>NC_041391.1:645957973-645972836 GCF_002162155.2 Triticum dicoccoides | reverse complement strand
GGCCGGCCCGACACACCTCTCCTCCACACCCGCCGCCCCTATAGTGGCTGCTACGGTGCCCCCAGCGCCCCCCTCCTCCATCTAGGCCGCCCCGCCGCTCTGGCGCCCCCTCCTCCATCCTAGGAACTGATGACCCACAAGTATAGGGGATCTATCGTAGTCCTTTCGATAAGTAAGAGTGTCAAACCCAACGAGGAGCAGAAGGAAATGATAAGCGGTTTTCAACAAGGTATTCTCTGCAAGTACTGAAATAAGTGGTAACAGATAGTTTTGTGATAGGATAAATTGTAACGAGCAACAAGTAACAAAAGTAAATAAAGTGCAGCAAGGTGGCCCAATCCTTTTTGTAGCAAAGGAGAAGCCTGGACAAACTCTTATAATAGGAAAAGCGCTCCCGAGGACACATGGGAATATCGTCAATCTAGTTTTCATCACGCTCATATGATTCGCGTTCGGTACTTTGATAATTTGATATGTGGGCGGTGCGGTGCTTGGGTACTGCCCTTACTTGGACAAGCATCCCACTTATGACTAACATCTATTGCAAGCATCTGCAACTACAACAAAAGTATTAAGGTAAACCTAACCATAGCATGAAACATATGGATCCAAATCAGCCCCTTACGAAGCAACGCATAAACTAGGGTTTAAGCTTCTGTCACTCTAGCAACCCATCATCTACTTATTACTTCCCAATGCCTTCCTCTAGGCCCAAATAATGATGAAGTGTTATGTAGTCGACGTTCACATAACACCACTAGAGATTAGACAACATACATCTTATAAAAATATCGAACGAATACCAAATTCACATGACTACTAATAGCAAGACTTCTCCCTTGTCCTCAGGAACAAAAGTAACTACTCACAAAGCATATTCATGTTCATAATCAGAGGGATAATATTGTGCATAAAGGATCTGAACATATGATCTTCCACCAAATAAATCAACTAGCATCAACTAAAAAGAGTAATCAACACTACTAGCAACCTACTAGCACCAATCCCGGACTTGGAGACAAGAATTGGATACAAGAGATGAACTAGGGTTTGGAGATGAGATGGTGCTGGTGAAGATGTTGATGGAGATTGCCCTCTCCTGATGACAGGAGCGTTGGTGATGATGATGGTGATGATTTCCCCCTCCCGGAGGGAAGTGTCCCCGACAGAACAGCTCTGCCGGAGCCCTAGATTGGTTCCGCCAAGGTTCCGCCTCGTGGCGGCGGAGTCTCGTCCCGAAAGGTTCTCTGCTATTTTTTTCTCATCGAAAGACTTCATATGGGAGAAGATGGACGTCGGAGAGCCACCAGGGGGCCCACGAGGTAGGGGGGCGCGCCCAGGGGGGCGCCCCCCACCCTCGTGAGCAGGGTGTGGCCCCCCTGGCCTTCATCTTTGGCGACGATTTTTCTTTATTTATTCTAAGATATTCCATGGAGTTTCAGGACTTTTGGAGTTGCGCAGAATAGTCCTTCAATATTTGCTCCTTTTCCAGCCCAGAATTCGAGCTGCCGGCATTCTCCCTCTTCATGTAAACCTTGTAAAATAAGAGAGAATAGCCATAAGTATTGTGACATAACATGTAATAACAACCCATAATGCAATAAATACTGACTTAAAAGCATGATGCAAAATGGATGTATCAACTCCCCCAAGCTTAGACCTTGCTTGTCCTCAAGCGAAAAGCCGATAATAATAAATATGTCCTCATGTTTAGAGGTAGAGGCGTCGATAAAAATAAAATGTGGACATGAAGGCATCATGATTACTTCATAACAGCAACATATATATATATATATATATATTGTCATATGATTACTTATGTTCTAGTGATGATCTTTTCGCAAAGCCAAAATATGAATCAAAAACTTTATTGGGCACCAACAATTATAGTCTCAGTCATTGAAGCAATTGCAGTTTATCATAACATCGGAAAGAGTCTATGTCAGAGCATAAAAGCATGTCCACATAGTCAACTATCACTTAGTCCTTCATAATTGCTAGCACTCACGCGATACTTTGTGGTTACGGAGTTTTAATCGGACACAGAGAAAGATAGGGGCTTATAGTTTTTTCCCCACAACCTTTTACCTCAAGGGTAATGTCAACAATAATAATTCACGCTCCCCCACATCCAATTAGGTATATATATATCATGTTCTTTCCAACATGCTGAGCTTGCCAAAGGATAAAATGAAAAAGGAAGGTGAAGATCACCGTGACTCTTGCATAAGGTAGAGGATAATAATAAAAGATAGGCCCTTCGCAGAGGGAAGCAGAGGTTGTCATGCGCGTTTAGGGTTGATGCACAAAATCTTAATGCAAAATAACGTCACTTTATATTGCCCCTTGCATGTGAACCTTTATTATGCAGTTCGTCGCTTTTATTGCGTCCACAACAAGTTCGTACAAAGCTTATTTCTCTGCACTAATAAGTCATGCATATTTAGAGAGAAATTTTTTATTGGTTTCACCGATGACAACTTACTTGAAGGATATTACTCAATCCATAGGTAGATATGGTGGACTCTCATGGCAAAACTGGTTTAAGGGTATTTGGAAGCACAAGTAGTATTTCTACTTAGTGCTGAATATTGGCTAGCATGAGGGGGAAAGGCAAAATCAACACGGTAGAGGAACCATGACAACATACTTTATCTCAGATGTAAGAAAACATAACTCATTATGTTGTCTTCCTTGTCCAACATCAACTCTGTAGCATGTCATATTTTAGTGAGTGCTCCCAATCATAAAAGATGTCAATGATAATATATCTATATGTGAAACCTCTCTTTCCTTATTACTTCATATTAATTGCAACGATGACCAAAGCTATATTTGCCAACTCCCAACAACTTTAAATCATCATACTCTTTCTATGTGAAGTCATTACTTTCAATAAGATCAATATGAACTCTTGACTCTTTTTATTCTTTTTCTTCTAATCACCCAAGATCATGGCAAAATACTTAAGCCCTTGACTCAACACTAATCTTTATTATATAGCTCATAGACTCGATTACAAAGAAGGATCATAAAGCAAAACTCAAAACTGGATCATGCCATGACTTTATTCTACTAAATCAAGATACTACTAATAGGATCGAACTAAGAAAAACGGTAAAGATAGGAGTTGTGTTGGTGATACGATACCATGGCACCTCCCCCAAGCTTGGCAGTTGCCAAGGGGAGTGCCCATACTCATGTGATTATATCTCCTTCTTTGTTGTTGGCGTAATATTCTTGGCGACCCCTTAGAATACGGTTCTCCTCCTCGAGCTTATTGACTTGCTGCTGCTTGAGGTCCATTATTTCCTTGCGAAGCTTTCCTGTAACTGCTAAAGCTCCTTGCACCCAAGGATGTTGCATAGCTGCGGGAGAACCAGAGACACTCCTCCTCATATTTTCATAAGAAAGAAATTTAACATTGGAAGGGATAACTGAGTTTGGAATAGCTGAGCTCTGTAGCTCCCCCATCGTAAGCCCCGCTCGGAGGCGAGAGGTGACTTCCTGATCCTCCATGGCATTTACTCTCATCAGGTCAGCCTCCATCTCTTCCTCCGTTGCTGGCCTGAAGTGGTCAGCGTCGCTGTTTGCTCTTGGTCCCGGTGCCGGGTTGGATACGCGGCTCTCCCCGACTAACTCTTGAGAAGAAATCTTGCTCTAATCTACAGCAGCAACAGCTCGAAACGAGAATAGAGGATATTTGCGTGATACGAGAGTCAAAACCTTCAGGAGTATATATAATGAATTTTTACCGACCAAAATACGTATCGTGCAAGGAAACGGAGTCTGGAGGGCACAAGAGGTGCTCACGAGGTAGGTGGGCGCGCCCAGGGGGGTAGGAAGCGCCCTCCACCCTCGTGGAGGCCTTCTGTCTTCCCCGGACTGCTACTTATTTTTCTATTTTTCTAAATATTCCAAAACGGAGAAATATTGCCTTCAAAATTGTTTTGGAGTCAGTTTACTTACCGTACCACATACCTATTCCTTTTCGGAGTCTGGAATGTTCTGGAAAGTGCCCTTTATGTATTACTCCGGGGTTACGGTTTCAATAATATTAGTTTCAACATTTATGGGATTACCTGAAATATAGTGTTTGATCCTTTGACCATTTACCACCTTCGGATTTGTGCATGCGAAGTTGTTGATTTTTATGGCACCGGAACGATAGACCTCCTCGATAACGTAAGGACCTTCCCATTTGGAGAGAAGTTTTCTTGCAAAAAATCTTAAACGAGAGTTGTATAGCAATACGTAATCACCTACATTAAACTCACGCTTTTGTATCCTTTGTCATGCCACCTTTTAACTTTTTCCTTAAACAACTTGGCATTTTCTTAAGCTTGGGTTCTCCATTCATCAAGTGAGCTAATATCAAATAACCTCTTCTCACCGGCAAGTTTGAAATCATAGTTGAGCTCCTTAATAGCCCAATATGCCGTATGTTCTAGTTCGAGAGGTAAATGACATGCTTTTCCATAAACCATTTTATACGGAGACATACCCATAGGATTTTTATATGCAGTTCTATAGGCCCATAATGCATCATCAAGTTTTTTGGACCAATTCTTCCTGGACCTATTGACAGTCTTTTGCAAAATTAATTTGAGCTCTCTATTGCTCAATTCTACCTGACCACTAGACTGCGGGTGATATGGAGATGCAATCCTATGATTAACGTTGTATTTAGCAAGCATCTTACAGAAAGCACCATGAATAAAGTGTGAACCACCATCAGTCATTAAGTATCTAGGGACTCCAAACCTCGGAAAAATAACTTCCTTAAGCATTTTAATAGAAGTGTTATGATCAGCACTACTAGTTGGAATAGCTTCTACCCACTTAGTAACCTAATCAACAGCAACTAGAATATGAGTGTAACCATTAGAGGCAGGAAAAGGTCCCATGTAATCAAAGCCCCAAACATTAAATGGCTCAATAACAAGTGAATAATTCATAGGCATTTCTTGACGTCTACTAATATTGCCAATTCTTTGACATTCATCGCAAGATAAAACAAACTTACGAGCATCCTTGAAGAGAGTAGGCCAATAAAAACCGGATTGCAATACCTTATGTGCAGTTCTATCTCCAGCGTGGTGTCCTCCATAAGCTTCGGAGTGACACTTGCGTAGGATCTGTTCCTGTTCATGCTCAGGTACACAGTCTAATAACACCATCTACTCCTTCTTTATAAAGATGTGGGTCATCCCAAAAGTAATGTCGCAAGTCAAAGAAAAACTTTTTCTTTTGCTGGTATGTGAAGCTAGGTGGTATAAATTTAGTAACAATATAATTATCATAATCAGCATACCATGGAGTGCTAGGAGAAGTGCTTATGACATTTAATTGCTCATCAGGAAAGCTATCATCAATAGGTAGTAGGTCATCAAGAACATTCTCTAGCCTAGACAAGTTGTCTGCAACGGGGTTCTCAGCTCCCTTTCTATCAACAATATGTAAATCGAATTCTTGAAGCAAGAGAACCCATCTAATGAGTCTAGGTTTTGCATCTTTCTTTTCCATAAGATATTTAATAGCAGCATGATCTGTATGGATAGTTACTCTAGAATCAACAATATAGGGTCTGAATTTATCACAAGCAAATACAACCGCTAAAAGTTCCTTTTCGGTAATAGCATAATTTCTTTGAGCATTGTCTAGAGTCTTACTAGCATAATGGATAATTTCTTATCAACTCTTTGCCCTAGAACAGCACCTACAGCATAATCACTAGCATCACACATAATTTCAAATGGTAAATTCCAATCAGGTGGCTGAACAACAGGTGCAGAGACTAATGCTTTCTTAAGTATTTCAAATGCTTCTACACAATCATTATCAAAGACAAATGGTACATCTTTTTGTAATAAATTAGTCAGAGGCTGAGAGATTTTTGAGAAGTCCTTGATGAACCTCCTATAAAATCCGGCATGACCAAGGAAACTTCGTATACCTTTGATGTCCTTGGGACATGGCATCTTTTCAATAGCATCAACCTTGGCTTTATCAACTTCAATACCTCTTTCAGAAACTTTGTGCCCCAAGACAATACCTTCATTAACCATAAAGTGACACTTTTCCCAATTCAAGACAAGATTAGTTTCTTCACATCTCTGCAAAACTCGAGCGAGATTGCTCAAGCAATCATCAAAAGAGGAACCATAGACGGAAAAGTCATCCATGAAAACCTCACAAATTTTCTCACAAAAGTCAGAGAATATAGCCATCATGCATCTTTGAAAGGTAGCAGGTGCATTACATAAACCAAAAGGCATACGTCTATAAGCAAAAGTACCAAAAGGGCATGTAAAGTAGTCTTTGATTGATCTTTAGCCGACACAGGTATTTGAGAAAAACCAGAATAACCATGTAGAAAGCAATAATGTGTATGTTAGCATAGTCTTTCTAGCATTTGATCAATAAAAGGTAAGGGGTAATGATCTTTCTTAGTAGCCTTATTTAATTTGCGGAAATCAATTACCATCCTATAACCTGTGATAATTCTTTGCAGAATCAATTCATCTTTATCATTAGGGACAACAGTAATACCTCCCTTCTTAGGGACACAATGGACATGACTTACCCACTGACTATCAGCAACGGGATAAATTATACCTGCCTCTAGAAGCTTGAGTATTTCTCTTCTTACCACTTCTTTCATTTTAGGATTCAAACATCGTTGAGGATCACAAACTGGTTTGGCATCAGCTTCCAAGTTTATTTTATGTTGACATAGAGTGGGACTGATGCCCTTAAGATCATCCAGAGTATATCCAATAGCGGCACGATGGTTCTTCATAGTCTTCAATAATCTTTCTTCTTCATGCTCTGAAAGGTTAGCGCTAATAATAACAGGATATATTTTCTTTTCATCAAGATAATCATATTTAAGATTATCAGGCAACGGTTTAAGCTCAAACACGGGATCACCCTTGGGTGGAGGAGGATCCCCTAGGATTTCAACAGGCAAATTGTGTTGTAGAATAGGTTCCTATTTAAAGAATACTTCATCTATTTCCCTTCTTTCATTCATGAACATATCATTTTCATGGTCTAGCAAATAGTGTTCTAAAGGATTACTAGGAGGTACAGCAATAGAAGCAAGACCAATAATTTCATCCTTACTAGGCAATTCTTCCTCACGATGTTGTTTACTAAATTTAGAGAAATTAAACTCATGGATCATATCATCCAAGCCAACAGTAAGAACATTCTTTTTGCAGTCTATCTTAGCATTAACAGTACGCAAGAAGGGTCTTCCAAATATAATGGGACAAAAGCTATCCTGTGGAGAACCAAGGACAAGAAAATCAGCGGGATATTTGGTTTTCCCACACAAGACTTCAACATCTCTAACAATTCCCATTGGAGATATAGTATCTCTATTGGCAAGTTTAATTGTAACATCAATATCTTCTAACTCAGAAGGTGCAATATCATGCATAATTTCTTTATATAAGTAAATGGGTATAACACTAGCACTAGCACCCATATCACATAAGCCATGATAACAATGATCTCCTATTTTAACAGAAATAACAGGCACGCCTACCACAGGTCTATGTTTATCTCTATCACAGGGTTTGGCAATTCTAGCAGTTTCACCAGTGAATTGAATAACATGCCCATCGATATTATCAGACAAGAGATCTTTAACAATAGCAATATTGGGTTCTACTTTGACTTGCTCAGTAGGTGTATAAGTCCTAGTATTGCTTTTACGAACAACAGTTGAAGCTTTAGCATGATCCTTCATTCTAACAGGGAAAGGGGGTTTCTCAACATAAGAAGTAGGAACAATAGGATCATTATAAGTGACAAGCTTTTCTTCAACTTTAATAGGTGCAGCTGCTTTTACTTCTATGGGAGGATGATATTTAAACCACTTCTCCTTGGGGAGATCAACATAAGTAGCAAAAGATTCACAGAAAGAAGCTACTATCTCAGAGTCAAGTCCATATTTAGTGCTAAACTTACGGAAAATATCGGTATCCATAAAATATTTAACACAATCAAACTTAGGTGTCATACCTGACTCCTTACCTTCGTCGAGGTCCCAATCTTCAGAGTTGCGTTTAATTCTATCCAGTAAATTCCATCCAAATTTAATAGACGTCATCATAAAAGAGCCAGCACAAGAAGTATCGAGCATGGTGCGATTATTAGCAGAAAGCCGAGCATAAAAATTCTGGAGAATTGTCAATTTTGAGAGCTCATGATTGGGGCATGAATATAACATTGACTTAAGCCTCCCCCAAGCTTGAGCGATGCTTTCTCCTTCGCGAGGCCAAAAATTATATATATAATTGCGATCACGATGAACAAGATGCATAGGGTAATACTTTTGATGAAATTCCAATTTCAATCTTTTATAGTTCCATGATCTCGTATCATCACATAACCTATACCATGTCAATGCGTCTCCCTACAAAGATAAAGGGAAAGCCTTCCTCTTAACGGCATCATCGGTTACACCTGCAAGCTTAAATAGTCCACAAATGTCATCCACAAAGCGTAGATGTTCGTCAGGATGCTTTGCTCCATCTCCTGCAAAAGTGTTAGCTAGCAGTTTTTCCATCATACCCGAAGGAATCTCAAAAGAAGTTTCATTTCCAATAGATTCAGTAGGTTCAGTAGGTTGAGGAGCAACTCTTGGCTCAACTGGACGGGGTGAAGATACCCCGAACAAGCCCCTCAAACAATTACTTTCCATGGTAACAAGTGACAGAAAGTTTCAGCACACTAAATAAATTTTTCCTTACCAAATTCCACCTACCAAAGGCGCTTCACTCCCTAGCAACGGCGCCAGAAAAGAGTCTTGATGACCCACAAGTATAGGGGATCTATATTAGTCCTTCCGATAAGTAAGAGTGTCGAACCCAACGAGGAGCAGAAGGAAATGATAAGCGGTTTTCAGCAAGGTATTCTCTGCAAGTACTAAAATAAGTGGTAACAGATAGTTTTGTGATAGGATAAATTGTAACGAGCAACAAGTAACAAAAGTAAATAAAGTGCAGCAAGGTGGCCCAATCCTTTTTGTAGCAAAGGACAAGCCTGGACAAACTCTTATAATACGAAAAGCGCTCCCGAGGACACATGGGAATATCGTCAAGCTAGTTTTCATCACGCTCATATGATTCGCGTTTGGTACTTTGATAATTTGATATGTGGGTGGACCGGTGCTTGGGTACTGCCCTTACTTGGACAAGCATCCCACTTATGATTAACCTCTATTGCAAGAATCCGCAACTACAACAAAAGTATTAAGGTAAACCTAACCATAGCATGAAACATATGGATCCAAATCAGCCCCTTACGAAGCAACGCATAAACTAGGGTTTAAGCTTCTGTCACTCTAGCAACCCATCATCTACTAATTACTTCCCAATGCCTTCCTCTAGGCCCAAATAATGGTGAAGTGTTATGTAGTCGACGTTCACATAACACCACTAGAGGTTAGACAACATACATCTTATCAAAATATCGAACGAATACCAAATTCACATCACTACTAATAGCAAAACTTCTCCCTTGTCCTCAGGAACAAACGTAACTACTCACAAAGCATATTCATGTTCATAATCAGAGGGATAATATTGTGCATAAAGGATCTGAACATATGATCTTCCACCAAATATACCAACTAGCATCAACTACAAGGAGTAATCAACACTACTAGCAACCTACTAGCACCAATCCCGGACTTGGAGACAAGAATTGGGTACAAGAGATGAACTAAGGTTTGGAGATGAGATGGTGCTGGTGAAGATGTTGATGGAGATTGCCCTCTCCCGATGAGAGGAGCGATGGTGATGATTTCCCCCTCCCGGAGGGAAGTGTCCTCGGCAGAACAGCTCTGCCGGAGCCCTAGATTGGTCCCGCCAAGGTTCCGCCTCGTGGCGGCGGAGTCTCGTCCCGAAAGGTTCTCTGCTATTTTTTTCTCATCGAAAGACTTCATATGGGAGAAGATGGACGTCGGAGAGCCACCAGGGGGCCCACGAGGTAGGGGGCGCGCCCAGGGGGGGCGCCCCCCACCCTCATGAGCAGGGTGTGGGCCCCCTGGCCTTCATCTTTGGCGACGATTTTTCTTTATTTATTGTAAGATATTCCATGGAGTTTCAGGACTTTTGGAGTTGCACGAAACAGTCCTTCAATATTTGCTCCTTTTCCAGCCCAGAATTCCAGCTGCCGTCATTCTCCCTCTTCATGTAAACCTTGTAAAATAAGAGAGAATAGCCATAAGTATTGTGACATAACGTGAAATAACAGCCCATAATGCAATAAGTATTGACATAAAAGCATGATGCAAAATGGACGTATCAGGAACCCCTACCGCGCCTGAAGGTGAGACACCCCTCTTCTTCTTGTTTTTCTTTTTTTAGATTTAGCTTAATTAGGTTTAGTTTAATTTAGGCTTGGTTTAGTTAGGTTTAGTTTAGGTTTTGTTTCTGTTTTTTAGGTTTAGATTTTGATTTAGTTTAGTTTAGGTTAAGAAGAAAGATGAAAGATGAAAAAATAGGAAGAAGAAGAAGAAGAAGAAGAAGAAGAAGAAGAAGAAGAAGAAGAAGAAGAAGAAGAAGAAGAAGAAGAAGAAGAAGAGGAAGAAGAAGAAGAGGAGGAGGAAGAAGAAGAAGATTAGGGGTGCATCACTGATGAAACCGGGTCAAGGATCGAGGTGCGTCATCGATGTAACTGGGTCGAGGATCACTGGTCGCTGAGGGGTCGGGGATGGCCGGTCACCGAGGGGGCGAGGGTCGGGGCAGAGGGTTGAGGATTGTCGGTCTCCTAGGGGATAGATGATGGAGCCAGTGGGTCTAGCCGGTCATGACGCCGTCGCCTAGGCCGAGAATCCCCGGTCCGAGTGCTGACCCATCGACCGTGCATCGCCATACCTGAGGGTGCCCGGGGACGAGCGGGTTAGGGGGTTCCTCGGTGTCGATGGAACCCTAAATAGCAAGTATCGTCGGTGCGAGATACATGTGGCCGTCGGTGTCGAACACTACATCCACCTTCCACAAGTGACACCGGCGTCCGGCGTCCCGCAACAACAGTTCTCGGGGTCAATGGCGGTCGAACAGCTATGCGAATTTGTCTTGCAACCTCTGTGATGAGGATTAAAAGCCAAGTGTTGAAACTTGAAACACCCAAACTGATTCAAGTCGGTTTGGTTGTTTGAAATTCCAAAACTTGCCTTTAATCCTCATCACAAAGGCTGCCAGACAAATTCACCATGGTGTTCGACCATCGTCGGACCCAGAACTATAGTTGCGGGACGCCGGGCGCCGGCGTCACTTGTGGGACGTGGATATAGTGTTTAACGCCGAGCGCCACATGTATCTCACACCGATGATACTTTCTACTTAGGGTTCCATGAACACCGAGGAACCCCCTAACCCGCTTGTCCTATTGTAAATATTTAGTTAGGTTGACGGAAAAAATAATATTGCAATGTTACTCATCTTTATATTTAAATGTGCAGTTTTTTCGTCGCTACAAGGGTCTAGTGTTCGACGAGCTCCGCCCCTGCGTTCGTGGGTGAGCAAAAATGACATCTCCTCCTCCCCCCTTCATTTGCTCTGTTCCGGTCTTCGTGCCGATGAAACTTTCTAGCTTTACGTGTCTTCAATCATCAGTATGCGTGACCACTATGTGTCTCCCTTTTGAAAGGGTTACATCTATAAATATGCATGCATTTGCATATTTATAACCGTGATTCTTTTGGATTGTCCAACGTTATCCATGGATAGCCCGAGTATGTGTAGATTGGGTTCGTCTTCCCATATGCTCTGCTCCGGATCTGATGCAGAATTTTGTCAGTATCTCCCTGTTGTTCTCCGCTTATTGCCGAGACGTGTATTAGGAGAATAGCGGGGAGGTGCTACCAAAACTTTGCGTCGGATCCGGAGCAGAGCATGGGAAAACGAACCCAATCTACACATACTCTGGTGGGATTAGGACCTATCTTTACCTATTAGCGTCTAGGTTGCATGGACATAATAAAAGTGACAAACTCCATTAACTGATGAATATATACATGCTGATATATATATATATATATATATATATATATATATATATATATATATATATATATATATATATATAGATATAATATTCCTTATGTGTCCAGTACCTAGGCAAGATGGGTGATCGTGCGTGGATGTACACCAGTCACACTAGTTAGAAATACATGACCATTGAATGGTTAACAAAAACCAAGGGGTTTCTGAGAGCCGCATTTGCAAATGCCCAGAGGACAACCTGGTGCCCCCGTGCCAGGTGCAACAATTGGCACGAGAGGACAGAGGATGAAATGGGCAAACACCTGCAGAAGAGGGGTTTTACGCCAGATTATATGATGTGGACATTTCATGGCGAGTCTGCCCAACGTGCCAGAGCTTAAGTGCTTCATCGTTGCACAGATAAGCATGTTATCGGGATAGAAGTGATGTCTACTATGCAACCTTCTCCTTGTAGACATTGTTGGGCCTCCAAGTGCAGAGGTTTGTAGGACAGTAGCAAATTTCCCTCAAGTGGATGACCTAAGGTTTATCAATCCGTGGGAGGCGTAGGATGAAGATGGTCTCTCTCAAACAACCCTGCAACCAAATAACAAAGAGTCTCTTGTGTCCTCAACACACCCAATACAATGGTAAATTGTATAGGTGCAATAGTTCGGCGAAGTGATGGTGATACAAGTGCAATATGGATGGTAGATATAGGTTTTTGTAATCTGAAATTATAAAAACAGCAAGGTAACTAATGATAAAAGTGAGCACAAATGGTATTGCAATGCGTTGAAACAAGGCCTAGGGTTCATACTTTCACTAGTGCAAGTTCTCTCAACAATAATAACATAATTGGATCATATAACAATCCCTCAATATGCAACAAAGAGTCACTCCAAAGTCACTAATAGCGGAGAACAAACGAAGAGATTATGGTAGGGTACGAAACCACCTCAAAGTTATTCTTTCTGATCGATCTATTCAAGAGTTGGTAGTAAAATAACACGAAGCTATTCTTTCCGTTCGATCTATCCTAGAGTTCGTACTAGAATAACACCTTAAGACACAAATCAAGCAAAATCCTAATGTCACCTAGATACTCTAATGTCACCTCAAGTATCTGTGGGCATGATTATACGATATGCATCACACAATCTCAAATTCGTCTATTCAACCAACACAAAGTACTTCAAAGAGTGCCCCAAAGTTTCTCTCGGAGAGTCAAGACGAAAACATGTGCCAACCCCTATGCATAAGTTCACAATGTCACGGAACCCGCAAGTTGATCACAAAAACATACACCAAGTAGATCACATGAATATCCCATTGTCACCACAGATAAGCACATGCAAGACATACATCAAGTGTTCTCAAATCCTTAAAGACTCAATCCGATAAGATAACTTCAAAGGGAAAACTCAATCCATTACAAGAGAGTAGAGGGGGGGGGGGAACATCATAAGATCTAATTATAATAGCAAAGCTCGCGATACATCAATATCATGCCATATCAAGAACATGAGAGAGAGAGAGAGCAAACACATAGCTACTTGTACATACCCTCAGCCCCCAGGGTGAACTACTCCCTCCTCATCATGGAGAGCGCCGGGATGATGAAGATGTCCACTGGTGATGGATCCCCTCTCTGGCAGGGTACCGGAACAGGGTCCCGATTGGTTTTTGATGGCTATAGAGGCTTGCGGCGGCGGAACTCCCGATCTATTGTGCTCCTGGATGTTTTTGGGGTATATGGATATATATAGGAGAAACAAGTCGGTCAGGGGAGCCACGAGAGGCCCACAAGGGTGGGCGGCGCGCCCAGGGGGTAGGGTGCACCCTGGACCCTCGTGGCCTCCTTGTTGCTTCCCTGACGTCTACTCCATGTCTCCTGGATTGCGGTTGATCCAAAAATAACTCTCCCGAAGGTTTCATTCCGTTTGGACTCCGTTTGATATTCCTTTTCTGCGAAACACTGAAATAGGCAAAAAAAACAACAATTTGGACTGGGTCTCCAGTTAATAGGTTAGTCCCAAAAATAATATAAAAGTGTATAGTAAAGCACATTAAACATCCAAAACGGGTAATATAATAGCATGGAACAATAAAAAATTATAGATACGTTGGAGACGTATCAGGAAGACATGGTGCATGACTTTGATGATGCTCGGGTCGGACGATGAGATGGAGGAATCTGCAAAGGCCTTCAATGAAATGTTGGAGTCTTCAAAATGTCCTCTCCACGAGCACACTGAGCTTTGTCAGCTGGATGCCATCTCACAAATAATGGATCTAAAGGCTCAATTCAACTTGGGCAGAGAATGCTACGACGCGATGATGACAGTATTTGGATGTTTTCTACCCAAAGGCCATGTACTACCTGCAAACCTGTACCAGTCAGATAAAATCCTATGTGCTCTTAAGATGCCCTATGATAAGCTACATTCCTATGAGAATGGATGTGCCTTATTTAGGCTTCAGTATGCGGACTTGAACTATTGTCTAATTTGCAGGTCATGCAGGTATGTTATGGTAGACAACAGTATGGATGCGAAGACGCAGACCAAAATCCCCGTTAATGTTCTTCGGTATATATACCAATCGTACAAAGACTTTACCGTCTTTTCATGGTCGAAGAGATGGAAAGACAGATGACATGGCAAAAAATGGGCAAAAGAATCCAACTACATGCAGATGGGAAGCTGATGATGGTGCACACATCGGACGGTGAAGTGTGGAAGCGCTATGATGCATTACATGACAACAAAGCGGCAGATCCAAGGCATCCTCGAGTCGCCATCAGCACAGATGGGTTCAGTGTGTTTGTTCTGTCAGCAACCCAATATAGTTGTTGG
>NC_041391.1:645936876-645957733 GCF_002162155.2 Triticum dicoccoides | reverse complement strand
GATTATGCAAAGAAAGAACATTTTGCTGATGTTGATAATTCCAGGGCCCAACTATCTAGGGAAGAATATGAATGTGTACATGCAGCCGCTGAAGGACGAATTGCAAGAAGCCTGGGATAATGGGTTCAAGGCATACGATGCCTTTAGCAAAAAGAACTTCATAATGCATTTTTGGTACATGTACTCGACGCATGACTTGGCGGCGTATGCGCTATTCGTTGGCTGGTGTGTGCATGGAAGGTGACCCACATGCAAGGGAGCTCTTCAGTTTCATTGGCTTCAGGCCGGTCGCAAGTTTTCTTGCTTTGACTTGCATAGACCGTCCCTGCATCCTCTCCATAAGTTCAGGAAAGACAAGAAGAACTTCATCAAAGTTAGAGTTGTCAAAAACTTTGCACCACCTCCGTTGACAGGCCAAGAGATCCTGGGTCAATTAAACGCTCTCAAGCCATATCCAGAGCGTCCAGGTATATCAAGGGGTATAATTCGCAACACGCCTGGACTCACAAGACATGCTTGTGGGGTCTGCTTTACTTCAAAGACCTCCTTTGCCCACACAACATCGACGTGATGCACACTGAGAAGAATATCGTCGAGTGATACGTCTCCAACGTATCTATAATTTTTGATTGCTCCATGCTACTTTATCTACTGTTTTGGACTATATTGGGCTTTATTTTCCACTTTTATATTATTTTTTGGACTAACCTATTAACCGGAGGCCCAGCCTAGAATTGCTGTTTTTTGCCTATTTCAGTGTTTCAAACAAACGGAATATCAAATGGAATAAAACCTTCGGGAACGTGATTTTCTCACCGAACGTGATCCAGAGGACCTTGACCCTACTCCAAGAAGTAACCGAGGAGGTCACGAGGGTGGGGGCCCCCCTAGGCGCGCCCCCCTACCTCATGGCCCCCCTGTTGCTTCAGCGATGTACTCCTTCCTCCTATATATACCTACGTACCCCCGACAAATCAAACACAGAGCCAAAAACCTAATTCCACCGCCGCAACTTTCTGTATCCACGAGAACCCATCTTGGGGCCTGTTCTGGAGCTCCACCGGAGGGGGCATCCACCATGGAGGGCTTCTACATCAACACCATAGCCTCTCCGATGAAGTGTGAGTAGTTTACTTCAGACCTTCGGGTCCATAGCTAGTAGCTAGATGGCTTCTTCTCACTTTTTGGATCTCAATACAATGTTCTCCCCCTCTCTTGTGGAGAACTATTCGATGTAATCTTCTTTTTGCGGTGTGTTTGTTGAGACCGATGAATTGTGGGGTTATGATTCAGATTATCTATGGAAAATATTTGATTCTTCTCTGAATTCTTTTATGTATGATTGAGTTATATTTGCAAGTCTCTTCGAATTATCCGTTTGGTTTGGCCAACTAGATTGGTAGTTCTTGCAATTGGAGAAGTGCTTAGCTTTGGGTTCGATCTTGCGGTGTCCTTACCCAGTGACAGAAAGGGTTGCAAGTCACGTATTGTATTTGCCATCAAGGATAACAAGATGTTTTTTTATCATATTGCATGAATTTATCCCTCTACATCATGTCATCTTGCTTAAGGCGTTACTCTGTTTTTAACTCAATACTCTAGATGCATGCTGGCTAGCGGTCGATGAGTGGAGTAGTAGTAGTAGATGTAGAATCGTTTCGATCTACTTGTCTCGGACGTGATGCCTATATACATGATCATTGCCTAGATATGTTCATAACTATGCTCAATTTTGTCAATTGCTCAACAATAATTTGTTCACCCACCATAGAATACTTATGCTCTTGAGAGAAGCCACTAGTGAAACCGATGGCCCCCGGGTCTATTCTCATCATATCAATCTCCATCACTTTATTTACTCGCTTTATTTTTACTTTGCCTTTTACCTTTTCACTCTACATCTATCTATCAAAAATACCAAAAATATTATTTATCTCCTCTATCAGATCTCACCCTCGTAAGTGACCGTGAAGGGATTGACAACCCCTAATCGCGTTGGTTGCGAGTAGCTATCGTTTTTTGTAGGTACGAGGGACTTGTGCGTGGTCTCCTACTGGATTGATACCTTGGTTCTCAAAAACTGAGGGAAGTACTTACGCTACTTTACTGCATCATCCTCTCCTCTTCGGGGAAAACCAACGCAGTGCTCAAGAGGTAGCAAGAAAAATTTCTGGCGCCGTTGCCGGGGAGGCTTACGCAAGCAATTCAACAATACCAAGTACCCATCACAATCCCTATCTCTCGCATTACATTATTTGCCTCTCGTTTTCCTCTCCCCCACTTCACCCTTGCCGTTTTATTCGCCCTCTCTTTCCCAATATCCTCCTCTCTTTTTCTTTTGCCTTCTTCCCGTTGCCTTTCGTTTTGCTCGTGTGCTAGTTTGCTTGCTTGTGTGTTGGATTACATGTTGCCATGGCACAAGATAATACCAAATTGTGTGACTTCTCAAATACCAATAATAATTTCCTTAGTACTCCGATTGCTCCTCTTAATAATGATGAGTATTGTGAAATCAATACCGCTCTGTTGAATCTTATTATGAAAGATCAATTCGCCGGCCTTCCTAGTGAAGATGCCGCTACTCATCTAAACAATTTTGTAGATTTGTGTGATATGCAAAAGAAGAAAGATACGAATAACAATATTGTCAAATTGAAGTTATTTCCATTTTCTCTTAGAGATCGTGCTAAAGTTTGGTTTTCATCTTTTCCTAAAAATAGTATTGATTCTTGGAACAAGTGCAAAGATGCTTTTATCTCAAAGTATTTTCCTCCCGCTAAGATTATCACTCTTAGGAACGATATCATGAATTTTAAACAACTTGATCATGAGCATGTTGCCCAGTCTTGGGAAAGAATGAAATTAATGCTTCTCAATTGCCCTACTCATGGTTTGAATTTATGGATGATCATACAAATTTTTTATGCCGGATTGAATTTTGCTTCTAGAAATCTTTTAGATTCGGCCGCGGGAGGCACATTTATGGAAATTACGCTAGGAGATGCTAAAAAATTACTTGACAACATTATGGCCAATTATTCTCAATGGCACACCGAAATATCTTCTAGTAAAAAAGTGCATGCTATAGAAGAAATCAATGTTTTGAGTGAAAAGATGGATGAACTTATGAAGATGTTTGCTCCTAAAAATACTCCTCTTGATCCTAATGATATGCCTTTGTCTACCTTGCTTGAGAATAATAATGAATCTTTGGATGTGAATTTTGTTGGTAGGAATAGTTTTGGAAACAACGTGTATAGAGGGAATTTTAATCCTAGGACTTATCCTAGTAATCCTTCTAATAATTATGGAAATTCCTACAACAACTCTTATGGAAATTTTTAATAAGATGTCCTCTGAATTTGAGAGTAGTGTTAAAGAGTTTATGATTTCACAAAAGAATTTTAATGCTTTGCTTGAAAAGAAATTACTTAAAGTTGATTATTTGGCTAGGAACGTTGATAGAATTTCTCTTGAAATTGATTCTTTAAAGCTTAGATCTATTCCTCCTAAGCATGATATCAATGAGTCTCTCAAATCCATGAGAAATTCCATTGATGAGTGCAAAGAAAGAACCGCTAGGATGCGTGCTTCCAAAGATGCCTTTATTAAAGCGTGTTCTTCCAATTCCTATGAAAATCAAGATGAAGATCTAAAAGTTATTGATGTGTCCCCCATTAAATCTTTGTTTTGCAATATGAATCTTGATGAAACTGAATATGATCTTCCTTTACCTAGAAGGCGTTCTAAGAATTCGGAGTTTCTAGATCTCGATGATGAAATTGATGAAAGTGGGATTGAAAGAAATAAAAACCTAGATGTTGCTAAACCCACTATTTTGGATCTCAAGGAATTTATTTATGAAAATTGCTCTTTGATTGGTTGTATTTCCTTGTTGCAATCCGTACTAGATTCTCCTCACGCTTATAGTCAAAATAAATCCTTTACCGAACACATTTTTTATGCCTTGATGCAATCTTATGAAGAAAAACTTGAGTTGAAAGTTTCTATCCATAGAAAACTCTATGATGAGTGGGAACCCACTATTAAAATTAAAATTAAAGATTATGAGTTTCATGCTTTGTGTGATTTGGGTGCTAGTGTCTCTACTATTCCCAAAGGTTTGTGTGATTTGCTAGATGTTCGTGACTTTGATGATTGCTCTTTAAACTTGCACCTTGCGGGTTCCACTATTAAAAAGCCTATGGGAAGAATTAATGATGTTCTTATTGTTGCAAATAGGAGTTATGTGCCCGTAGATTTTATCGTTCATGATATAGATTGCAATCCTTCATGTCCTATTATTCTTGGTAGACCTTTCCTTAGAACGATCGGTGCAATTATTGATATGAAAGAAGGGAATATTAGATTCCAATTTCCCTTAAAGAAGGGCATGGGACACTTCCCTAGAAAGAAAATAAAATTACCTTATGAATCTATCATGAGAGCCACTTATGGATTGCCTACCAAAGATGGCAATACTTAGATCTATGCTCGCTTTTATGCCTAGCTAGGGGCGTTAAACGATAGCGCTTGTTGGGAGGCAACCCAATTTTATTTTGTGTTTTTTTTGTTTCTATTTAGGAATAAATAATCCATCTAGCCTCTATTTAGATGTGGTTTTGTCTTTTAATTAGTGTTTGTGCCAAGTAGAACCTATAGGATAACCTACGATGATAGTTGATTTGATTCTGCTGAAAAACAGAAACTTTGCGCGCACGAATATAATTTTTTAAATCACAGGAATGTGCTTTTGCGTTGATTATTTTTGCTGCTGTTCAATAAACAAATTGTACAGGACTTCCTATTTTGGTAGAATTTTTACAGTTCCAGAAGTTTGCGTTAGTTATAGATTGCTACAGACTGTTCTGTTTTTGATAGATTCTGTTTTACGTGTGTTGTTTGCTTATTTTGATGAATCTATGGCTAGTAAAATAGTTTATAATCCATAGAGAAGTTGGAATACAGTAGGTTTAACACCAATATAAATAAATAATGAGTTCATTACAGTACCTTGAAGTAGTCTTTTGTTTTCTTTCACTAACGGAGCTCACGAGATTCTGTTGAGTTTTGTGTTGTGAAGTTTTCATGTTTTGGGTGAATTCTTTTGATGGATTATGGAACAAGGAGTGGCAAGAGCCTAAGCTTGGGGATGCCCATGGCACCCCCAAGATAATCCAAGGACACCAAAAAGTCAAAGCTTGGGGATGCCCCGGAAGGCATCCCCTCTTTCGTCCACTTCCATCGGTAATTTACTTGGAGCTATATATTTATTCACCACATGTCATGTGTTTTGCTTGGAGCGTCTTCTATTGTTTGTGTCTTTGCTTGTTAGTTTAACCCAATCATCCTTGCTGTACACACCTTCTGAGAGAGCCATACATGATTTGGAATTTGTTAGAATACTCTATGTGCTTCACTTATATCTTTTGAGCTTGATAGTTTTGCTCATAGTACTTCACTTATATCTTTTGAGCGTGATAATTTTTGCTCTAGTGCTTCATTTAGATCTTTTAGAGCACGGTGGTGGAATTCTTTTAAAGAAACTATTGATCTCTCATGCTTCACTTAGATTATTTTGAGAGTCTCTATTAGCATGGTAATTTGCTTAATGATAATATACTTGGTATTCAAGATATGTGAAAACTTTCTTTTGAGTGCATTGAATACTAATATAAGTTTGATGCTTGATAATTGTTTTGAGATATGGAGGTGATAATATCAAAGTAATGCTAGTCGGGTGATTATGGATTTAAAGAATGCTTGTGTTAAAGTTTGTGATTCCCGTAGCATGCACATATGGTGAACCGCTTTGTGATGAAGTTGGAGCACAATTTTATTTATTGATTGTCTTCCTTATGAGTGGCGGTCGGGGACGAGCGATGGTCTTTTCCTACCAATCTATCCACCTAGGAGCATGCGCGTAGTGCTTTGGTTTTTGATGACTTCTAAATTTTTGCAATAATTATATGAGTTCTTTATGACTAATGTTGAGTCCATGGAACATACGCACTCTCACCTTTCCGCCTTTGCTAACCTCTCTAATACCGCGCACTTTTCGCCGGTATCATACACCCACCATATACCTTCCTCAAAACAGCTACCATACCTACCTATTATGGAATTTCCATAGCCATTCCGAGATATATTGCCATGCAACTTTCCACCGTTCCGTTTATTATCAAACGCTCCATCATTGTCATATTGCTTTTTGCATGAACATGTAGTTGACATTGTACTTGTGGCAAGGCCACCTTCATAATTTTCATACATGTCACTCTGATTCATTGCATATCCCGGTACACCACCGGAGGCATTCACATATAGTCATATTTTGTCCTAAGTATCGAGTTGTAATTATTGAGTTGTAAGAAAAATAAAAGTGTGATGATCATCATTATTAGAGAATTGTCCCATTGAGGAAAGGATGATGGAGACTATGATTCCCCCATAAGTCGGGATGAGACTCCGGACGAAAAAAGAGGCCATAAAAAAAGGAGAAAAGGCCCAAACAAAAAAATAAAAAAATAAAAAATGAGAGAAAAAGAGAGACGGGACAATGCTACTATCCTTTTACCACACTTGTGCTTCAAAGTAGCACCATGATCTTCATAATAAGAGAGTCTCATATGTTATCACTTTCATATACTAGTGGGAATTTTTAATTATAGAACTTGGCTTGTTGTGACGCCCCCGATTCAATCGTACACTAATCATGCACGCAAACGTGTACGATCAAGATCAGGGACTCACGGGAAGATATCACAACACAACTCTAAAACATAAATAAGTCATACAAGCATCATAATACAAGCCAGAGGGCTCGAATACAAGTGCTCGATCATAGACGAAACAGCGGAAGCAACAATATCTGAGTACAGACATAAGTTAAACAAGTTTGCCTTAAGAAGGCTAGCACAAACTGGGATACAGATCGAAAGAGGCGCAGGCCTCCTGCGTGGGATCCTCCTAAACTACTCCTGGTCGTCGTCAGCGGGCTGCACATAGTAGTAGGCACCTCCGGTGTAGTAGGAGTCGTCGTCGACGGTGGCGTCTGGCTACTGGACTCCAGCATCTGGTTGCGACAACCAGAAAGAAAGGAAAGGGGGAAAAGGGGGGAGAAAGCAACCGTGAGTACTCATCCAAAGTACTTGCAAGCAAGGAACTACACTACATATGCATGGGTATATGTGTAAGGAGGCCATATCAGTGGACTGAACTGCAGAATGCCAGAATAAGAGGGGGATAGCTAGTCCTATCGAAGACTACGCTTCTGGCAGCCTCCGTCTTGCAGCATGTGGAAGAGAGTAGATTGAAGTCCTCCAAGTAGCATCACATAGCATAATCCTACCCGGCGATCCTCTCCTCGTCGCCCTGTTAGAGAGCGATCACCGGGTTGTATCTGGCACTTGGAAGGGTGTGTTTTATTAAGTATCCGGTTCTAGTTGTCATAAGGTCAAGGTACAACTCCAAGTCGTCCTGTTACCGAAGATCACGGCTATTCGAATAGATTAACTTCCCTGCAGGGGTGCACCACATACCCCAACACGCTCGATCCCATTTGGCCAGACACACTTTCCTGGGTCATGCCCGGCCTCGGAAGATCAACACGTCGCAGCCCCACCTAGGCACAACAGAGAGGTCAGCACGCCGGTCTAAATCCTATGCGCACAGCGGTCTGGGCCCATCGCCCATTGCACACCTGCACGTTGCGTACACGGCCGGTGAGCAGACCTAGCAACCTCCATTACAAAGGAAGTTGCGTTAACGCAGTCCAACCCGGCGCACGCCGCTCAGTCGTTGATGTCATGAAGGCTTCGGCTGATACCACGAGGTCGAGTGCCCATATCTTTCCCGCGTAGTTGGTTAGTGCGTATAGGCCAGTAGCCAGACTCAGATCAAATACCAAGATCTCGTTAAGCGTGTTAAGTATCCTGCGAACGCCGAACAGGCCCAGGCCCACCTATCTCCTAGGTGGTCTCAACCTGCCCTGTCGCTCCGCCACAAAGTAACAGTCGGGGGCCGTCTGGAACCCAGGCCCACCTCTACCGGGATGGAGCCACCTGTCCTTTCAGCCCCCTCATCAGAATGACTTGCGGGTACTCAACAAGCTGACCCGACTTTAGTCACCATCTGTATAATATGTATGTATGTCTAGTATATACCCGTGATCACCTCCCGAGTGATCACGGCCCAATAGTATAGCAAGGCAGACTAACAAGAATGTAGGGCCAATGATGATAAACTAGCATCCTATACTAAACAATTAGGATTGCGGGTAAGCTATCACTGACTGTAGCAACAATGACAGGCTATGCAATAGAATAGGAGTAACCGAACAGTAACATGCTATACTACTCTAATGCAAGCAGTATAGAGAAGAATAGGCGATATCTGGTGATCAAGGGGGGGCTTGCCTGGAAGCTCTGTTGTATAGGGAGAAGGGTCATCGGTGACGTAGTCGTACTCGGTGGCATCAGCGCCGGTCTCGGGGTCTACCGGAGAAGAAGAGGGGGGAAGAAACAGTAAATACGGAGCAAACAAAGCATCACAAAACATAATGAGGCAATACGCGGTGCTAGGTATGCCCTAACGCGGTAGTAAGTGATACCGACGAAGGGGGGAAACATCCGGGAAACTATTCCCGGTGTTTCGCGTTTTCGGGCAGATGAACCGGAGGGGGAAAGTTGCGTGTTTGCTATGCTAGGGATATGTGGCGGACGAACGGGCTGCGTATCCGGATTCGTCTCGTCGTTCTGAGCAACTTTCATGTACAAAGTATTTTCATCCGAGTTATGGATTATTCTATATTAATTTTTAAAGATTTAAATAGTTATTTGGAATTCCCTGAAAATTGGCTAAGTCTGAGAAATCCTCGGTTTTAAACATCACTTGGCTGTTTTCCGAAGGCTATAACTGTAGTTCTCTCCATCCTATGGCTTAGTGCCCTTTACCAGTTTTTATCATCTTTCCATGATCTACATGACAGTTTCAAGGTCATCTACATTAGTGCCCATTTGCCTGTCCAAATCTTCGTTTGAAAAGTGCTACTGGATGTCAATTCCAGAATCTGTTTTTCAGTTCTTCTAGTTAACAGAACATGGACTTTTGTCATTTTTATAGAAATTAATCTAGGCGACTTTTGAATTTGGTCCAATGGAAAGAATTGAACCCTGCCAAGTGTACTACACGCTCATATAATTTTTATCTATGTTCAAGCTTGTTTTGCTGTTGTTTTGAGGTTGTTCAGGGGGCTAACCAATGTTGTTTTATAAAAGCTAGCAGCTGCTACAGTAACATTCAGTTACTGTAGCAGCGCTGCACTAGTAGCAGGCAGCAAGCAACGCAGCAGCGGCAGCCGGAGGCGGGCGAGGCCAGAGGCGGACGCGGCCGGAGGTGGGCATGGCCACACTCAACACACACACACACACACACACACACTGCACGCACACGCACACACACACACACACAGAATGCATGCACACATGCGCGCATGGCCGCTCAGCCATGGCCGGCCATGGCCAACCACATGAGCAGCTAGCGGGGAGGCGAGGCCACGCGCGGGACGGGGGCAAGGCAGCACGACGCGTGGCCAGGGGAGTGTGGGTAGCGGCGGCTACAGGCGCGGCCGAGTGCGGCAGCGGGAGGCCGGGGCATGACCTGGGGCGGGTGTGTGAGTGAGGGAGCAAGGCAGAGGCAACGTGAGTGGAGCGCCGGCCATGGCGACTTCTAGCGCGAGATGGCAACGACGAGCACGGCGGCTAGAGGATGCAGATCGAGGGGGAGGCAGAGGGGAAAGTCGCGCCAGCTCACATCGTTGACGGGAAGAGGCTCGGGGAGGCGTGGGATGCAGTGAAGACGACGAATCCGATGATGGCGTCGCGGTTGCCGGAGGTAGAGGACGAGGTGGTCGATGGCGACGTTGCGGCGGCTCCTCAGCCTTGACCCATGGACGATGACGATGAAGAGGACCACGCCGGAGCTGCTGGACACATTGGCGGGGCGCGGGGACAGCGGTGGCCGCGGGATCGAGCGGCGCACGGCAACGGCGGCGTCGGGCGGAATACAGAGGGAGAGAGCGAGTGAGGGAGAGGGAGTGAGTGGATACTAGGGTTCGCTAAGGGGTCGACGAGGCTCTTATCCCCTCAGGGCACCGGTGGATGGCCAACGCGTGGAGGATCCATGCAGTGGACGCTGTGAGTGCGGCCACAGAGCTCAATGTGAGCAGTAGGAAGAAGAGGGATAGGTGGGCTGGGTTGGGTACTGTAGCCATGGGCTACAGTGCAGAGTGCAACCTTCTCTCTTTTTTTTCTTATTTTGTTTATTTTCTTTACATTTTATTTTAGTTTTAGTAAAATTTACACCTAGCATCTAAATTGGTATCTCAACTTAGTCCACAGTTAGAAAATGTCTAGTCCACAAATAAATTAGTTTGATATTTTACTAATTACAAAAGGTATTTAAATAATTGTTTTTGCTGCTGTTTTTATTATTTTGGTGCATCTAGATATACTATAACAGTGTGGTTTCTTCACCATAATTACATACACATTATTTGGCACAACCCGAACTTTTTAGTTTTATTGTTCGAAAAATTTTGTTGTTTGCCTTTAATTCCATTTGAATTTAAATCATTTTGAACTAACGCGAGATTATCAACAGTAATTCGAGGTGACGTGGCATCATTAGCAGGGAATTACTGTAGTCTAATTATCCGGGCGTCACAATTCTCCTCCACTACAAGAAATCTCGTCCCGAGATTTAAGAGGGGAAGTGACAGGGAAGGGATTTGGTTACGAAATTCTAACGAGTGTTCTCAGTCTTGGTTGCTCTTCCTGAAGTAGTTGATCCTCCTCGTTGATGTCTTTATTCCTCTGCTTTAGGTCATCATGGTGAAGTTGGCATTCTCTCTTCGGAAACTCCATCGTACTTACGAAAGAATAAGGGGCAGCTCAACTACGACAGAATGCTTTTGAGGGAAACAATCTGGGGTTAACCCATGAATGAGCATAAGATTATCTCTCGAGTTGAACATATGAATACATCGAGAGTAAGGTACGAAGGTACAATAAGAGGTTCCAAGCGGATATATAGTTGCTCGAAGTCTGAACCAGAGTGAGAAAGGGGTTCAGAGTAGCGAGAGTAAGTATTGCGTCTGATACCAGAATAGAGCACTAGGAAGGTGGCACATGAATTAAATACGAAGCCAAGCATGGAGAATAACCATTAGAAACAGGGTTGTACAGGAGAGTCAAGTTTCGATCCTGTGGAACTATGGGTTATGGGCCCACCATGTGGGTTAAAGTAGAAAGGGGGGTTGACATCTTGCACGGTCATGATAGCAAGGCATGTCAGAGGGTAGCCTCTCAGTTATGTCGGTGACAACATCGATACCAAGGGCGAGGGATGAAGAGAACCATTTTCCTGCTCGTTTGAACAAGGCAGACCAATAGGCAAAGTTCTCGTCCATCGATGGTTATCGGGATGTCATCAACAATAGTAACAGGGTCTTATTGACAGAGTTGTACAACCGAGGTGTTTATATAAGCAGCGAATCATTACCGCTTAGATCATATAAACCACGAGAAATGTTAAACAAGACAATGGAAAGGAAAATGTGATCATCAGATTAAAAAGAACAACGGAAAGAAAAATGTGTTCAAACACATATGTCAGGGGTATATCCTTCCCAAGGACAAGCAGAACATGATAACCATGACATGATATTAAGTAGAAAAGCCTCTAGGTGAGGGGAGAGAAATTTTCATGACATTATCCATACAGCGGTGTTTGGATAATTGAGCAAGAAACGTTTAGCATTGGGCTTCAAATGTTCTTGTTGAAACATCGGAGTACCATAGACATGCTTCGAGATAGCATTGACATGGTCAACAGGTGAAGATCAGACTTTGGAAACAAAAAGGATCCATCAGGAACAACTTATATAATAAGTCTTACAATTTCCTCATGGAAGAATGGATAACCTTGCTAAAAAGGAAACTATAACAGTAGGTCCTGCGGCCAGGTGTGCTGGGCATGACATCACCTTACCTGGTCATATACAGACCAATGTTGTGACTCTTGGAAAGTGTTCCAACCATCATATCTGACCGAGATTCAGATCTGATCGGTGTTAGGATACCTCAGACTCAGGATGCTTGAAAAGAAAAGGTGCGACACAATTTGACGAGATGACACTGTAAGATTCTCGGGAAATGAACTATGAAGTGATTTCTGTTAACAAGAGTTCATCATTAACCCAAGGAGAGGACAAGGAGGTGGCTGATGAACTCAGCGACAATTCATCAAGATTTCCAAAGGATGGATTTCCACAATTATGTGAACAAGGAGATAACATTTGTCAGATCAAAATGATATATTGATGTATGCTCGAGGAAAACATACACAATTTAACAATGGTTGAAAGGTGCACCCGAAATATGGGCTGGGTTGCACGGCCAACATTGGAATGGTGATTCAATAATCAATTGTCTAAGAATGAACGGTGGACCATTAACTTCAAAGCAATAGGGTTGCTAGAAGGGCGGAATCCAAATAGCACCGGTCACTTGTTGGTACCCTGGTTGGAATCAACACGAGGACCCAAGAAAGAATGGTGATGGTGAGAAGTATCACCATACCAAGAATTCTTAAGAGGTGGTGAAATTCTCACAACATTGATGACATAAGAGATGTTAATGTTCCAAGGTAAGGGAGAACAATTGCTGGATAGCAAGGAACTCAAGGTATAACATCAAACACGAATAAGCTTGTGTTGGCAGGAAGGCAATAAAGTGGTCGATGATAACGTAGATCATCGAGGGCAAGGATGGTATTTCTCATCATGAACTCATTTGATATCCTGGAAGAGCTCATGAGGTTGATGATGATCACGACACACTTTGTCGGGAGATTTCAAGATGTAATCGATCGGCGATGACATCAAGTCAAATGAATGGTAAAGCGAAAGGTTATTGGAACCAAGGGTATGACACAAACTCAAAACCAAGCTTGTTGTCCGAGGAGAAATGATATGATGAGGAAGATCAACGTAAGCTTAGCTCATCATCAAATAATTGTGCTACGGGAAGAAGGACCGGGTAGCACAGTTAAAATTTAACATGGTAATGATATAGCCGATCAGGCTAGGAATGACTTGAAGGATTATTAAACTCATAATCAATGGAGATTACTTTATTGAATCGAAGTGTGGAATTGATTCACTTATCAATGTCCTTGAGTGTCTAACAACTCAGAACCCGGGGAAAATTGGAATCAGTGAGATATAATACTTGAAGAACTCATAATAAGTTATGCAGTTCCATGATATTCTTGAGATACCAGAGTTTAAAACTCAACGGTAGAGCAAAGTAAAGGTTGGACAGGTGCAATGCTCTGCAGAAGACAAGTACTTCAACTTGTCCAAGAAATGGTATTTAAAAGGAGAACATGGCCGGAACCACGATTGCAAAAGGCCGAATCCCAGATATAAGAACTTATACCAAAGAGGGTTTAAGAGGAGCATCCATGATAAGATTAGCATCGTGTCCATGGGCATGAACACAAAGTTCAAGGTCGACTCCCACTTCTCCAATGCATGACCATTCATTCACTCCTCTATTAAAATGAGTTGAGTGTGAAACCTACCTAGTGAATTACCAGAGGAGTATGACCCGTGAAAAATTTTGAGTTCACACAGATTAAGGAAGGCATATGTTCAACCCCTCAGGGCATCGTGGAAACATATACCACAAGCTTCAATAGTAAATATCACCAGCTCTAAAGCAGAGCATGGTTGGCCAAATCAGAGAATAGGATTTACCAACGACATTATGTATCAGGGAAAGAACTTCCAAAGTGATTGAATATGAGGGATGTTGTCGGGTAAAATCCAACAAAGGATCCGATGGTTCTCAAGGGATCTGATGTAAGCATCGATACTCAAACAGAGGAAGAAACAATGCAAAGGCATTCGATTCTAGAAACAACTAACTAATTAAAGCTTAATGCAAAGAAATTTTATGATTTCCAAATCAAGGGATCAGAAGCAATCATTCTGATTGAAAAATGAATAAGTTCAATAGACTTAGAAGCACAACCGATCAAGGCATTGATTGGTCAAGAACCAACTCATGTTTAAAATGACGTCTGAGTCGAAAAGATAATTTAAAAGGATCAACTGATGATTGTGTGCATTCGCACTCATGTTGAATCAAAAGGATCAAAATGACAGTGCCTAAGGATACTAACGAATATTGCCAGACATATGGAAAGCATCCATCGTGCAAGTAGACCAGTATTGCAGAGCAATAAGCTACTAAGGATTTTTGGAGGATCGAATAGTATTTAGAAGACCATTGTGAAACACATGAACAACTGGGGGATGAGCGGATACTCGATAAGTGCAAGAATTATCCGTAGGGGTATTCAGGTGACAAAGAACGGCAAGGCAGTAAGCTCAAAGGATTATCGAAACAACGACGAGTGTTTTGGGGTATCTTGTAATAACAAGACCAACCAGGGATTAATGTAAGAATAACAACTACAAGTAGTTATCCATAAGGGTTGACAGTGGAAGGGGAATTGCAAACGTGATGAACACAAATTCTCGGGTTAACAGCGGAGAGTATCTTCAGGGTCTTCATGTGTAGCAGACGATCATCGGTAATAAGGGGCTCTCCGGGTGAAAGTGATAATGAGATCCTAATGTTAGATTTAGCAAAATTCATTTAACCCGAATAGAAGAGAGATCAGAGTCCCAGAGTATAGACAAGGAGTAAAAGATCCTAATACCACCCAATGGCGACGTGGGCCCGTAAGGCACACAACCATGTTAGTAAAAGTTTTGCAATGACTAGACTCGACTTCGGCCAAGGAGTATGGAAGGGGGATTCCTACAGGCAGTCGGCTCTGATACCAACTTGTGACGCCCCCGATTCAATCGTACACTAATCATGCACGCAAACGTGTACGATCAAGATCAGGGACTCACGGGAAGATATCACAACACAACTCTAAAACATAAATAAGTCATACAAGCATCATAATACAAGACAGGGGCCTCGAGGTCTCGAATACAAGTGCTCGATCGTAGACGAGCTAGCGGAAGCAACAATATCTGAGTACAGACATAAGTTAAACAAGTTTGCCTTAAGAAGGCTAGCACAAACTGGGATACAGATCGAAAGAGGCGCAGGCCTCCTGCCTGGGATCCTCCTAAACTACTCCTGGTCATCGTCAGTGGGCTGCACATAGTAGTAGGCACCTCCGGTGTAGTAGGAGTCGTCATCGACGGTAGCGTCTGGCTACTGGACTCCAGCATCTGGTTGCGACAACCAGAAAGAAAGGAAAGGGGGAAAAGGGGGGAGAAAGCAACCGTGAGTACTCATCCAAAGTACTTGCAAGCAAGGAACTACACTACATATGCATGGGTATATGTGTAAGGAGGCCATATCAGTGGACTGAACTGCAGAATGCCAGAATAAGAGGGGGATAGCTAGTCCTATCGAACACTACGCTTCTGGCAGCCTCCGTCTTGCAGCATGTAGAAGAGAGTAGATTGAAGTCCTCCAAGTAGCATCACATAGCATAATCCTACCCGGCGATCCTCTCCTCAGCGCCCTGTTAGAGAACGATCACCGGGTTGTATCTGGCACTTGGAAGGGTGTGTTTTATTAAGTATCCGGTTCTAGTTGTCATAAGGTCAAGGTATAACTCCAAGTCGTCCTGTTACCGAAGATCACGGCTATTCGAATAGATTAACTTCCCTGCAGGGGTGCACCACATAACCCAACACGCTCGATCCCATTTGGCCAGACACACTTTCCTGGGTCATGCCCGGCCTCGGAAGATCAACACGTCGTAGCCCCACCTAGGCACAACAGAGAGGTCAGCACGCCGGTCTAAATCCTATGCACGCAGGGGTCTGGGCCCATCGCCCATTGCACACTTGCACGTTGCGTACACGGCCGGTGAGCAGACCTAGCAACCTCCATTACAAAGGAAGTTGCGTTAACGCAGTCCAACCCGGCGCGCGCCGCTCAGTCGCTGATGTCATGAAGGCTTCGGCTAATACCATGAGGTCGAGTGCCCATATCTTTCCCGCGTAGTTGGTTAGTGCGTATAGGCCAGTAGCCAGACTCAGATCAAATACCAAGATCTCGTTAAGCGTGTTAAGTATCCTGCGAACGCCGAACAGGCCCAGGCCCACCTGTCTCCTAGGTGGTCTCAACCTGCCCTGTCGCTCCGCCACAAAGTAACAGTCGGGGGCCGTCGGGAACCCAGGCCCACCTCTACCGGGATGGAGCCACCTGTCCTTTCAGCCCCCTCATCAGAATGACTTGCGGGTACTCAACGAGCTGACCCGACTTTAGTCACCATCTGTATAATATGTATGTATGTCTAGTATATACCCGTGATCACCTCCCGAGTGATCACGGCCCAATAGTATAGCAAGGCAGACTAACAAGAATGTAGGGCAAATGATGATAAACTAGCATCCTCTACTAAACAATTAGGATTGCGGGGAAGGTATCAATGGCTGTAGCAACAATGACAGGCTATGCAACAGAATAGGAGTAACCGAACAGTAACATGCTATACTACTCTAATGCAAGCAGTATAGAGAAGAATAGGCGATATCTGGTGATCAAGGGGGGGGGGGCTTGCCTGGAAGCTCTGTTGTACAGGGAGAAGGGTCGTCGGTGACGTAGTCGTACTCGGTGGCATCAGCGCCGGTCACGAGGTCTACCGGAGAAGAAGAGGGGGGAAGAAACAGTAAATACGGAGCAAACAAAGCATCACAAAACATAATGAGGCAATACGCGGTGCTAGGTATGCCCTAACGCGGTAGTAAGTGATACCGACGAAGGGGGGAAACATCCGGGAAAGTATTCCCGGTGTTTCACGTTTTTGGGCAGATGAACCATAGGGGGAAAGTTGCGTGTTTGCTATGCTAGGGATGTGTGGCGGACGAACGGCCTGCGTATCCGGATTCGTCTCATCGTACTGAGCAACTTTCAAGTACAAAGTATTTTCATCCGAGTTATGGATTATTTTATATTAATTTTTAAAGATTTAAATAGTTATTTGGAATTCCCTGAAAATTGGCTAAGTCTGACAAACCCTCGGTTTTAAACATCACTTGGCTGTTTTCCGAAGGCTATAACTGTAGTTCTCTCCATCCTATGGCTTAGTGCCCTTTACCAATTTTTATCATCTTTCCATGATCTACATGAAAGTTTCAAGGTCATCTACATTAGTGCCCATTTGCCTGTCCAAATCTTCGTTTGAAAAGTGCTACTGGATGTCAATTCCAGAATCTGTTTTTCAGTTCTTCCAGTTAACACAACATGGACTTTTGTCATTTTTATATGTCAGGACCCCGACTCAATGCCACATCGATCTAGCATGTAACACCTCATATCACTTTGCGGCCTCACGCACGGTATTCCCACGGGTGTCGTCTTACCTTTGCCAGGGACCGTTTGCGCCTTTTGGCACACGTATATGACAGTGTCGCTAGCATCCATATGATAAGGAGCCCGGGCTGACATGGCTAGTCGTAAACCCAAAGTGGCACTAACTTACAGGGACAGGCATCCGTGACCCAGCATCGAACGTGTCTGTCATCAGCGAGTGAATCCAGGCTGTAGCACTGGGCTAGCAGGACTCCGGAGAACCGGGCTGTAGCGGGCTAACAGGACTCCGGTATTCATCGCGTGACATTTCCCCGAAGGGACAGACACAGGAACGAAGAAGGACACATGCCGGCCAGCCTAAGTGTTCCGGAGCAGTAGCAAGCTACCATGGCTCGGTGGAAACACTAGGAGACATTTCCCGGTAAGAGAGGCTACTAAAGATAAACAACTAGATAGTCAGATCCCACACATACCAAGCATTTCAAACATACACACAATATGCTCGATATGTGCAATACAACATGGCATCACAAGAAGACTCTACGACTCAAGTAATTTATTCATTAGGCTCCGAGGAGCGAGATATTACAAACATGGGTCTCATGACCCAACACTCAGAGCATACAAGTCAAAGCACAAACGGAAGCTTAACATGTCTGAGTACAGACATCTATAAATGAAAAAGGCTGAGAAGCCTGACTATCTATCAGATCCTGCCGAGGGCACAAGATCGTAGCTGAGGTAACAAGCTAAACGTCGAAGTCCACGTGGAACTACTAGTGAGACTGAAGTCTCTCTGCAAAAACATAAATTAAGCAACGTGAGTACAAATGTACCCAGCAAGACTTACATCAGATCTATCTACATATGCATCATTATCAACAAGGGGGTGGAGGAGTTTAACTGCAGCAAGCCAGCTTTGACTCGGTGGCTATCCTGAACTACGACTGCAAGTAACTCTTTTGAAGTGGCGCACACGAGTCCACATATTCACCAACCAATACACCACTATGGATCCGCTCCCGTCTTCCTACGAGAACGCCATCCATAGCACTCACGCTTATCTTGCGTATTTTAGAGTATCCACTTTCACTTGTCTATGAACTATGTAAGGGGTCCAAGTTTCCATATCCGAGGAATCCGGCTATTCGAATAGATGATGTTAACCCTGCAGGGGTGTACTTCTTCACACACGCTTTCGCCACTTATCGCCCTGTACACGTCATGTACCTCGGCAACCTTCAAGCGGAAGCCGGGCGAGGGAGTCGGCCACGACCTGACTAACCGAACAAGTCTCTAGTCCAGGTTTATCGCCTATTCGGGTTCCATCCGCAAGGAGATCCGGCCGGGGTGTCGCTTACGGCCCCAAACGATGTGTGCAGGGTTCCCAAGCCCACCAACCGGGTGCCACTTGGTACACCATGCCACTGTGCCTAGTCTGTCCCAAGCCCACCTGTACCGGGTGCCACTTGGTAGACTACTAACACTACCTACAAACACCAGAGACTAGTTGCAACTCCTGGACAGAGATCATGTTGATTAATAAGTCGAGAGAGCTTGGAGCGCCCGGAGCCCAATGTGTGGTAGTAACTGATCATGGATCACAAACACAGAACTCAGTTCCTGAGGACGGCTACAATGAGACAACCCACCATGTACTCCTACATGGCCTCTCACCGCTACCTTTACCAAATCGTGTTCACACACTTAGCTGACACACAGTAGGACATGTTCACACGCCTCTGATTCATCCCCGATGAATCAGACCTGACACAACTCTAAGCAGTAGCAGGCATGACAAACAAGCATGAATGAGTAGGCACAACAGGGCTCAAACAACTCCTACTCATGCTAGTGGGTTTCATCTATTTACTGTGGAATGACAGGTCATGCAAAGGATAAAGGGGTTCAGCTACCGCAGCAAGTAACAAATATGTCGTCGTTGTCCTAATGCAGTAAAAGAGAGCAGGAGCGAGAGAGTGGGATTTTATCGGAATGAACAAGGGGGTTTTGCTTGCCTGGCACTTCTGAAGATAACATTGAGTCTTCATTAGTGTCATCGATCACATCGTCGGTACACGTCTATCGAGAGGGGACAATTACCGGCAATACAGGAAAAAACACGATCAATGCAATGCACAATATGATGCATGCTATGACATGGCAATATGAATGTGTTTTGGGCTAATGCACCTAAAACCAGATTAAATGAAGTTGGTTTGAATCCAAGATTCAAATTCAAACTCCATATGTGGTTATTTAAATGTCATTCACTTCATTTGACCTAAACAGTAGTGATAAGTTGTTCTAACATGCATGAAAATGGTACAGATGGATTCCTTGAATTTTTCTGATAATTTTTCATATATAAATTATTTAATTTGGAGTTACGGTTGAATTTCTATGATTTAATGAAGTTTTAGCTATTTTCTGGAATTTCCTGATTATTATCAAATAAACTAAATTCCAGAAAAGGAATATGGCGTCAGCATGACCTCACCCTGACGTCATCAGGTCAACAGGGCGGTCCAGGTCAAACCTGACGTGTGGGGTCCACACGTCAGTGACACGGGTTAAACAGGGGGGTTTAGTTTAGTTTAATTAAAGATTAGGGCACTAGGGCCCACATGTTAGTGTCAGCAGGGGGTAATTAAATTAAAATAAACTAAACAAATTAACAGGGGGGCTGGCCCCACCTGTCATCGACCCAGGGGGTTAGCTAAAATTTAATTAGCATCTAAACTAGATTAGCAGGGCCCCGGGCCCACATGTAAATGACCCAGGGGAGGTCAAACCCCTGGTCAACAGGGCCTAACACGCCGGCGGTTCGTCGCCGGTGGCAACAGGCGTGGCGGAGGGCTCGGGTTCGCTCCTCCGGCGTCCAAATGGACGGAGGAGAGCGGCTACGGAGAGCTGGAGCTCACCCGCGCCCGTTTCGGCAAGCAGCAGCAGCTAGGGCGGCCGGAGACGATGGCCCCGAGCTCGGCAGCGGCGGCCGGAGCTCGGGCGTGCTCAGGTTCGGCGTTACACGGCACGGCGAGGTCAGCTGAGGGCCTCTATGGATTACTGGGGTTGTCAGGAGCACTCGAAGGCAACGAGCGCAGATGGAGGAGCCCGGGAGCACGAAGCTCACCGGCCATGGCGGACGGCGGCTTCGGGTGCTCGTGGGGTGGCGGCTACAGGGCGCGCGCGAGAGAGAGAGGTGAGGGGAAACGATGGCAAGCTCACAGGGAGGCAGCAGGGTGGCTCAGTGGGCTCAGAGACGCGCCAGACGTCGCGAATCGACGGCGGTGAGCTTCGGTGGCCGGCGACGGAAACGACGATGGTGGCAGCGTTGCAGCGCGTCCAGGGCCTCGTGGCTCGGTGGAGAGGAGGAGGGGGTCGAGGCGGAGCCTCTGGGCTAGTCGGGGGAGCGAGGGAGGCCCGGTGGCCGTGGT
>NC_041391.1:645920468-645936250 GCF_002162155.2 Triticum dicoccoides | reverse complement strand
AGTTCTCTCTCTGCTTTTATTTTTTTCTTCTGTTTTGTTTTATTTAATGTATTTTGCCACTGTTTTGAATTTAAAATAATTCAAACAATGCCAAAAACTCCTCTGAATATTTTATATTGCTAGATGGACTTTTCCAAAAGCTTATAAAATATTTCAGGGGTATTTGAAATTATATTCTAATTATATGAATATAATTCAAATTCAAATAGCTAATGAATTAAATCCAAAGTCCCAAAAATAATTCCTTAAAAATGTTCAATATTTTGGTTGGGACCAGAATCCTTACCAAAAATTATCAAACATTTAAGAAGAGCATTTTGGAGCAATGAATGAGATTTCTAGGGTTTTTGCCCCTCTTTTATTTAAGTTTTTGAGGCTTCCAAAATTCCTCAGTTCAAGTTTCGAAAATATAGACATGATGCACACATGAAGCTAGCCTAGAGCACTACCAGCAGCTAGGGATGTGACATTATAGAAATTAATCTAGGCGACTTTTGAATTTGGTCCAATGGAAAGAATTGAACCCTGCCAAGTGTACTACACGCCCATATAATTTTTATCTATGTTCAAGCTTGTTTTGCTGTTGTTTTGAGGTTGTTCAGGGGGCTAACCAATGTTGTTTTATAAAAGCTAGCTGCTGCTACAGTAACTGACTATCAATGTAGCAGCGCTGCACTAGTAGCAGGCAGCGAGCAACGCAGCAGCGGCAGCCGGAGGCGGGCAAGGCCAGAGGCGGACGCGGCCGGAGGTGGGCATGGCCATACTCAACACACACACACACACACACACATACTGCACACACACGCACGCACACACACAGAATGCACGCCCACATGCGCGCATGGCCGCTCGGCCATGGCCGACCATGGCCAACCACAGGAGCAGCCAGCGGGGAGGCGAGGCCACGCGCGGGAGGGGGCAAGGCAGCACGGCGCATGGCCAGGGGTGTGTGGGTAGCGGCGGCTACAGGCACAGCCGAGTGCGGCAGCGGGAGGCCGGGGCGCGACCTGGGGCGGGTGTGTGAGTGAGGGAGCAAGGCAGAGGCAACGTGAGTGGAGCGCCGGCCATGGCGACTTCTAGCGCGAGATGGCAACGACGAGCACGGCGGCTAGAGGATGCAGATCGAGGGGGAGGCAGAGGGGAAAGGCGCGCCAGCTCACATCATTGATGGGAAGAGGCTCGGGGAGGCATGGGATGCAGTGAAGACGACGAATCCGATGATGGCGTCGCGGCGGCCGGAGGTAGAGGACGAGGTGGTCGATGGCGATGTTGCGGTGGCTCCTCAGCCTTGACCCATGGACGATGACGATGAAGAGGACCACGCTGGAGCTGCTGGACACATTGGCGGGGCGCGGGGACAGTGGTGGCCGCGGGATCGAGCGGTGCACGGCAACGGCGGCGCCGGGCGGAATACAGAGGGAGAGAGCGAGTGAGGGAGAGGGAGTGAGTGGATACTAGGGTTCGCTAAGGGGTCGACGAGGCTCTTATCTCCTCAGGGCACCGGTGGATGGCCAACACGTGGAGGATCCACGCCGTGGACGCGGTGAGTGCGGCCACAGAGCTCTCTGTGAGCAGTAGGAAGAAGAGGGATAGGTGGGCTGGGTTGGGTACTGTAGCCATGGGCTACAGTGCAGAGTGCAACCTTCTCTTTTTTTTCTTATTTTGTTTATTTTCTTTACATTTTATTTTAGTTTTAGTAAAATTTACACCTAGCATCTAAATTGGTATCTCAACTTAATCCACAGTTCGAAAATGTCTAGTCCCCAAATAAATTAGTTTGATATTTTACTAATTACAAAAGGTATTTAAATAATTGTTTTTGCTGCTGTTTTTATTATTTTGGTGCATCTAGATATACTATAACAGTGTGGTTTCTTCACCATAATTACATACGCATTATTTGGCACAACCCGAACTTCTTAGTTTTATTGTTAGAAAACTTTTGTTGTTTGCCTTTAATTCAATTTGAATTTAAATCGTTTTGAACTAACGCGAGATTATCAACAGTAATTCGAGGTGACGTGGCATCATTAGCAGGGAATTACTGTAGTCTAATTATTCGGGCGTCACACTTGTATATTCCAATGATGGGCTTCCTCAAAAGTGCCCTAGGTCTTCGTGAGCAAGCAAGTTGGATGCACACCCGCTTAGTTTCTTTTGTTGAGCTTTCATATACTTATAGCTCTAGTGCATTCGTTGTATGGCAAACTACTCACTCACATTGATATCTATGATGGGCATCTCCATAGCCCGTTGATACGCCTAGTTGATGTGAGACTATCTTCTCCTTTTTTGTCTTCTCCACAACCACCTTTCTATTCCACCTATAGTGCTATGTCCATGGCTCATGCTCATGTATTGCGTGAAAGTTGAAAGAGTTTTAAGATTACTAAAGGACTATATGATTAAATAGTTTGTGTGATGAAGATAAAGCAACAGCCAGACTATATGATTTTGTAGGGATAACTTTCTTTAGCCATGTTATTTTGAGAAGACATGATTGCTTTGATTAGTATGCTTGAAGTATTATTATTTTTATGTCAATATGAACTTTTATCTTGAATCTTTCGGATCTGAATATTCATGCCACAATTAAGGATATTTACATTGAGATTATGCCAAGTATCACTCCGCATCAAAAATTCTTTTTTTATGATTTACCTACTCGAGGACGAGCAGGAATTAAGCTTCGGGATGCCTGATACGTCTCCAACGTATCTATAATTTTTGATTGCTCCATGCTACTTTATCTACTGTTTTGGACTATATTGGGCTTTATTTTCCACTTTTATATTATTTTTGGGACTAACCTATTAACCGGTGGCCCAGCCCAGAATTGTTGTTTTTTTTGCCTATTTCAGTGTTTTGAAGAAACGGAATATCAAACGGAGTCCAAACGGAATAAAACCTTCGGGAACATGATTTTCTCACCGAACGTCATCCAGGGGACTTGGACCCTACTCCAAGAAGTAACCGAGGAGGTCACGAGGGTGGGGGACGCCCCCCCTAGGCGCGCCCCCCTACCTCGTGGGCCTCCTGTTGCTTCACCGACTTACTCCTTCCTCCTATATATACCTACGTACCCCCGACAGATCAACGATAGAGCCAAAAACCTAATTCCACCGCCGCAACTTTCTGTATCCACGAGATCCCATCTTGGGGCCTGTTCCGGAGCTCTGCCGGAGGGGGCATCCACCACGGAGGGCTTCTACATCAACACCATAGCCTCTCCGATGAAGTGTGAGTAGTTTACTTTATACCTTCGGGTCCATAGCTAGTAGCTAGATGGCTTCTTCTCTCTTTTTGGATCTCAATACAATGTTCTCCCCCTCTCTTGTGGAGAACTATTCAATGTAATCTTCTTTTTGCGGTGTGTTTGTTGAGACCGGTGAATTGTCGGTTTATGATTCAGATTATCTATGGAAAATATTTGATTCTTCTCTGAATTCTTTTATGTATGATTGAGTTATCTTTGCAAGTCTCTTCGAATTATCCGTTTGGTTTGGCCAACTAGATTGGTAGTTCTTGCAATGGGAGAAGTGCTTAGCTTTGGGTTCGATCTTGCGGTGTCCTTACCCAGTGACAGAAAGGGTTGCAAGGCACGTATTGTATTGTTGCCATCGAGGATAACAAGATGTTTTTTTATCATATTGCATGAATTTATCCCTCTACATCATGTCATCTTGCATAAGGCGTTACTCTGTTTATAACTTAATACTCTAGATGCATGCTGGATAGTGGTCGATGAGTCGAGTAATAGTAGTAGATGCAGAATCGTTTCAATCTACTTGTCTCGGACGTGATGCCTATATACATGATCATTGCCTAGATATGTTCATAACTATGCTCAATTTTGTCAATTGCTCAACAGTAATTTGTTCACCCACCGTAGAAGACTTATGCTCTTGAGAGAAGCCACTTGTGAAACCTATGGCCCCCGGGTCTATTCTCATCATATCAATCTCCATCACTTTATTTACTCGCTTTATTTTTACTTTGCCTTTTACCTTTTCACTTTGCATCTATCTATCAAAAATACCAAAAATATTATTTATCTCCTCTATCAGATCTCACCCTCGTAAGTGACCGTGAAGGGATTGACAACCCCTAATCGCGTTGGTTGCGAGTAGCTATCGTTTTGTGTAGATATGAGGGACTTGTGCGTGGTCTCTTACTGGATTGATACCTTGGTTCTCAAAAACTGAGGGAAATACTTACGCTACTTTACTGCATCATCCTCTCCTCATCGGGGAAAACCAACGTAGTGCTCAAGAGGTAGCATCGAGGCACTTTTTCATACATTGTTCGGCATAGGTGGGAAGTCAAAGGATAATCCTAAGGCAAGATTCGATCAGGAGGCACTATGTCATAGACCGTTACAAAACATGCAACCACCGAAAGGAAAGAAGAACTGGACAAAGCAAAAGGCATGGTTCTTGGAAGGCCATCTATGAGGGAAATTATCTTGTGGGTGAAAACGCAGTTGATGTTCCCCGATGGGTATGTAGCGAATCTAAAGAGGGGAGCGAGTCTTGATAAATTGAAGATATTTGGTCTCAAGAGTCATGATTGGCACATATGGATTTAGCGGGTAATGCCTGTGATGTTGCGTGGCTTCTTCCCTGAGGATTAATGGCTACTACTGGGAGAGTTGAGCTATTTCTTCCATGTTCTTTGTGCGAAAGAACTATCGCCTGACCTGGTAGAAGATATGGAAGACTTGGCGCAGGAGTTGATCTGCAAGTTAGAGAAGATATTTCTGCCGGGCTTCTCTAATCCAATGCAGCACTTGGTTTTGCAGCTCCCAACCGAGGCAAGATTGGGGGCGTGCAAAATCGTTGGTGCTACACAACTGAGAGGATGCAGAAGATGCTTCGAGTAGAATGTAAAAATAAACATAAAATTGAAGCATCGATGGCCGAGGCATTCATTACTGAGGAGGCGGCAAACTTCGTGACAGGACACTACGAAGCCAAAAATCCGCATTTGCATAATGCGAAGCCTCAGTACAATGCTGGCGACCCTAAAAAGGGTGGATCCAACCTCAGCCTCTTCAAAGGGGATATCACACCAACCGGTGCTTCTAATTCCGTAACGTTGGATGTCAAATAATGGAGGACCATTTCGTTGTATATCTTCAACAACCTAATAGAAGTGCGGCCGTACATCGAGTAAGTTCTCGGTACATTGTTTCACAACTTCTAATTCCTTTGAACTACTCTTATTCCCGAATAAATTTGATATAGTCGATACGTCGCCAAGTTCTATATTATGTTTCAATAGGCAACCCAAGTTTTCTATCTACCGTGGCCTGTCAAAGTGATCCAATTCTCAATGGTTGGTATGTCGTTTATGAAGTGTTGCCACGTGTTAGACCACCTCCCCCCCCCCAATGAAGAGGATTATGAACCTCACATTAACCTAGACACATATGAAGGAGAATTCTTTCAAGAAACACGTCTTTCAAAAAAACGTTTCAAGAAATGGTCAACTTGACCCTAGAACAGTGAAGTAGACAGCGACATTGAACCCGACTTCACCCCTCAGCCGGATTAACAAGATCCTGAACTAGAAGAGGTTACTGCTGCGGATGACCTGTCAATGCTTGACCGATTACGTAAAGGTGGCCTTCCACATGATGATGCATTTATTAATGATGATGAAGAGCATGTCATTACTGATAGTGATGATGATGATGCATTTATTGATCCCGAAGCATTTATTGAACCCGACAATCTAGATTATTATTAGGTATTCAATTTTTTATGTTGTACTTGATTTATATAGTTACTTGTATGATTGTATGATTTATATAGTTACTTGTATATTTTTCTTACTTTGTATGATTCTTTGTCATACATAGTGCCATGGTCTTGATATCCGTCCCGTTGGCCCTCGCCCGCTTTATGATTCGGATGTGGTAAATTCTCTTTACAACTATTTGTTGCATTTCGCATTTATGAAAATTATGGCCATCAAGTTGACATAGAGATATTTTAATCTAGGAGGTATGTGAACTGAAATTTGCAACTGACCCTCTTGTCGAGAAGTTAAATTTAGTTGAAAAAGAAAATTATTATTTGAAAGAAAAATTAAAAGAATTGAAGAAGATAAGATGAAATTGGAGTTGTATGTTGCTGATGTCGTTGATGATCACAAGATGAAGATGAATGCAATGTGCTTGAAGATTAAGAAGATTAGAAAATATGCAACTGATAATGAGGCCTGGTATCATTATGCCGTTGGATCAATTGTTACCTTAGTTGCGATCTTCATCACATTTGTTGTGATGAGGGTAAGTTTTCCCTAGTGTTTTGCTTAACAAATGCATACTTAGCTTTCTTTCCTCCTAAATGGCATAATTACCTAAGTTAGACAAAAATGAGCTATACTTAGCTTCTTCAGTTCATTTATGACATACTTAGCATACTTAGGTAAAAATGGCATGATAATCTTTGTTACCACCAAAATGATATAGACTTAGCTTATTTTTCTCGAAAATGACATAATAACCTTACTAAGCTCCAAAATGACCTATTTACCTAGCTTAGCTCTAAAATGACCTACACTTAGCATTTTTACCAAGCTTAGCAATAAAATGGCATTTTTACCTACCTTATTTAGAAGAAGAAGATAAAGAAGAGGAGAGGAGAAAAAGAAAGAGAAGAAAAACTCTTCTTCTTCTTCTTCTTTTTCTTATTCTTCTTCTAGCTAGTCTTCTTCTTCTTCTACCTTTCTTCTTTCCCAATTTGTAGATTTGCTTTAGATGAGGAAGCTTGCGTTGATGAAGTCTACTTTTCTCTTTATGCTTCCTTCTTGTTTTGATTTCGTAGGATGAACAATGTGAAACTTGCTACCTATATATGTATGTATGGATGAAACCATTGTATGCTTGTTGTTGGATATGTCGGCTAGCTATATATGTTGCATGTGGACTTTTGATTTGCTATGTATTTGTGTTGGATGATCATATCCATATGGCAGGGATATAATTTGGTATGTATATCTGTTGGTATGCTTGTCGAAAGTATTTTCATATGTGTATATATATACCTGTCAAATTCTGTGAAATTTAATGAATTTAAGAAAAAACAGAAAATACGGGGGCTAGACAGGCACTTTGTCGTCTGCTGGCAGACGGCAAAGAGCTTTGCCATCAGCCAACAGACGGCAAATATGCCACGTGTCAGCTACCTGTCCAACCTGGGGGCAATGGGCTGGCCTATATGGTTTCTCTGCCGTCTGCTGGCAGACGGCAAAGACCGTTGCATCTTTATCGTCTGCTGGCGGATGACAAACAACTTTGCATCTTTGACGTCTGCTGGCAGACAGCAAAGATGCAAAGGTCTTTGCCGTCCGCCAGCGAACGGGAAAGCATGATGTTAACCCCTTAACGGACCTAAGTTGACACGTGTGCCGTCCAGGGCCTTTGCCGTCTGCTGGTGGGCGGCAAAGACCTTTGTATCTTTGTCGTTCGCCAACAGACAACAAAGAGCCCTTTGCCGTAGCCTATTCGGCCGGACGTTTTGCCGTCTGCTTGTTGACGGCAATGGCCCTTTGCCACTTGAATGAACCTAACCCGGACTGAGGATGTTTTCAGCAGAACTATCATGGTGTTGTTTTGTGCAGAAATAAAAGTTCTCGGAATTGGAAAGAACTTTTTGGGGAATTATTTTGAAATAAATGATGATTTATGGAACCAAGACCTACTGGAGGGTGGGCCCCAGCTGCCCACAAGGCACGAGGGCGCGCCATTCCCCTCTAGCACGCCCTGGTGGGTAGTGGGTCCCACGAGGCTTCACTAACCCTAATTCCAACTCTATAAAAACCTGTCTTTTGGAGAGAAAAATCAAAGAGGAAGTTTGATTGCATTTCACGATACGGAGCCACCGCCACCTCCTATTCTTCATCGGGAGGCCAGATGTGGAGCCCGTTTGGGGGTCCGGAGAGGGGAATCTTCGATCGTCGTCATCATCAGCCCTCCTTCATCACCAATTCCATGATGCTCCCTAGCGGTAGTGAGTAATTCCTTCGTAGGCTTGCTGGATGGTGAGAGGTTGGATGGGATTCGTCATGTAATCGAGTTAGTTTTGTTAGGTCTTGATCCCTACTATCCACTATGTTTTGAGATTGATGTTGCTATGACTTTGCTATGCTTAATGCTTGTCACTAGGGCTCGAGTGCCATGATTTCTGATTTGAAACATTTATATTTTCACCATTATATCCATGTTCGTGATCCGATCTTCCAAGTCAGATGCACTTATTATGTGTTATGGTCCGTAAACCCATACTTTTCGGTTAATGCTTTGTTCCAGTTCTCTATTAAAAGGAGGCCTTAATATCCCTTAGTTTCCTTACGGATCCCGCTGCCACGGGAGGGTAGGACAAAAGGTGTCGTGCAAGTTCTTTTCCATAAACACGTATGACTATTTACAGAATACATGCCTACGTTATATTTATGGACTTGAGCTAGTTCTGTTTCGCCCTAAGTTATGACTGTTATATTATGAATATCATCAACGTAATCACAAATCCAATGCCTACGAGATTTTCACATATTGTTCTTGCTAAGTTACTACTGCTCTTGCTATTGTTACAACAACTACAAAACTGTTACCGCTATTACCGGTTGCCACTGTTATTGTTACTACTACTATCAAACTATCAAAACTGTTACCGCTGTTACCGGTTGCCACTGCTGCAGATATTTAATCTCCAGGTGTGGTTGAATTGGTAACTCAGCTGCTAATATTTAGAAATATTCTTAGGGTCCCCTTGTGTCGAATCTATAAATTTGGGTTGAATACTCTACCCTCGAAAACTGTGGCGATCCCCTATACTTGTGGGTTATTAGTCACCTGTCTCCACCTTGGACCGCTCCAGTGCAATGCGAAGGGCCATCTCCTCCTCGTAGTCAAGCTCCAAGCCAGAGTCGCTGCCAGAGCTTCTCATGGTGGTGGATGGGATCAAAAAGGGAGAGGGAGAGGAGTGGACGGAGTAAGAGAGGGAGAGAGTGAGCTAGGGTTTGAGCTTGCCACTCGGATTGGGGATTTTTGTGGGGTTCGTGGTGGGTTGGGCCTGCCAGGCAGAAGCGCCATGTCAACCATATATTTGGAGGGGTGCTGGTCAGATCGGGTGTTTGTCCGTAGATTGAGAGGTCCTATTGAGTCGATTTTTTGTAACAAGTCATTGACCAGATAGCCTGCCCCAGTGTTTGAGACGGTACAAGAGACCTGGCTGTAGACGCTCTAAGAGAAACTCGAATGGGGCGACCCATCTCTTCAGCCGCCGTCCATTTGGGTAGGCGCGGACAAAAGAGGAGGCCCAATGCGCTGACCAAATCGTGTCCGCTTAGCATCCACGCCGACGCATTTGCGGCCCAAATTTGCGTCCCAAATGCGTCGGCACGGACGCGGAACGGACGCCACGTGTGTCCTCTCGTTGTCCATAGCGTCCCCACCTGGCAGTCATCCAACTGCCCGCGGCCTACCTGGCCAGCTTAATTTATGGCCTCGGGCCCACGCATCAGCGATGGCTGTCATCCTTTTTTAAGCCGACCGTGCGGCGGGGCCGTCCTCATCCGCTTCCAGCCAGCCCCCGTCCCCATCTAGCACACTCTATTCCCCCGTCACCGGCAAAGCCTTGAAGAAAATATGCCCTAGAGGCAATAATAAAGTTGTTATTTTATATTTCCTTATTTCATGATATATGTTTATTATTCATGCTAGAATTGTATCAAGCGGAAACTCGATACATGTGTGGATACATAGACAAAACACCGTGTCCCTAGTATGCATCTACTTGACTAGCTCGTTAATCAAAGATGGTTAAGTTTCCTAGCCATAGACATTTGTTGTCATTTGATGAACGAGATCACATCATTAGGAGAATGGTGTGATGGACAAGACCCGTTCGTTAGCTTAGCATTATGATCGTTCAGTTTTATTGCTACTGCTTTCTTCATGTCAAATACATAATGCTCTTACTATGAGATTATGCAACTCCCGGATACAGGTGGAATGCCTTGTGTGCTATCAAACATCACAATGTAACTGGGTGATTATAAAGATGCTCTACAGGTATCTTTGAAGGTGTTTGTTGGGTTGGCATAGATCAAGATTAGGATTTGTCACTCCGAGTATCGGAGAGGTATCTCTGGGCCCTCTCGGTAATGCACATTATAAGAAGCCTCTCAAGCAAAGTAACAAATGAGTTAGTTGCAGGATGATGCATTATGGAACGAGTAAAGAGACTTGCCGGTAACGAGATTGAACTAGGTATAAAGATACCGACGATCGAATCTGGGGCAAGTAACATACTGATGACAAAGGGAATAACGTATGTTGTCATAATGGTTCGGCAGATAAAGATCTTCGTAGAATATGTGGGAGCCAATATGAGCATCCAGGTTCCGCTATTTGTTATTGACTGGAGAGGTGTCTCGGTCATGTCTACATACTTCTTGAACCCGTAGGGTCGGCACGCTTAATGTTCGATGATGATTTGTATTATATGACTTATGAGATTTGGTGACCGAATGTTGTTCGGAGTCCCAGATGAGATCACGGACATGACGAGGAGTCTCAAAATGGTCGAGAGGTAAGTATTGATATATATGATGATAGTATTCAGACACCAGAAGTGTTTTGGGGGTACCGGGTCACCGGAAGGGGTTCCGGGCATCCTCCTAGCAGTTACATGGGCCTAATGGGACAAGAGTGGGAGAAACTAGCCCCTAAGGGGCTGGTGTGCCCCAAGCACTACTGGAATCAGCAGATTTGCCGTCAGCTTGCAGATGGCAAAGAATGGCTTTGCCATCAGCCAGCACAAAGCGAACGACAAAGAAGCTCTTTGCCATCAGCCAGTTCTTTGCTGTATGCCATCAGACGGTAAAGAATCTTTGCCGTCTACCATCATACGACAAACAAGTGCTGTTGGGGCCCACTGGATGCCAGTACACTCCATCAGTCCAACCCCCCTCTTTGTTGTCCGCTGGCGGACGACAAAGAGAGTACTAGTTAACGGGCTCTAACGGCGCCCGGCTCCTCTCTGTCTTCTCTCTAAACCTTCCAGATCGACCTGGCCCGACCTCGACCCTTGCCACCCCGCCCCTCGCCGCTCGTCGCCCCTCCGCCCCCTGCTGCTCGGCGTCGCCCCGGCGGCCCCCTCCACCACCCTGGCCGGCCTGACACACCTCTCCTCCACACCCGCCGCCCCCTATCGTGGCTGCCACGGCGCCCCCATCGCGCCCCTCCTCCATCTCGGCCGCCCCACCGCTCCGGCGCCCCCTCCTCCATCCCAGGCACCCCTGCCGCACCTGAAGGTGAGACACCCCTCTTCTTCTTCTTTTTCTTTTTTAGATTTAGCTTAATTAGGTTTAGTTTAATTTAGGCTTGGTTTAGCTAGGTTTAGTTTAGGTTTTGTTTCTGTTTTTTAGGTTTAGGCTTAGATTTAGTTTAGTTTAAGTTAAGAAGAAAGATGAAAGATGAAAAAAATAGGAAGAAGAAGAAGAAGAAGAAGAAGAGGAAGAAGAAGAGGAGGAGGAAGAATAACAGGAGGAGGAGGAGGAAGAAGAAGAAGATTAGGGGTGCATCACTTACGAAACCGGGTCAAGGATCAGGGTGCGTCATCGATGTAACTGGGTCGAGGATCACTGGTTGCTGAGGGGTCGGGGATGGCCGGTCACCGAGGGGTCAAGGGTCGGGGAAGAGGGTTGAGGATTGTCGGTCTCCTAGGGGATAGATGGTGGAGCCAGTGGGTCTAGCCGGTCACGATGCCGTCGCCTAGGCCGAGAATCCCCGGTCCGAATGCTGAGCCGTCGACCGTGCATCGCCATACCTGAGGGTGCTTGGGGACGAGCGGGTTAGGGTGTTCCTCGGTGTCGATGGAACCCTAAATAGCAAGTATCGTCGGTGTGAGATACATGTGGCCGTCGGTGTCGAACACTACCTCCACCTTCCACAAGTGACACCGGCATCCGGCGTACCGCAACAACAGTTCTCAGGGTCGATGGCGGTCGAACAGCTATGCGAATTTGTCTTGAAACCTCTGCGATGAGGATTAAAAGCCAAGTGTTGAAACTTGAAACACCCAAACTGACTCAAGTCGGTTTGGTTGTTTGAAATTCCAGAACTTGCCTTTAATCCTGATCACAAAGGCTGCCAGACAAATTCACCAAGGTGTTCGACCATTGTCGGACCCAGAACTATTGTTGCGGGACACCGGGCGCCGGGGTAACTTGTGGGACGTGGATCTAGTGTTTAACACCGAGCGCCACATGTATCTCACACCGACGATACTTGCTACTTAGGGTTCCATCAACACTGAGGAACCCCCTAACCTGCTTGTCCTGTTGTAAATATTTAGTTAGGTCGACAGAAAAATAATATTACGATGTTACTCATCTTTCGATTTAAATGTGTAGTTTTTTCGTTGCTGCGAGGGTCTAGTGTTCGACGAGCTCCGCCCCTGCGTTCGTGGGTGAGCAAAAATGACATCTCCTCCTCCCCCCTTCATTTTCTCTGTTCCGGTCTTCGTGCCGATGAAACTTGCTAGCTTTACGTGTCTTCAATCATCAGTATGCGTGACCACTATGTGTCTCCCTTTCGAAAGGGTTAAATCTATAAATATGCATGCATTTGCATATTTATAACTGTGATTCTTTCGAACTGTCCAACATTATCCATGGACAGCCCGAGTATGTGCAGATTAGGTTCGTCTTCCCATATGCTCTGCTCCGGATCTGATGCAGAATTTTGTCAGTGCCTCCTTGTTGTTCTCCGGGTACACATCCTCTTTGCTTATTGCCGAGACGTGTATCAGAAGAATAGCGGGGAGGTGCTACCAAAATTTTGCGTCAGATCCGGAGCATAGCATTGGAAAACGAACCCAATCTACACATACTCTGGTGGGATTAGGACCTATCTTTACCTATTAGCGTCTAGGTTGGATGGACATAATAAAAGTGACAAACTCCATTAACTGATGAATATATACATGCTGATATATATATATATATATATATATATATATATATATATATATATATATATATATATTCCTTATGTGTTCAGTAGCTAGGCAAGATGAGTGATCGTGCGTGGATGTACACCGGTCACACTAGTTAGAAAGACATGACCATTGAATGGTTAACAAAAACCAAGGGATTTCTGAGAGCCACATTTGCAAATGCCCAGAGGACAACCTGGTGCCCCTGTGCCAAGTGCAACAATTGGCACGAGAGGACAGAGGATGAAATGGGCAAACACCTGCAGAAGAGGGGTTTTACGCCAGATTATACGATGTGGACATTTCATGGCGAGTCTGCCCAACTTGCCAGAGCTTAGGTGCTTCATCGTTGCACAGATGAGCATGGTATTGGGATAGAAGTGATGTCTACTATGCAACCTTCTCCTTGTAGACATTGTTGGGTCTCCAAGTGCAGAGGTTTGTAGGACAGTAGCAAATTTCCCTCAAGTGGATGACCTAAGGTTTATCAATCCGTGGGAGGCGTAGGATGAAGATGGTCTCTCTCAAACAACCCTGCAACCAAATAACAAAGAGTCTCTTGTGTCCCCAACACACCCAATACAATGGTAAATTGTATAGGTGCACTAGTTCGGCGAAGTGATGGTGATACAAGTGCAATATGGATGGTAGATATAGGTTTTTGTAATCTAAAATTATAAAAACAGCAAGGTAACTAATGATAAAAGTGAGCACAAATGGTATTGCAATGCGTTGAAACAAGGCCTAGGGTTCATACTTTCACTAGTGCAAGTTATCTCAACAATAATAACATAATTGGATCATATAATAATCCCTCAACATGCAACAAAGAGTCACTCCAAAGTCACTAATAGCGGAGAATAAACGAAGAGATTATGGTAGGGTACGAAACCACCTCAAAGTTATTCTTTCTGATCGATCTATTCAAGAGTCGGTAGTAAAATAACACGAAGCTATTCTTTCCATTCGATCTATCCTAGAGTTCGTACTAGAATAACACCTTAAGACACAAATCAACCAAAACCCTAATGTCACCTAGATACTCCAATGTCACCTCAAGTATCCGTGGGCATGATTATACGATATGCATCACACAATCTCAAATTCGTCTATTCAACCAACACAAAGTACTTCAAAGAGTGCCCCAAAGTTTCTATTGGAGAGTCAAGACGAAAACATGTGCCAACCCCTATGCATAAGTTCACAATGTCACGGAACCCGCAAGTTGATCACCAAAACATACACCAAGTATATCACGTGAATATCCCATTGTCACCACAGATAAGGACATGCAAGACATACATCAAGTGTTCTCAAATCCTTAAAGACTCAATCCGATAAGATAACTTCAAAGGGAAAACTCAATCCATTACAAGAGAGTAGAGGGGGAGAAACATCATAAGATCTAATTATAATAGCAAAGCTTGCAATACATCAAGATCGTGACATATCAAGAACATGAGAGAGAGAGAGATCAAACACATAGCTACTGGTACATACCCTCAACCCCGAGGGTGAACTACTCCCTCCTCATCATGGAGAGCGCCGGGATGATGAAGATGGCCACCGGTGATGGATCCCCCCTCCGGTAGGGTGCCGGTACAGGGTCCCGATTTGTTTTTGGTGGCTATAGAGGCTTTCGGCGGCGGAACTCCCGATCTATTGTGCTCCTGGATGTTTTCGGGGTATATGGATATATGTAGGCGAAATAAGTCGGTCAGGGGAGCCACGAGAGGCCCACAAGGGTGGGGGCGCACCCTGGACCCTCGTGGCCACCTCGTTGCTTCCCTGACGTCTACTCCAAGTCTCCTGGATTGCGTTTGTTCCAAAAATAACTCTCCTGAAGGTTTCATTCCGTTTGGACTCCGTTTGATATTCCTTTTCTGCGAAACACTGAAATAGGCAAAAAAAATAGCAATTTGGACTGGGCCTCAGGTTAATAGGTTAGTCCCAAAAATAATATAAAAGTGTATAGTAAAGCACATTAAACATCCAAAACGGGTAATATAATAGCATGGAACAATCAAAAATTATAGATACGTTGGAGACGTATCAGGAAGACATGGTGCAAGACTTTGATGATGCTCGGGTCGGACGATGAGATGGAGGAATCTGCAAAGGCCTTCGATAAAATGTTAGAGTCTTCAAAATGTCCTCTCCACGAGCACACTGAGCTTTGTCAGCTGGATGCCATCTCACAAATAATGGATCTAAAGGCTCAATTCAACTTGGGCAGAGAATGCAACGACGCGATGATGACAGCATTTTGATGTTTTCTTCCCAAAGGCCATGTACTACCTGCAAACCTGTACTAGTCAGATAAAATCCTCTATGCTCTTAAGATGCCCTATGATAAGCTACATGCCTATGAGAATTGATGTGCCTTATTTAGGCTTTAGTATGCGGACTTGAACTATTGTCTAATTTGCAGGTCATGCAGGTATGTTGTGGTAGACAACAGTATGGATGCGAAGACGCAGACTAAAATCCCCGTTAGTGTTCTTCGGTATATATACCACTCGTACAAAGACTTTACCGTCTTTTCATGGTCAAAGAGATGGCAAGACAGATGACATGGCACAAAACGGGCAAAAGAATCCAACTAGATGCAGATGAGAAGCTGATGATGGTGCACACATCGGACGGTGAAGCGTGGAAGCGCTACGATGCATTGCATGACAACAAAGCGGCAGATCCGAGGCATCCTCGAGTCGCCATCAGCATAGATGGGTTCAGTGTGTTTGTTCCGTCAGCAACCCAATATGGTTGTTG
>NC_041391.1:645918471-645920169 GCF_002162155.2 Triticum dicoccoides | reverse complement strand
GATTATGCAAAGAAAGAACATTTTCCTAATGTTGATAATTCCAGGGCCCAACTATCCAGGGAAGAATATGAATGTGTACATGTAGATGCTGAAGGACGAATTGCAAGAAGCCTGGGATAATGGGTTCAAGGCATACGATGCCATTAGCAAAAAGAACTTCATAATGCATTTCTGGTACATGTACTCAACACATGACTTGCCGGCGTATGCGCTATTCGTTGGCTGGTGTGTGCATGGAAGGTTCCCGTGCCCCACATGCAAGGGAGCTCTTCAGTTTCATTGGCTTCAGGCCGGTCGCAAGTTTTCTTGCTTTGACTTGCATAGACCGTCCCTACATCCTCGCCATAAGTTCAGGAAAGGGAAGCAGAACTTCATCAAAGGTAGAGTTGTCAAAAACTTTGCACCACCTCCGTTGACAGGCCAAGAGATCCTAGATCAGTTAAACGCTCTCGAGCCATATACAGAGCGTCCAGGTATATCAAGGGGTATAATTCGCAACACGCCTGGACTCACAAGACATACTTGTGGGATCTGCCTTACTTCAAAGACCTCCTTTGCCCACACAACATCGACGTGATGCACACTGAGAAGAATATCGTCGAGGCACATTTTGGTACATTGTTCGACATAGGTGGGAAGTCAAAGGATAATCCTAAGGCAAGAGTCGATCAGGAGGCGCTATGTCATAGACCGTTACAAAACATGCAACCACCGAAAGGAAAGAAGAAGTGGACAAAGCCAAAGGCATGGTTCGGTCTTGGAAGGCCAGCTATGAGGGAAATTATCTTGTGGGTGAAAACACAGTTGATGTTGCCCGATGGGTATGTAGCAAATCTAAAGAGGGGAGAGAGTCTTGATAAATTGAAGATATTTGGTCTCAAGAGTCATGATTGGCACATATGGCTTGAGCGGGTAATGCCTGTGATGTTGCGTGGCTTCTTCCCTGAGGATTAATGGCTACTACTGGCAGAGTTGAGCTATTTCTTCCATGTTCTTTGTGCGAAAGAACTATTGCCTGACCTGGTAGAAGATATGGAAGAGTTGGCGCCGGAGTTGATCTGCAAGTTAGAGAAGATATTTCTGCTGGGCTTCTCTAATCCAATGTAGCACTTGATTTTGCATCTCCCAACCAAGGCAAGATTGGGGGGCGTGCAAAATCGTTGGTGCTACAAAACTGAGAGGAGCAGCAGACGCTTCGAGCAGAATGTAAAAATAAACATAGAATTGAAGCATCAATGGCCGAGGCATTCATTACTGAGGAGGCAGCAAACTTCGTGACAGCACACTACGAAGCCAAAAATCGTCATTTGCGTAATCCGAAGCCTCGGTACAGTGCTGGCGACCCTAAAAAGGGTGGATCCAACCTCATCCTCTTCAAAGGGGATCTCACACCAGCTGGTGCTTCTAATTCCGTAACGTTGGATGTCAATAATGGCGGACCATTTTGTTGTATATCTTCAACAACCTAACAGAAGTGCGGCCGTACATCGAGTAAGTTCTCGGTACATTGTTTCGCAACTTATAATTCCTTTGAACTGCTCTTATTCTGGGATAAATTTGATACAGTCGATACATCGCCAAGTTCTGTATTATGTTTCAATAGGCAACCCAAGTTTTCTATCTACCGTGGCCTGTCAAAGTGATCCAATTCTCAATGGTTGGTATGTCATTTATGAAGTGTTACCACATATTAGACCA
>NC_041391.1:645893751-645918260 GCF_002162155.2 Triticum dicoccoides | reverse complement strand
GAAACTCACATTAACCCAGACACATATGAAGGAGAATTCTTTCAAGAAACACGTCTTTCCGAAAAACGTTTCAAGAAACGGTCTACTTCACCCCAGAACAGTGAAGTAGACAGCGACACTGAACCCGACTTCACCCCTCAGCCAGAACAAGAAGAGCCTGAACTAGAAGAGTGTTGGAAATATGCTCTAGAGGAAATAATAAAATGGTTATTATTGTATTTCATTGTTCATGATAATTGTCTATTGTTTATGTTATAATTGTATTAACTGGAAACCGTAATACATGTGTGAATACATAGACCACAACATGTCCCTAGTGAGCCTCTAGTTGACTAGCTCGTTGATCAACAAATGTTCATGGTTTGCTGACCATGGACATTGGATGTCATTGATAACGGGATCACATCATTAGGAGAATGATGTGATGGACAAGACCCAATCCTAAGCATAGCACAAGATCGTGTAGTTCATTTGCTAAGAGCTTTTCTAATGTCAAGTATCATTTCCTTAGACCATGAGATTGTGCAACTCCCGGATACCGTACGAATGCTTTGGGTGTACCAAACGTCACAACGTAACTGGGTGGCTATAAAGGTGCACTACAGGTATCTCCAAAAGTGTCTGTTGGGTTGGCACGAATCGAGACTGGGATTTGTCACTCCGTATGACGGAGATGTATCTCTGGGCCCACTCGGTAATGCATCATCATAATGAGCTCAATGTGGCTAAGTAGTTAGTCACGGGATCATGCATTATGGAACGAGTAAAGTGACTTGCCGGTAACGAGATTGAACGAGGTATTGGGATACCAGCGATCGAATCTCGGGCAAGTAACGTACCGATTGACAAAGGGAATTGTATACGGGGTTGCTTGAATCCTTGACATTGTGGTTCATCCGATGAGATCATCGTGGAACATGTGGGAGCCAACATGGGTATCCAAATCCCATTGTTGGTTATTGGCCAGAGAGCTGTCTCGGTCATGTCTGCATGATTCCCGAACCCGTTGGGTCTACACACTTAAGATTCGGTGACGCTAGAGTTGTTATTGGAATTAGTGTGCAGTTACCGAATGTTGTTCGGAGTCCCGGATGAGATCCTGGATGTCACGAGGAGTTCCGGAATGGTCCGGAGGTAAAGATTCATATATGGGAAGTCCTATTTTGGCCACCGGAAAATGTTCGGGATTTTTCGGTATTGTACCGGGAAGGTTCTAGAAGGTTCCGGAGTGGGGCCCACCTGCATGGTGGGACCCACATGAATGTGGGTAGTGGGGGCAAGGCCCCACACCCCTGGTCAAGGTGCACCAAGATCCCCCCTTAGAAGGAATAAGATCATATCCCGAAGGGATAAGATCAAAGATCCCTAAAAGGGGGGGATAACAAACTGTGTGGAAGGAAATGATGGGATTTCTTTCCTCCCACCTTTGCCAACGCCCCAATGGACTTGGAGGGCAAGAAACCAGCCCCCTCCACCCCTATATATAGTGGAGAGGCGCATGGGAGCTTCACCCTTGCCCCTGGCACAGCCCTCCCCCTCTCTAACTCCACCTCCTCCTGGGTAGTGCTTGGCGAAGCCCTGCCGGAGAACTGCAAGCTCCACCACCACGCTGTCGTGCTGCCGGAGCTCTCCCTCAACTTCTCCTCTCCCCTTGCTGGATCAAGAAGGAGGAGACGTCCCCGGGCTGTACGTGTGTTTAACGCGGAGGCGCCATCCGTTCGGCGTTACATCGGATCTTCCGCGATTTGAATCGCCACGAGTACGACTCCCTCATCCGCGTTCTTGTAACGCTTCCGCATCGCGATCTTCAAGGGTATGAAGATGCACTCATCATCTCCCTCTCTTGTTTCTAGAATCTCCATAGATTTATCTTGGTGATGCGTAGAAAATTTTGAAATTCTGCTACGTTCCCCTACAAAGAGGTTACTGCTGCGGATGACCTGTCAATGCTTGACCGATTATGTAAAGGTGGCCTTCCACATGATGATGCATTTATTAATGATGATGAAGACCACGTCATTACTGATAGTGATGATGATGATGCATTTATTGATCTCGAAGTATTTATTGAACCTGACAATCTAGATTATTATTAGGTATTCAATTTTTTATGTTGTACTTGATTTATATAGTTACTTGTATGATAGTATGATTTATATAGTTACTTGTATAGTTTTCTTACTTTGTATGATTGTTTGTTATACATAGTGCCATGGTCTTGATATCCGTCCCGTCGGCCCTCGCCCGCTTTATGATTCGGATGTGGTAAATTCTCTTTACAACTATTTGTTGCATTTTGCATTTATGACAATTATGGCCATCAAGTTGACATAGAGATATTTTAGTCTAGGAGGTATGTGAACCGGAATTTGCAACTGACCCTCTTGTCGAGAAGTTAAATTTAGTTGAAAAAGAAAATTAGTATTTGAAAGAAAAATTAAAAGAATTGAAGAAGATAAGATGAAATTGGAGTTGTATGTTGTCGATGTCGTTGATGATCACAAGATGAAGATTAATGCAATGTGCTTGAAGATTAAGAAGATTAGAAAATATGCCATTGATAATGAGGCTTGGTATCATTATGCCGTTGGATCGATTGTTACCTTAGTTGCGGTCTTCATCGCATTTGTTGTGATGAGGGTAAGTTTTCTCTAGTGTTTTGCTTAACAAATGCATACTTAGCTTTCTTTCCTCCTAAATGGCATAATTACCTAAGTTAGACAAAAATGAGCTATACTTAGCTTCTTTAGTTCATTTATGACATACTTAGCATACTTAGGTCAAAAATGGCATGATAATCTTTGTTACCTCCAAAATGATATAGACTTAGCTTATTTTCCTCGAAAATGACATAATAACCTTACTAAGCTCCAAAATGACCTATTTACCTAGCTTAGCTCTAAAATGACCTACACTTAGCATTTTTACCAAGCTTAGCAATAAAATGGCATTTTACCTACCATAGTTAGAAGAAGAAGAAGATAAAGAAGATGGGACGAGAAAAATAAAGAGAAGAAAAAATCTTCTTCTTCTTCTTCTTTTTCTTATTCTTCTTCTAGCTAGTCTTGTTCTTCTTCTAACTTTCTTCTTTCCCAATTTGTAGATTTGCTTTAGATGAGGAAGCTTGCGTTGATGGAGTCTACTCTTCTCTTTATGCTTCCTTCTTGTTTTGATTTTGTAGGATGAACAATGTGAAACTTGCTACCTATATATGTATGTATGGATGAAACCATTGTATGCTTGTTGTTGGATATATTGGCTAGCTATATATGTTGCATCTGGACTTCTGATTTGCTATGTATTTGTGTTGGATGATCATATCCATATGGCAGGGATATAATTTGGTATGTATATGTGTTAGTATGCTTGTCGAAAGTATTTTCATATGTGTATATATATACCTGTCAAATTGTGTGAAATTGAATGAATTTAAGAAAAAACAGAAAATACGGGGGCTATATAGGCACTTTGCCGTCTGCTGGCAGACGGCAAAGAGCTTTGCCATCAGCCAGCAGATGGCAAATATGCCACGTGTCAGCTACCTGTCCAACCTGGGGGCAATGGGCTGGCCTATATGGTTGCTCTGTCGTCTGCTGGCGGACGGCAAAGACCGTTGCATCTTTGTCGTCTGCTGGAGGACGACAAAGACCTTTGCATCTTTGACGTCTGCTGGCAGACAACAAAGATGCAAAGGTTTTTGCCGTCCGCCAGCGAACAGGAAAGCATGATGTTAACCCCTTAACGGACCTAAGCTGGCACGTGTGCCTTTCAGGCCCTTTGCCATCTGCTGGCGGGCGGCAAAGACCTTTGTATCTTTGTCGTTCGCCAACAGACGACAAAGAGCCCTTTGCCGTAGCCTGTTCCGCCGGACGTTTTGCCATCTGCTGGTTGACGGCAAAGGCCTTTGCCGTCCACCAGGCATCCCTTTGTCGTCACCCATGGCAGACTGCAAAGTTCATGATTCCTGTAGTGATGTAGGCCAAAACAGGTGGGTGGAATGAGGAGAAGAGATAAAGGAAGGGGAGGGATTCGGCCTCCCCCTTCTTTCTCTCCCCCTCCTCCTTCCTTTCCCCTTCGGGGATTATGGTAAGGGGGTGAATAGGATTAGGGCCCCAAGTAGGATTCCTCCTACTCGTGTGCCCCCTTGGCTGCCCCCTCTCCCTCCCACCTATATATATGAAGGCGGGAGGCGCCTAGAAGACACACCAACATTTGTTATCCGTATGCGTCGCCCCCCATCCACAGTTTACGCATCCGGTCATATTCACGTAGTGCTTAGGCGGAGCCCTGCACGGATAACTTCACCATCACCATCACCATGCCGTCGTGTTGACGGAACTCTTCTACTTCGTTGGCACTCTGCTGGATGAAGAGTTCGAGGGACGTCATCGAGCTGAACATGTGCAGAACTCGGAGGTGTCGTACGTTCGGTGCTTGATTGGTCGAAACAAGAAGAAGTTCGACAAGATCAACCGTGTTGGCAAACGCTTCTGCTTTCGGTCTACGAGGGTACATGGACACACTCTCCCCCTCTCGTTGCTATGCATCTCCTAGATAGATTTTGTGTGAGCGTAGGATATTTTTTTGAAATTGCATGCTATATTTCCCTGCAGTGGCATCTGAGCCTGGTCTATGCGTAGATAATATGCACGAGTAGAACACAAAGAGTTGTGGGCGGTGATAGTCATACTGCTTACCACCAACGTCTTATTTTTATTCGGCGGTAAAGGTGGCTGGGGGGTGTCTGTTTCTCCTACTTTAGTTGAATTGAATTTGACAGCGGTCGGTCCTTGTTGAAGGTTAAAACACCAAACTTGATAAATCACCATTGTGTTTTTGTGCCGTGGGTAACAGCGGTTCTTGCTAGAAGCCCATAGCATCCACGTAAAACTTGCAACAACAAAGTAGAGGATGTCTAACTTGTTTTTGCAGGGCATGTTGTGATGTAATATGGTCAAGACATGATGTGATATACGTTGTTGTATGAGATGATCATGTTTTGCAAAAGTTATCGACAACTGGCATGAGCCTTATGGTTCTCGCTTTATTGTATGAAATACAAACACCATGTAATTGCTTTACTTTATCACTAAGTGCTAGCGATATTTGTAGAAGAAATAGTTGGCGAGACGACCATGATGCTACGACGGAGATCAAGGTACCAAGCCGGTGAAGATGGAGATCATGATGTTGCTTTGGAGATGGAGATCAAAAGCACAAGATAATGATGGCCATATCATGTCACATATTTTGATTGCATATGATGTTTATCTTTATGCATATTATTTTCCTTAGTACGATGGTAGCACTATAAGATGACCCGTTAACTAAATTTAAAGGATAAGTGTTCTCCCTGAGTATGCACCGTTGCGACAGTTCTTCATGCTGAGACACCATGTGATGATAGGGTGTGATAGGATCTACGTTCATATACAACAGGTGCAAGACAGTTTTGCACATGCGGAATACTCGGGTTAAACTTGACGAGCCTAGCATGTACAGACATGGCCTCGGAACACTGGAGACCGAAAGGTTGAATGTGAATCATATAGTAGATATGATCAACATAGGAGATGGTCACCATTGATGACTACTCCTTCTCACGTAATGATCGAACATTCTTTAGTTGATTTGGATCACGTATCATTTAGATGACTTGAGGGATGTCTATCTAAGTGGGATTTCTTAAGTAATTTGATTAATTGAACTTTAATTATCATGAACTTTGTCCTGATAGTATTTGCATATTATGTTGTAGATCAATAGCTCGTGTTGTAGCTCCCCTATGTTTTTTGATATGTTCCTAGAGAAAACTAAGTTGAAAGATGAAAGTAGCAATGATGCGGACTGGGTCCATATCTGAGGATTATACTCATTGTTGCACAGAAGAATTATGTCCTTGATGCACCGCTAGGTGACAGACCTATTGCAGGAGTAGATGCAGATATTATGGATGTTTGACAAGCTCGGTATGATGACTACCTGATAGTTTAGTGCACCATGCTTTACGGCTTAGAACTGGGACTTCAAAAATGTTTTGAACGCCACGGAGCATTTGAGATTATCCAAGAGCTGAAATTGGTATTTCAGACTCATGCCCATGTCGAGTGGTATGAGACCTCTGACAAATACTTTGCCTACAAGATGGAGGAGAATAGCTTAGGAAGTGCGCATGTGCTCAGAATATCTAGGCACTATAATCGCTTGAATCAAGTGGGAGTTAATCTTCCAGATAAGATAGTGATTGACAGAGTTCTCTAGTCACTATCACTAAGCTACTAGAACTTCATGATGAACTATAATGTGCAAGGGATAACGAAAAAAGATTCCCAAGCTCTTTGCGATGCTAAAATTGGCGAAGGTAGAAATCATGAAAGATCATCAAGTGTTGATGGTTAACAAGATCACAAGTTTCAAGAAAAAGGGCAAAGGGAAAGAAAGGAACTTCAAGAAGAATGGAAAGCAAGTTGTCACTCCTATGAAGAAGTCCAAAGCTGGACCTAAGCCTGAAATTGAGTGCTTCTACTGCAAAGGAAATGGTCACTGGAAGCGGAACTACCCCAAATATTTGGCGGATAAGAAGGATGGTAAAGTGAACGAAGGTATATTTGAAATACATGTTATTGATGTGTACCTTACTAGTGCTTGTACTAGCCCCTGGGTATTTGATACATGTTCGGTTGCTAAGATTAGTAACTCGAAACAGGAGTTGCAGAATAAATGGAGACTAGTTGAGGGTGAAGTGACGATGTGTGTTGGAAGTGGTTCCAAGATTGATATGATCATCGTCGCACACTCCCTATACTTTCGGGATTAGTGTTGAACGTAAATAAATGTTATTTGTTGTTTGCATTGAGCATGAACATGATAGGATCGTGTTTATTGCAATACAGTTATTCATTTAAGACAGAGAATAATCGTTATTCTGTTTACATGAATAAAACCTTCTATGGTCATACACCCAATGTTAATGGTTTATTGAATCTCGATCATAGTGATACACATATTCATAATAATGATGACAAAAGATGCAAAGTTGATAAGGATAGTGCAACATACTTGCGGCACTGCCGGTTAGGTCATATTTGTGTAAAGCGCATGAAGAAACTCCATGCTGATGGGCTTTTGGAATCACTTGATTATGAATCATTTGATACTTGTGAACCATGCCTCATGGGCAAGATGACTAAAACTCCGCTCTCCGGAACAATGGAGCGAGCCAATGACTTATTGGAAATAATACATACCTATTTATGCGGTCTGATGAGTGTTGAGACCCGTGATAACCCACAAGTATAGGGGATTGCTACAGTTTCGAGGGTAGAGTATTCAACCCAAATTTATAGATTCGACACAAGGGGAGCCAAAGAATATTTGAAGGTATTAGCAGCTGAGTTCTCAATTCAACTACACACGGATATTAATTATCTGCAGCAAAGTGATTAGTAGCATAGTAATATGATAGTTTTGATGATAGCAGCAGTAGCAACGGTAATGCTAACAGTGATAGCAGTGATTTTGTAGCAGTAACGATAGCAGTAGCAACAGTAGTAACTTAGCAAGAACAATATGAGATAAATTCGTCGGCATTGGATCGGTGTCTCGTTGGATAGTATTCATCATGAGACAGTTATAACCTAGGGCGATATGACACTAGCTCCAGTTCATAAATATAATATAGGCATGTATTCCGTAAATAGTCATACGTGCTTATGGAAAGAATTTGCATGACATCTTTTGTCCTACCCTCCCGTGGCAGCGGGGTCCTATTGGAAACTAAGGGATTAGGGCCTCCTTTTAATAGAGAACCGGAACAAAGCATTAGCACACGGTGAATACATGAACTCCTCAAACTACGGTCATCACCGGGAGTGGTCCCGACTGTTGTCACTCCGGGGTTGCCGGATCATAACAGATAGTAGGTGACCATAACTTGCAAGATCAGATATAGAACATGTATATAATGGTGATAACATAAACGGTTCAGATCTGAAATCATGGCACCTGGGCCCAAAGTGACAAGCATTAAGCATGGCAAAGTCATAGCAACATCAATCTCAAAACATAGTGGATACTAGGGATCAGGCCCTAACAAAACTAACTCGATTACATGATGAATCTCATCCAACTCATCAGCGACCAGCGAGCCTACGAGGGAATTACTCACTCTCGGTGGGGAGCATCATGGAATTGGCGAGGGAGATGTGTTGGTGATGACGAACATCGAAGATCCCCCTCTCCGGAGCCCCAAACAGACTCCAGATCTGGCCTCCCGATGAAGAACAGGAGACGGTGGCGGCTCCGTCTCGTGAAACGTGATAATTCTTTCTCCTTGATTTTTTTCTGAAATAATGTGATTTTATAGCGTCGGTTTCAGGGTCATCGGGGCCATCAGGTGGGGACAACCCACCTGGGCGCGCCTTGGGGGGGAGGGCAGGCGCGCCCTGGTGGGTTGTGCCCACCGAGGCGCCCCCCTCAGGTATCTCTTGGCCCCGGAAATTCACTTTATTGATATAAAAAATCCTCGCAAAGTTTCGTTCCATTCTGAGAAGTTTTATTTCTACACAAAAAAAATATCATGGTAGTTCTGCTGAAAACAGCGTCAGTCCGGGTATAGTTTCATTCAAATCATGCAAATTAGAATCCAAAACAATAGGAAAAGCGTTAGGAAAAGTAGATACGTTGGAAACGTATCAGCCCACGGCGGGTATCATTATTTTCTGACCTTCACAGATGATTTGAGCAGATATGGGTATATCTACTTAATGAAACACAAGTCTGAAACATTTGAAAAGTTCAAAGAATTTCAGAGTGAAGTGGGGAATCATCGTAACAAGAAAATAAAGTTTCTATGATCTGATCGCGGAGGCGGACATTTGAGTTACGAGTTTGACCGTCATCTAAACAATGTGGAATTGTTTCACAACTCATGCCACGTGGAACACCACATCGTGATGGTGTGTTCGAACGTCGTAAACCATACTTTATTAGATATGGTGCAATCTATGATGTCTCTTACCAATTTACCACTATCGTTTTGGGGTTATGCATTAGATACAGCTGCATTCACGTGAAATAAGGCACCGTCTAAATCCGTTGAGACGACATTGTATGAACTGTGGTTTGGCAATAAACCTAAGCTGTTGTTTCTTAAAGTTTGGGGTTGCGACACTTATGTCAAAAGGCTTCAGCCTGATAAACTCAAACCCAAATCGGAGAAGTGTGTCTTCATAGGATACCCCAAGGAAACAATTTGGTACACCTTCTACCACGGATCTGAAGGCAAGATCTTTGTTGCCAAGAATGGAACCTTTCCGGAGAAAAAGTTTCTCTCGGAAGAAGTGAGTGGGAGGAAAGTAGAACTTGATGAGGTAATTGTACCTTCTCTCAATTTGGAAAGTAGCTCATCAGAGAAATCCGTCCCCGTGATGCCTACACGAACTAGAGAGGAAGCTAATGATGAAGATCATGAAACTTCAGATGAAGTTACTACCAAACCTCGTAGGTCAACCAGAACATGATCAACACCAGAGTGGTACGGTAATCCTGTTCTGGAAGTCATGTTACTAGACCATGACGAACCTAAAAACTATGAAGAAGCTATGATGAGCCCAGATTCCGATAAATGGTTTGAGGCCATGAAATCTGAGATAGGATCCATGTATGAGAACAAAGTGTGGACTTTGGTGGATTTGCCCGATGATCGGCAATCTATAGAGAATAAATGGATCTTCAAGAAGAATACTGACGCGGACGGTAATGTTACTGTCTACAAAGGTCGACTTGTCGCAAAAAGGTCTTCGACAAGTTCAAGGGGTTGAATACGATGAGACTTTCTCGACCGTAGCGATGCTTAAGTCTTCCTGAATCATGTTAGCAATTGCCACATTTTACGAAATCTGGCAAATGGATGTCAAAACTGCATTGCTTAAATGGATATCTCTAAGAAGAGTTGTATATGATGCAACCAGAAGGTTTTGTTGATCCTAAAGGTGCTAAGAAAGTGTGCAAGCTCCAGCGATCCATCTATGGACTAGTGCAAGCATCTCAGAGTTGGAATATACGCTTTGATGAAGTGATCAAAGCATATGGTTTTATACAGACTTTTGGAGAAGCCTGTATTTGTAAGAAAGTGAGTGGGAGCTTTGTAGCATTTCTAATATTATATGTGGATGGCATATTTTTGATTGGAAATGATATAGAATTTCTGGATAGCATAAAAGGATACTTGAATAAAAGTTTTTCAAGGAATGACCTCGATGAAGCTGCTTATATATTGGGCATCAAGATCTATAGAGATAGATCAAGACGTTTAATAGGACTTTCACAAAGCACATACCTTGATAAAGTTTTGAAGAAGTTCAAAATGGATCAATCAAAGAAAGGGTTCTTGCCTGTGTTACAAGGTGTGAAGTTGAGTCAGACTCAAAGCTCAACCACGGCAGAAGATAGAGAGAGAATGAAAGTCATTCCCTATGCCCCAGTCATAGGTTCTATAAAGTATGCCATGCTGTGTACCAGACCTGTTGTGTGCCTTGCCAATTAGTTTAGCAAAGAGGTATAATAGTCATCCATGAGTAGATCACTAGACATCGGTCAAAATTACTCTTAGAGGACTAAGGAAATGTTTCTTGGTTATGGAGGTGATAAAGGGTTTGTCGTAAAGGGTCACTGAGGGATTCCTGGATTAGGGGGTCCTTGGACAGCTGGACTATATACTTTGGCCGGACTGTTGGACTATGAAGATACAAGATTGAAGACTTTGTCCCGTGTCCGGATGGGACTCTCCTTTGCGTGGAAGGCAAGCTTGGAAATTCGGATATGTAGATCTCCTTCTCTGTAACCGACTCTGTGTAACCCTAGCCCCCTCCGGTGTATATATAAACCGGAGGGTTTAGTCCGTAGGACAACAACAATCATAATCATAGGCTAGTTTCTAGGGTTTAGCCTCTACGATCTCGTGGTAGATCAACTCTTGTAATACTCATATCATCAAGATCAATCAAGCTGGAAGTAGGGTATTACCTCCATCAAGAGGGCCCGAACCTGCGTAAAACATCGTGTCCCCTACCTCCTGTTACCATTAGCCTTAGACGCACAGTTCGGGACCCCCTACACGAGATCCGCCGGTTTTGACACCGACATTGGTGCTTTCATTGAGAGTTCTACTATGTCATCGCGATAAGGCTTGATGGCTCACCTCATTGTCAAGGACAACATCACCTCTGGAGGAACCCTGGCTATAGGCCAGACTCTTCGGCTGGGCGGCTTCGTCATGACCGCCCGTTCGGCCTCCACACCGACGATGACTTCTCAGGTCATCAAGAACAGCCTCCACGCCAGCTCGGAATTCGCCGAGCAGATGGATCAAATAGAGCTCTCCTCCCAGAACGAGCTCTTGGATCGCATCACCGCCCTGGGAGTCGCTACGGACTATGATCGGATCGGGCTTAAACCCGACCAATAGGAGATTAAGTCTCTGCCAGTCACCCATCAGATAGCGGTGGTGGAGGAACAACGCAGCGATTCTCCCTCTATTCTGAGGACGAACTATGTTCGGATTCCCGAGCTCTTTGAGCCCGATACCCGTCTACGGGAGGACATCGCCCAGGATCCGAACTTAGAACCGGGCAGCGGGCCAGAAAAATTGGGCAAACTCCTGGAGCCCGAACTATCAAGCCCGGGAACCCCTTTGCCCCTGGGTCTCAAATCGGGTCAGGGGTCGGATTTAAATCTACCCACCCACCCAGATATAAATGATCTTTCCCACATTAGACAAGAGCCCCAAGAGATAGTACATCACTTCTGGGATAGATTCCTCCTTGTAATGAACAAGGTTAAGGACTGTCGCGAGAAAGACGCAATCTCATTCTTCTGAACAAATTGCACAGACAAGGGAATTCTCAACGCCAGAAGTCGATGTGATATAGTACACTTTGCTGACTTGGTGGCCTTAGTACAGAAATACTGCGCGATGGAGAGCGCCTGGAAAACCCAAACAAAATTCTGGGATCCACCGGCTCTCACTAAATCCCCCATCTGAACTAAAAGGGTGCGCTCTCGTAAGCCACCCAATCCAATTACAAAGAAGCCAAAGCCCTTCATAGGGCGTGGAACCGTACTGGAGGGATGGCTCAACGGGCCATGCAAAATCCACAGCTCACCGGATGCCATACCAACACACAGCCTTAGAGCATGTTGGGTACTCCGGCAGGTGGCCAAGAGCGGCGAGGATCTCCTCATTAACATTGCCATAGAGCCCCATCCCATGGAGGATAACAATACAGTACTGACAGTCTTTGAGACTTTCGCCTCAAATAACAGGCGTAAGCGAGCGCTCCGCTGCCTCGCCGAAGTCTGCCACATTGCAGCAATAAACCCATGCAACGACACGGCTATAACTTTCAATGCCAGTGACGAGCCCCAATTCCGAACAGTTCGGGCACCAGCCGCGTTAGTACTTAGTCCAATTGTGGACGGCTTCCGGCTCATTAAAGTGCTCATGGATGGCGACAGCGGATTAAACCTCATTTACGAGGAGACTCTTAACAAGATGGAAACAGACAAGAGCCGCATTGAGCAAAGTAGCATGACCTCAGGGGAATCATCCCTAGTCGGGAGGAGCAATGTGCAAGAAAAATCACACTGGATGTGGTATTCGGCACGCCGGAGAATTATAGGTCCGAAGAAATCATATTCCAAGTGGCCCCGTTCAGCAGCGGATACCATGCCCTTTTAGGGTGGGATGCATTCACGAGCTCTCAAGCTATACCCCACTATGGGTACATGAAGCTCAAGATGCCCGGGCCCAATGGAATCATCACTCTAGCCAGTGATCCGGACATAGCACTCCGCGCTGAAAACAAAACCGCCGCACTGGCCCTTGAGGCATTATCTGAAGCCCTCGTAGCCGAAGAACTAACTGCACTATGCTCCATAGTGGACAGGGACGATGTGATACTCGACAAACAACCCAAATCCACCTCCTTCAAACCAGCGGACGAAATAGTCAAATTCCAGGTCCACCCAACGGACCCTACAAAAACAACATCAATTGGGACACAGTTGAACCCCACAATAGACGCTGCACTACAAGAGTTCTTGCGCGAGAATTGGGACATCTTCGCCTGGCATCCTTCAGACATGCCAGGCATCCCACGCAGGCTGGCCGAGCATAGCCTAAACATATTAAAGGGATACAGGCCGGTCAAGCAGACTCTTTGGCGCTTTTCAGAACCCAAGCGACAAGCCATGGGAGAAGAACTAGCCAAGCTACTCGAGGCCGGATTTATTAGAGAAATAAAACACCCGGACAGGCTAGCAAACCTGGTGATGGTACCAAAGAAGGAGAAATCCTGGCGCCTATGCGTCAACTTCAAGGACCTTAATAACGCTTGCCCAAAGGATCCCTTCCCCCTCCCCCACATCGATGAAATAATCGACGCTACCGCAGGACACGACTCATTGTGTTTCCTCGACGCATACTCCGGATACCATCAAATCAAGATGGCGGAGTCCGACCAAGCCGCAACAACATTCATCACTCCATACGGCCCCTTCTGTTTTAACATGATGCCTTTCAGGCTCAAAAACGCCGGTGCAACCTATCAAGGCATGATTCAGACATGCTTGGAATAACAAATCGGCAAAACAGTGGAGGCGTACGTAGACGACGTGGTAATCAAAACCAGATACATCGAATCCTTAATGGACGACTTGAGGCTTACGTTCGACAACCTCCAAACATATGACATCAAGCTCAATCTGGAAAAATGCGTCTTCGGCGTACCTGCCGGAAGGCTCCTGGGCTTCATCGTCTCCAATAGAGGAATTGAAGCAAATCCGGCTAAAATCCTAGCTTTGTCACAGTTGGCTACCCCAACAGACCTCAAGCAAATCCAGAAATTAACTCGACGTGTGGCTGCCTTAAGCTGCTTTATCTCCCGATTAGGAGAAAAGGCATTACCTCTCTATCTCCTTCTTCAACGCACCGACCACTTTGAGTGGACGGATGCGGCTACGGCCGGACTGGAGGAAATAAAGGCCATCTTGGCCAGCAATCCAATCATGGCCGCACCAAGTATTGGTGAACCCATGTTGTTATATATAGCTGCAACACATCAGGTTGTAAGCGCAGTGCTCGTCGTCGAACGAGAGACAGATGGACATAAGTTCCCGCTTCAAAAGCCGGTATACTACGTATCCACTGTCCTCACTCCATGCAAGTCACGATACCCACATTATCAAAACATAGCATACGCGGTCTTCATGGCATCCCGAAAACTATGACACTACTTTCAAGAGTGTTCAATCACGGTGGCCTCCAAAGTACCATGACATAATAAATAACCGCGACGCCGCGGGCTGGATTGCTAAATGGGCTATCAAGCTCCTCCCGTTCGACATAACATACAAACCACGGCGAGCCATTAAGTCACAAGTACTGGCTGACTTTGTCGCCGAACGGACAGAAGCCGAACTCCCTAAAGAGTACGGCGCGTACTCCAATTGGATTATGCACTTTGACAGCTCTAAAATGCTGGCTGGTCTAGGGGCGGGCGTTGTCCTGACATCCCCAACAGGAGATACAGTCCAATACGTACTTCAAATACTATACACAGATTCCAACAATGCAGCCGAATACGAGGCTCTGTTGCACGGTCTTCGGATGGCGGTCTCCATGGGCATCCAACGCCTAGAAGTGTGTGGGGATTCAAACCTTGCAATATCTCAAATAAATGGAGACTTTGACGCCAAGGACCCAAAAATGGCGGCCTACCGCAATGCCATTCTTAAAATGTCAGCTCGGTTCGAGGGGCTCGAATTCCACCACGTGGTAAGATAAAACAATCAAGCGGCGGATATGCTCGCCCGTATTGGCGCTAAGCGCGACCCCGTCCCACCTAACATCTTCCTGGAAATGTTGTTCAAGCCATCCGTGGTATGGGAAGGGGAGACCGGCAATATCAGTCCGGATCTGAAGAGAACCCCAGACTCCGAATACTAAGACATAATCGGAGGCTCCGCCACCGAAATAACACTATCGTCCCACGTGATTATGGCTATAATCGCCCCGTGGACAGAACCCTTCTTGGCCTACCTAAATAGGCAAGAACTCCCTGAGGACCTAAATGAGGCATGTTGCATTGTGCAGCGCTCTAAAGCCTACAAGGTCCACGAGGGAGAGCTTTATAAGAAAAAGCGCGACTGGAGTGCTCCAAAGGTGCATCTCCGAAGAGGAAGGATGGCAGCTTTTGGCAGAAATTCAGGCCGGACTCGGCGGCCACCACGCCGCAGCTCGGGCCCTTGTAAGCAAGGCCTTCCGTACAGGTTTCTACTGGCCTACAGCCCAAGCGGATGCACATGACCTCATCCAACACTGCGTCGGTTACCAGCTTTTTGCCAATCAAAGCCATATGCCGCCTACCGCTCTTCAAACAATCCCCATAACTTGGCCCTTTGCGGTCTGGGGGCTTGATATGGTTGTACCCCTTAAAGGAGGAAGCAATAAGAAAAATACTTGTTGGTCATGGTAGATAAATTCACCAAATGGATAGAGTCCAAGCCAGTTAAAACAGTCGAATCCGAACCAGTGATAGACTTCATATCTGGAGTCGTACACCGTTACGGTGTCCCCCATAGCGTCATCACTGATAATGGCTCTAACTTTACAGTCGATGAGGTGAAAACCTGGTGCAACAAAATGAGCATAAAACTTGATTACGCCTCCGTCTATCACCCCCAAAAAAACGGTCAAGTCGAACAAGCAAATGGTCTTATTATGAGCGGCATTAAACCCAGACTAGTGCAATCCTTGAAGGAATCAAATACGCACTGGGTCGACGATCTCGACTCTGTACTATGGGGGTTGCGGACCATGCCAAATTGCACAACCGGATACACACCATTTTTATGGTGTACGACACAGAGGCAGTGCTACCCTGCGATATCATTCATGACTAACCTAGAGTGCGCATGTACGAAGAGAGAGAAACCGAGCTGGATCGGCATGACAGCTTGGATGCCCTGGAGGAGGAGCGTGACGTTGCAAAGGCCCGTTCCGCATTCTATCAATAGCAGGCTCGAAGGTATCATAGCAGAGAACTGTGAGCCAAAACTTATAACATTGGCGAACTCGTTCTACGCCTACCAGAAAAGAAAAAGGACAAGCTCAAGCCCAAGTGGGAGGGTCCCTTCATCATTGACAAAGTTCTCACTGGAGGTGCATACCGCTGCGTGATGCATCAGGTAATCGACTCGAGCCGAATCCATGGAACGCGGACAGACTCCGAAGATTCTACGCCTAATGCCGAACTCTGTGTTTGTCTCCTTACCTCTGTCTTCCCTTTTAAATTTTATCGTCTCTCTCTCCTTTTTATATATAGCTTCAAAAGCTTCAAGAACGCTTTGACCGCACACTCATGCCGCGCTATGCGCGCTCAACATACCTGGGGGCTTCATATACAGAAGCTTAATACAATTACCTTCTGGATTTTATGCCAACCACATATGCGTCATTTCCCCATATGTGCCTTTTTTCACCATTATATGCATCGATATGACTTAAGTTTTGGCGAAGCTGGGTTGCCTGGCTCTTGTGTTTATGCCCTAGGTTCCCGTTAATTTGGCTAGGGCATAAGGGGAGCACCTCTGCGATTGTTACTGCCAGGTCAGCCGGATGTGTACCTCAGACTGGGTGAAGCCGAAAGCTAGCGTTCTTAAGGGAATATTCGGTCGGTGAACAAAAGGTGTCTTTTACCTATTACAAAATATGCCCCCAGATGCTTATATCCTCCATCATTTTTCGTAGTTTGGACATGCACATTAATGCATGCGCACCCAGGGAAAGGAACCCTTAACGGAACTATTCTCCCTGGAAGATGTTTCTTACTACCCATGTAATATAACATAACTAGTTGGGTACTTGTCTGTTCAAGCACTTATGACCCCTACGCCTGGTTTCCACGCATGCCCCGGTTTTTACATAGCTGAGCGGGTATTCGGATACACTCCGGACCATCGGGTCCAGAGGCTGAAGCGAAAAGGTCGGCCAAGACAAATGATTTACAATCCGGCTAGGGACAAAATGTTTCCTTCGAAGTACAAAGTCACTTAGACCGACTAAATTCTTCTTCTATACCATCCAACAGGATGTCTAGCCTACAATCCTGTTGGGAATACTTAGCGGCTAATGCTACCTGGTCATACACCAGATGTATAGGGATCTCCTTCCCATCTGAACCTACAGGTTCGACCTCGGCCATGTGGTTCGGGTCAGCCTTGGTGTATCGCGTCTTCACCATGGCCCAGGCTTCCCTTGCGCCTTGTCGGCAGGCCGATATCTTCCAAAATCAAAAGCGTTGTCGCGCTCCCTTGAGCATCTCCACAAGCTCCCCCATGCCTCCTGTCAGGGAGATGGATGGCCATAAGGCCTGGGCAATACCCTACATCACCCGCTGAACTTGTTAATGCAGTTGTGAAGGCTCCTGCAGGAGATCGCCAGCAGACCCAGGCATCTCCTCGTCGGGACGACCTGTTAACATACCTACATATATAATTCTGTTAGCAAGCTTCTTCACCGAATGTTATAATGGTTCGTTAGAGCACTTACTGAATATGCCGCGCCGAAGCCTTCTATTCTCCTTTACGAAGTCCGCAAGCTGGGCCCAAACATCCTTTAATTCGACGTCTAGTCGGATGTTCGCGTCCTGGAGAGTATTTTTCTCCTTTATAACCTTACTAAGCACACGCTCGCCAGCCTTCAGCTGTCACCGAACATGTTGCTCATCCTCTGGTACGATCTCCGGATTGCCTCCGGGATTGTCTGTAGAATCTATTGTTAGAATTGCATTCCTGCCGAATACTAAAACTGGTACATGCCATGACATTATTTTCATTCAAAGAAAATATTACCAGATGGGGCCTTTGCAGACTCCTCCATTACAGCAAGTGCGGCCCACAGTTGGGCTTTGCACTCCTCCAGCTCTTTAGACAGTTGGGTATTCTTCTCTGTCAGAACCTATGCACACGGTGATCCTTAAGTCAGTTGTGCCAACTGTTTCAAGTCTCAGGGGCTACTGATATACATACTTATCAAAGTTTCTTACATGTATATCATTTATGTACTGGTCCGTGGCCCTGGCGAGGCCACCTTGAGCAGCCCGTATTTACGTGTCCCCTGAGTTGAAGGCATCAAACGCCTCTTCAGAGAAAGTAGGGTCGCGTAGTGCGGCCCGTCGGTGCCTATGATTCATGGCGCTCTCCACTTCAGAGTTTGTAGCGGAAAATCTATCCGCATCCTCTGTTGTAGGATCGTCCGTGTTGACCTCCACCCTTGAGTCCGGCCTCGGAGTCCGGCTGGTGGAGGCATGCTCGGCAGGCTCTCCGGATATAGTCCGGCGAGCACTTTTTCTGTCAGAAGACAATAGACATTGTTTTATTTTAACGATGATAATTTCGTGGCAGGTTTTTTAACATACCTTTGCAACGGCGTCTCGGTCCTGACCGCCTTCCTTTTAAGCCTACCCGACTTCGGTGCCCCTTGTTGGCGAGTTACTGCGAGTTCGGCTTGGCGCCCCGATGGCCTTCCCTGTAAGACGCAATACATGTGCGATAGGTGAAGTGTAAAGAGGGGATCCTTTTTGGAAGTTGGGACTCTGGCTTTACTTACTTGGGATATAGGGAGTAGGCCAGGATAATCAGCTATGATGGCCACCATCGCACCATCGTAGCTTAACTGATAAAATGTCCTGTCAACAAGCTCCACAAATGTGTCCGGATCCTCTTTGAGTCCGGGGTCGAGAGCCCGACTGAGGTCCTCTGGCTGTGGAGATGGGCTGTGAACATCCTTCATAGATCTTCGCAGTTCCTGCTATGAACTGATGAAGTAAACATTTGTGCTAAAAATGTGGGAGAGACCGGAATAAAAGATAGCGACTCACCCAGCTTGGGGGGGTTGTACATGGAGAATCCATCCCGTGGCTTGATATGTATGAACTCCTCCTCTTCTCCTTTGTACAAATTGGATAGTATCTTCGCCAGAGCGGCGGGAGAGTCCGGACCTTTACGGCCGCAACGGGTGGCATCGTCTTCCCCATTGAAGTGCCACATGAGTTTTCCCCGATATTGAAGTGGCTGCACTCCTCGCATTATACATATGAACATGACTTCAATTATTGTCAGTCCTGATTTGGCCAGCGTATTTATCATGTTCATCAGGAAAAGGGTATCTTTGTTATCTTCCTCCTGGGGGCTCTTGGGCGCCAGTTGTGGCATTTCTTCAACGGGGCATTCACAAACTCAGGAAGGCCTTTCCGAATAGGGTCCGGAAGAGGGACATCCTCCATGTAGAACCACTCCAAAGGCCAGTCTTCGGATATCTTCTTTGGGGTACCGGATAGGTATCCAGTCCTGGCGATGCGCCATATTTAGGCTCCGCCCACTTGATATACCGAACCCTCTTGAGTGCGGGGTACGAGGCAGAATAGCCTCTTCCACAGCTTGAAATGGGCTTCGTAGCCCATAAATAGCTCGCAGAAGGAAACGTAGCCTGCGATATGCAGTATGGAGGCTGGGGTAAAGTTATGCAGCTGGAGGCCGTAGAACTTCAGGAGCCCGCGGAGGAAAGGATGGATTGGAAATCTGATTCCCCTCAGCAAATAGGGGACAAAGCATACCCGCTCTCCCTTGGATGGGTTTGGATAGCTCTCCGCTTGCTCCCCGCCATTATAAGTGGCTAGTCTAGCTCGGACAGGGACCATGTACGCAGGCGGGAGAAACCCTTTGGTCTGCAACTCTACTAGTCGGCTGTGGGGGACACAACATTTCTCCCAGTCGCCTGGCCTAGTGCTACGGGAGCGAGAGGAGGAACCGCGACGACCGGCCATGGTGGTATGGATTCTTCCGGGCACGCTTTGATGAATACTCGCTGGAAGGAGATGGTGTGATTTGGATCTGAGGATTCCCGTCTCTTTAAATAGACGATTTACTCGCATGGTCGGGGTGGCAAATGTAAAAACACCTCGACTTCTCGCATTCGCTCGACACGTGGGGACAGCCACTATTAAAGCACAGAAGCCGAGGAGCGCGACATTGATAAGGAGCCGGACACTGCTCGCTACTACAATACTTTGGAGAACTTGGAGAAGAACCCTCCTTACAATGTCGAAGACAATCTGCGCGCGGACTCATCGTCATTGAAGCCTGGTTCAGGGGCTACTGAGGGATTCCTGGATTAGGGGGTCCTCGGACAGCCGGACTATATACTTTGGCCGGACTATTGGACTATGAAGATACAAGATTGAAGACCTCGTCTCGTGTCCGGATGGGACTCTCCTTTGCGTGGAAGGCAAGCTTGGCAATTCGGATATGTAGATCTCCTTCTCTGTAACCGACTCTGTGTAACCCTAGCCCCCTCCGTGTCTATATAAACCGGAGGGTTTAGTCCGTAGGACAACAACAATCATAATCATAGGCTAGCTTCTAGGGTTTAGCCTCTACGATCTCGTGGTAGATCAACTCTTGTAATACTCATATCATCAAGATCAATCAAGAAGGAAGTAGGGTATTACCTCCATCGAGAGGGCCCGAACCTGGGTAAAACATCATGTCCCCTGCCTCCTGTTACCATTAGCCTTAGACGCACAGTTCGGGACCCCTACCCGAGATCCGCCGGTTTTGACACCGACAGTTACGATGATGCAAGCTTTAACACTAATCTAGATGACTCTGAGTCTTAGTCTGGATACATATTGAAAGTGGGAGCAATTAGCTAGAGTAGCACCATGCAGAGCATTGTAGACATAGAAATTTGCAAAATACATATGAATCTGATTGTGACAGGCCCTGCTACGTCTTGAGCTTGCGTTGGTTTTCCTTGAAGAGGAAAGGGTGATGCGGTAATAGTAGCGTAAGTATTTCCCTCAGTTTTTGAGAACCAAGGTATCAATCCAGTAGGAGGCTCCTCAAAAGTCCCACGCACCTACACAAACAAACCAAGAACTCGCAACCAACGCAATAAAGGGGTTGTCAATCCCTTCACGGTCACTTGCGAAAGTGAGATCTGATAGAGATAGTATGATAAGATAAATATATTTTTGGTATTTTATAATATAGATGCAAAAAGTAAAGATGCAAATAAAAGTAGATTGGAAGAAAATATGAAAAGATATAGACCTGGGGGCCATAGGTTTCACTAGAGGCTTCTCTCAAGATAGCATAAGTATTACGATGAACAAATTACTGTCGAGCAATTGATAGAAAAGCGAATAATTATGAGATTATCTAGGCATGATCATGTATATAGGCATCACGTCCACAACAAGTAGACCGACTCCTCCCTGCATCTACTACTATTACTCCACACATCGACCGACTCCTGCCTGCATCTAGAGTATTAAGTTCATAAAGAACAGAGTAATGCATTAAGCAAGATGACATGATGTAGAGGGATAAAATCATGCAATATGATATAAACCCCATCTTTTTATCCTCGATGGCAACAATACAATACGTGCCCTGCAACCCTTTCTGTCACTGGGTAAGGACACCGCAAGATTGAACCCAAAGCTAAGCACTTCTCCCATGGCAAGAAAGATCAATCTAGTAGGCCAAACCAAACTGATAATTCAAAGAGACTTGCAAAGATAACTCAATCATACATAAAAGAATCCAGAGGAGATTCAAATATTTCTCATAGATAAACATGATCATAAACCCACAATTCATCGGATCTCGACAAACACACCGCAAAAAGAGATTACATCGAATAGATCTCCACAAGAGAGGGGGAGAACATTGTATTGAGATCCAAAAAGAGAGAAGAAGCCATCTAGCTAATAACTATGGACCCGAAGGTCTGTGGTAAACTACTCACAACTCATCGAAAGGGCTATGGTGTTTTTATGTAGAAGCCCTTCGTGGTTGATTCCCCCTCCAGCAGAGCACCGGCGAAGGCTCCAAGATGGGATCTCGCGGATACAGAATGTTACGGCGGTGGAAATTGTGTTTCGGTTGCTCCCTGGATGTTTTTGGGGTATGTAGGCTTATATAGGAGGAAGAAGTACATCGGTGGCCGCCCGAGGGGCCCACAAGACAGGGGCCGCACCCTACCCTCTTGTGGCCGCCTCAGCTGCCTCTTGACTTGCACTCCAAGTCCTCTGGATCACGTTAGTTCCAAAAATCACGCTCCCGAAGGATTCATTCCGTTTGGACTCCGTTTGATATTCCTTTTCTTCGAAATACTGAAATTGCTAGGCAAAAAACAGCAATACGGGCTGGGCCTCCGGTTAGTAGGTTAGTCCCAAAAATGATATAAATGTGTAAAATAAAGCCCATAAACATCCAAAGGAGGTAATATAATAGCATGGAAAAATCAAAAATTATAGATACGTTGGAGACGTATCAGGCCCGTTGACTAAACCTCTCTCACAAGCAAAAAATGATCACACATTAGTACTCTTTGGGTGTTAATCACATGGCGATGTGAACTAGATTATTGACTCTAGTAAACCCTTTGAGTGTTGATCACATGGAGATGTGAACTATTGGTGTTAAATCACATGGCGATGTGAACTAGATTATTGACTCTAGTGCAAGTGGGAGACTGACGGAAATATGCCCTAGAGGCAATAATAAAGTTTTTTATTTTTTATTTCCTTATTTCATGATAAATGTTTATTATTCATGCTAGAATTGTATTAACTAGAAACTTGATACATGTGTGGATAAATAGACAAAACACCGTGTCCCTAGTATGCCTCTACTTGACTAGCTTATTAATCAAAGATGGTTAAGTTTCCTAGCCATAGACATGTGTTTTCATTTGATGAACGGGATTACATCATTAGGAGAATGATGTGATGCACAAGACCCATTCGTTAGCTTAGCATTATGATCGTTCAGTTTTATTGCTACTGCTTTCTTCATGTCAAATACATATTCCTCCGACTATGAGATTATGCAACTCCCGGATAGCGGAGGAATGCCTTGTGTGCTATCAAACATGACAACATAACTGGGTGATTATAAATATGCTCTAAAGGTATCTCTAAAGGTGTTTGTTGGGTTGGCATAGATCAATATTAGGATTTTTCACTCCGAGTATCAGAGAGGTATCTCTGGGCCCTCTCAATAATGCACATTATAAGAAGCCTTGCAAGCAAAGTAACTAATGAGTTAGTTGCACGATGATGTATTATGGAACGAGTAAAGAGACTTGTCGGTAACGAGATTGAACTAGGTTTAAAGATACCAATGATCGGATATGGGGCATGTAACATACCATGACAAAGGGAATAACGTATGGTGTCATAAAAGTTCGACCGATAAAGATCTTCGTAGAATATGTGGGAGCCAATATGAGCATCCAGGTTCCGCTATTGGTTATTGAAAGCACAAGTGCTCCCAGGGTGATTTTGGTAATTAATGTCAACATATCTCTTTTTGGACTAATACTTCTATCTAGTATGTTTCAGATGAGTTCAACAGTGGAGTGGCAGGACAAGAGGATGTGGAACCCCTTCAAGGTGCTAAGGACACATATTGGCAAAAGCTCAAGACTCTTCATTTTCTATTTTAGTGATCCAAGATCACATTGAGTCCATAGGAAAGCCAATACTATTAAAAGGGGATGAGGTGTTGCTTACTGGCTTGCTTGCTCAAAGTGCTTAGTGATATGCTCCAAAGCCCTCAACCACTTTCTCATTTCCACATATTTCCTAAACCTAAAGTCTAACTGGACCCCACCGATTTGATCTATCTAGCGCCACCGAGTTCATTGACATAGCCACTGCGAGAAACCCTAATCAGTTCGGTCTCACCGATGGGATCTCGGTCTCAACGAGATGGCCCTACAAACTCTCCGTTACCTGTTGCAGTTATTTTGGTCTCGCCGAAATGTGCAGTCGGTCCCACCGAGTTTGCTTGACCAAGTCTCTATTTGCTTATCACTACTAGGGAAAACCTTATACACAGAAGCTTACGAGTAGCGATGGACAAAAACATGCGCTACTACAATGTACCAGTAGCGCATTGCGTAAAATATCGCTACTACTATGTAAGTAGCAGTAGCGTGTTCCACGCAAAAAGCGCTACTACTATAACTGCCAAACCGTTGCCGGCAGGCTAGGTATAGTAGTAGCACTGGTACATGGACAACGCTACTACTATTAGTCTTAGCAGTAGCGCTCGTCTGGGACGCGCTACTGCTATGCGGGACTTATCCCCAAATTTTCCTCCCCCACGCCCCGACCATCTTCTTCTTCCCCTCACTCCCCGCTGCCTCGCTCCTCCGCCGCCGCCACATTGTTGTCTCCACCGTATCACCGCCGCCGTCCTCGGTATGCCCTCCTCCCTCCTCTCCCTCATCCTCCCACCACGTCCTCCTCCCTCCTCCTCCGGCCGCCCCTCCTCCCTCCTCCTCCTTCGTCTGCCCCCTCCCTCCTCCCTCCTTCCTCCTCCTCTCTCCTCCCTCCTCCTCTGGTCGCCCCCTTCTCCCACCTCCGTCCTCC
>NC_041391.1:645851862-645893485 GCF_002162155.2 Triticum dicoccoides | reverse complement strand
CCCTCCTCCCTCCCTCATCTCTCCTCACTCCGTTCTTGCATAGAGTACAATTTTTTAGTAAATTAGTAAAAATTCAAACTAGCTAGGTTAACTAGGTTGGCTAGCTAGGTTAACTAGTTTAATTAGGTTAATTATTTAGGTTAACTAGGTTAACTTGCTAGGTTAACTAACTAGGTTATTTATAGTAAGTGCTTAATACAACTAGTTTATTTATAGTAAGTGTTTAATAGAACTAGTTTATTTATAGTAAGTCCTTAATAGAATTAGTTTATTTATAGTGAGTGCTTAATAGAATTAGTTTATTTATAGTAAGTGCTTAATAGAATTAGTTTACTTATAGTAAGTGGTTAATATATTTTGTTTATATTTTTTTTTTGCAGAAATCAAGTCTTCCCCTGCCTCATCCCCGCAGTCGTCCCCATCGTCGACCCCTTAAGGCCTCTAGGTGAGAATAGCCAAATGATAGTATGTTGTAAATCTCGATGATGAAAATGCTAGTGCTATATAGTTGCCATGTCATTCATGTCGATGATGATGCATTCTGAATATAGAGGATGTCTTGGCAAATTCCCCGAGTGGCCTATGTTTTGCCGGAATGTTTTTTTGAGGGAATCTACCGTGGGAGAGAACTCCCGCTCTATTTTCATATATCTATATAAATGGGGTGTTTACATAGACATATACATCACACACAAAGAACCTCCACTCCTGGTGTTACCACCAGGGGTGGGTAACTACTCCATCTCTACTGTTTTCCACTAAGCTTTGTTTTACAAAAGTGAGAAAGATATGAAATGACTCAACCAAGTGTGTCACAGTAGGCGAGCACGGAAGCTCTATGAGCTACCTTCACCCTATGTTGCAAGAGCCCCAGGTCTTCCTTGAAGCGAGCAAACCAAGAAGCAATGTTGGGGTCAATTCCTCTGAAGTGCTTGTTATTTCTTTCTTTCCACAGGCTCTAGGCAGCTGATACGTCTCCATCGTATCTACTTTTCCAAACACTTTTGCCCTTGTTTTGGACTCTAACTTGTATGATTTGAATGGAACTAACCCGGAATGACGTTGTTTTCAGCAGAATTGCCATGGTGTTGTTTTATGTGCAGAAAACAAAAGTTTTCGGAATGACCTGAAACTCCACGGAATATCTTAGAATAAATAATAATAAAAATCCTCGCCAAAGATGAAGACCAGGGGGCCCACACCCTATCCACGAGGGTGGGGGGCGCGCCCCTCCCCCTGGGTGCGCCCCCCTACCTCGTGGGTCCCCTGGTGGCCCTCCGACACCAACTCCAACTCCATATATTGGCTTTTGGGGAGAAAAAAATCAGAAAAAAAGATTCATCACATTTTAAGATACGGAGCCGCCGCCAAGCCCTAATCTCTCTCGGGAGGGCTGATTTGGAGTCCGTTCGGGGCTCCGGAGAGGGGGATTCGTCGCTGTCGTCATCATCAACCATCCTCCATCACCAGTTTCATGATGCTCACTGCCGTGCGTGAGTAATTGCATCATAGGCTTGCCGGACGGTGATGGGTATGATGAGATTTATCATGTAATCGAGTTAGTTTTGTTAGGGTTTGATCCCTAGTATCCATTATGTTCTGAGATTGATGTTGCTATGACTTTGCTATGCTTAATGCTTGTCACTAGGGCCCGAGTGCCATGATTTCAGATCTGAACCTATTATGTTTTCATGAATATATGTGTGTTCTAGATCCTATATTGCAAGTCTATAGTCACCTACTATGTGTTATGATCCGGCAACCCCGAAGTGACAATAATCAGGACCACTCCCGGTGATGACCATGGTTTGAGGAGTTCATGTATTGACTATGTGCTAATGCTTTGTTCCGGTTCTCTATTAAACGGAGGCCTTAATATCCCTTAGTTTCCAATAGGACCCCGCTACCACGGGAGGGTAGGACAAAAGATGTCATGCAAGTTCTTTTCCATAAGCACGTATGACTATATACGGAATACATGCCTACATTACATTAATGAACTGGAGCTAGTTCTGTGTCACCCTATGTTGTAACTGTTACATCACGAACCACATCCGGCATAATTATCCATCGCTAATCCGGTGCCTACGAGTTTTCCATATACTGGTTTACGCTTATTTACTTTTCCGTTGCTACTGTTATAATCACTACAAAAATACCAAAAACATTACTTTTGCTGTCTTTACTTTGTTACCGCTACCACCACTATCATATTACTTTGCTACTAAACACTTTGCTGCAGATATTAAGTTCCCAGGTGTGGTTGAATTGACAACTCTGCTGCTAATACTTGAGAATATTCTTTGGCTCCCCTTGTGTCCAATCAAAAAATTTGGGTTGAATACTCTACCCTTGAAAACTGTTGCGATCCCCTATACTTGTGGGTTATCAAGACCTTTTTCTGGCGCCGTTGCCGGGGAGCATAGCTCTATTCTTTGAGTCACTTGGGATTTATATCTGCTGGACACTATGAAGAACTTGAAAGACCTAAGACAAAAATTTATCCCTCAACTACAAGGGGAGGTAAGGAACTGCCATCTAGCTCTGCACTTGATTCACCTTCTGTTATGAGTAAGCTAGCAACACCTCAACCTGCTTCTGCTATTCGTTCCAATATGTCGCATGTTATAGATGATGCCACTTCTGCTATGCATGATACTTATGATGAAACTACTTCTATGCTTGATACTATTGTGCCCCTTGGTGAATTTCTAGATGAACAAATCTCTAGGTCTAGAGAAAGAGAAATTATTGAAATTGAACACAATGATGTTAGTGATGATGAAAATATGCCTGCTATTCCTGAGGGTTATCTTTTTAATGTTGAATCTATTGAAGTTGTTCTTGCTTGCCAGGATAGTCTTGAACGTAAGAGGTTGCTAGTTAAGTGGAGTAAAGAATCTTTTAGAGATAGGATGAGACCCGACCCTGCTTTTGCTACTTCACCTATTTGTGTTCCCGATCAGGATTATTATGATTTTTCTGTTGATCCAGATATAATTACTTTGGTTGAATCTGATCCTTTTTATGGCTATTAATCTGAAACTGTTGTGGCACATCTTCGTAAGTTAGATGATATAGCTGCCCTGTTTACTAATAATGAGAGATCGCGCTACCTTTATTTACTCAGAATATTTCCGTTCTCATTAAAGGGTGATGCTAAGAAATGGTTTAATTCTCTTGATCCTGGTTGTGTGCAAAGTCCCCAGGATATGATTTATTACTTCTCTGCTAAATATTTCCTTGCTCATAAGAAAGAAGCTGCTTTGAGGGAAATATACAACTTTGTGCAAATTGAAGAAGAGAGTCCCCCGCAAGCTTGGGGGAGGCTTCTCAAGTTACTTAATGCTTTGCCTGATCATCCTCTTAAGAAACCTAAAATATTTGATATCTTTTATAATGGACTAACTGATGCTTCCAGAGATTACCTGGATAGTTGTGCTGGTTCTCTTTTCAGGGAAAGAACACTAGATGACGCTGAAATTCTATTGAATAATATGTTGGCAAAAGAAAATAATTGGGCACCTCCCGAGCTACCTCCTGAGCCAGTTCCTGAGCCAACTAATGAGCCTATTCCTAAACCAACTCCGAAGAAGAGAGGTGTTCTATTTCTCAGTCCCGAAGATATGCAAGAGGCAAAGAAATCTATGAAAGAGAAAGGTATTAAAGTTGAAGATGTTAAGAATTTACCTCCTATTGAAGAAATACATGGTCTTAATTTACCACTTGTTGAAGAAGTGTATGATCTCAATTACTTATTTACTGAAGAACCTCCCGATATCCCGACACAGGTAGTAAAGGTAAATTCTCTCTATAGGTATGATAAAGCTGAAGTCCCTCCTACTAAAATTGCTAGTCAGTGCTTGGATGAGTTTGATGACTTTATGTTTAAGCAAGATGACTTTAATGCTTATTTTGCTAGACAATTAAAACCGAATACCTTTATGATTAAACGCTTGAGTGATTATATAGCTGATATTAGAGGTGAACTTAAACCTGTTAGCAAACATGCTTCTATGGTTACCACTCAAGTAGAACAAGTAGTTAAAGCTCAGAAAGAAGTGCTTGATGAAATGAATAGTAAGGAAAATGATTATGCTATCAGAGTGGCTACTAGAATGGGTAGAATGACTCAGGAACCTTTGTATCCTGAAGGCCACCCTAAGAGAATCGAGCAAGATTCTCAGAGAAACAATATTGATATACCTAGTTCTTCTAAAAGGAAGAAAAAAGAAAAATGATAGAACTGTGCAAACTTCTAGTGAACCTATTGCTGAACCACCTGATAATCCAAATGATATCTCTATGTCTGATGCTGAAACACAATCAGGTGATGAACATGAACCTAGTGATAATGTTAATGATAATGTTCATGTTGATGCTCAACCTAGTAATGATAATGTTGTAGAAGTTGAACATGCTATTGATCTTGATAACCCACAATCAAAGAATCAACGTTACGATAAAAGAGATTTTGTTGCTAGGAAACATGGTAAAGAAAGGGAACCATGGGTTCAGAAACCCATGCCTTTTCCTCCCAAACCATCCAAGAAAAAGGATGATGAGGATTTTGAGCGATTTGCTGAAATGATTAGACCCATCTTTTTGCGTATGCAATTAACTGATGTGCTCAAAACAAATCCTTATGCTAAGTATATGAAGGATATCATTACTAATAAAAGAAAGATACTAGAAGCTGACATTTCCACCATGCTTGCTAATTATACTTTTAAGGGTGGAATACCAAAGAAACTTGGAGATCCCGGAGTGCCTACTATACCATGCTCCATTAAAAGAAATGTCACTTTTCACGGACTTTGTGGTTGTTGTGGTTGTGGTTGCAAACGTTACGATTTTAACGGACTTTGTTATTCTTGATATTCCCGAGGATGATAGTATCTCTATTATTCTTGGAAGACCTTTCCTTAATACTGTAGGGGCTGTTATTGATTGCAACAAAGGCAATGTCACTTTTCATGTTAATGGTAATGAGCATACGACACACTTCCCGAGGAAACAACCTCAAGTTTATAGTATTAACTCTATTGGAAAAATTCCATCGATTATATTTGGAGGTTTTGAATTTCCTCTCCCTACTATCAAGAAGAAATATGATATACTTATTATTGGGGATGTCCATATCCCCGTCGAGGTAACATAGTGTTATTCGAAATTTCTCCGGTTCCATGTTAATCGGAATGAGTTTGTTAACAAGACTTGATCAACCCTGTTAGTGGATTCTTTTTGATGAGCATGAGACGGATGAAACTAGAAGCACAACCTTCTGTACCCTCTTTATATTTTATGTTACTTAGTAGAAATAAAGTAAAATAGTATGTTTCTGCCTGTTTCCTGACTTATCCATGCAATATAAAAATATCCCAAAAATAAAAGTCCTCAGAATGCCATGCCAATTTAATATGTTTTTTTCGGGAATATTTGAGAATTTACTGTGCAAAAATTACCACGAGGGGAGCTGCCACCTGGCCACGAGGGTGAAGGGCGTGCCCTACCCCCCTGGGTGCACCCCCTGCCTCGTGGGCCCATGGTGGCCCTCCTCCACTTATTCCTGCACCCATCTTCTTCCTCTGCCTCGCACAAACACGAAAAAACAACTCAAGCACGAGTTCCAGCCCCCGTTGCTGCGATTTTCGATCTCCTTGCTCAAAGCACCTCTCGCAAAACTGCTTGGGGAGATTGTTCCTTGGTATGTGACTCCTCCATTGGTCCAATTAGTTTTTGTTCTAGTGCTTTATTCATTGCAAATTTGTGCTGCATAGGTGACCATGTTCTTGAGCTTGCATGTCAAATTTATATGGTTCCAAGTAGTTCTAATGCTTGATATATGCTCTAGGCACTTGTGGGAGTTGTTACTATCAATTTTATTGAAGTTGGTTCACTTTTGTTTGAAGTTACTAAAAATTTCAGAATTATTTTTCAGAGAAAACAATATGCTTAGGAAGATGTTCCAAGGTGGTTCTTCAAGGAAGCAAGGTCCCAGGCTTGCAATGCGTGATGGTGACGAGGAACCACCAAGAGACGCTTTCGTGAGGCCCTGTGAATGGTCTTCAGAAAATTTTATGAATCAAGTGGGAATTAAGGAAGAATTCTACGCATATTTGCGTAATGCCGGTCTTGAGGACTTTGAAGCTGATAAATGCCCACAGTATCGTGACCTCACAAGTTCATTTGTGGGGAGGTTAGATTTTTCATCTTCGCGTAATTTTCCTTCAGTCATGTTTGACCTTTATGACAAATCTTATACCATGGACTTAGAGGATTTCACTCTTGCATGCAAACTTCCATCTTGGGGTAGTATCAGGGATCCCCCTAAATCTAAATATAGAGACTTTCTGGCTAGAATAACTGTGGGGGAATCTAGAGATATAGCGCAGGCCACTATAGAGAGCATGCACTTTCCTGCTATACATTATTTTGCTCTCTTCATTGGTAGATGCATAACTGCTAAGGATGAAGCATGTCACATGTGTGCCCCTGATCTCAGCATTCTCAGAAGTGCTGTGTTAGGGGACCAATCTTATCATTTGGGAGCCATTGTAGCTCGTAGGTTGCATCAGAATAGGCATAACGGAGATTTCTTTGGAGGAATTTATGCAACCCGCTTAGCTAATTTTCTTGATGTAGACATTCGTGAGGGTGATGTGGAGTTACCCTCTTCTTATTTAGATCTTGATTCTATGTTTTCCCACCAGTTCATTGAGAGGACTGGACCACCTTACCAGTATCGACTAATCTTTAACAAACGGCATGTGGTCCGTGTTGCTCTTCCTGCTCCTACCTTCTTTGATTTTCAGGCGAGAGGAAGATATATTATTACCACAGAGGAGGCAGATGAGTACGAAAGGAGAGTGGAGGCTGCTCGACTCCACGCTACAGCTCAGGCGGCGATAGCCGCTGCATCACACTACGACCCCAGCTTCACCTACGGATATCCGCCAGGCCATCCCTGGCAATAGACCAACTTAGGCCAAAAGCCTAAGCTTGGGGGAGTACGTATTTCCCACCGACATTACATTTATGTTCACACACACTCATTGCTAGATGTCGGTGCTCAAACTCTTTCATTGTATTACCGATGCTAGTTTAAATTTCTTTTTCCTGCTTTCTTCTTGTGTGTTTAATAAAACTAAGAAAAACCAAGAAAATTAGTATTAGTTTATTTTTCCTGCTGTAGTAGTAATAATTAAAAAGAAAACCCCAAAAATATATCCCGTTCTTCTTTTGCTTGTTGGGAGCTTTCCCGTGTAAATAGTTTTTATTCATTTTCCTTTCTTTGGGGGTCGAGAAGACTATATTGAAAATGCTTAGTGGCTCTCATATGCATGATTGTTTATCTAACTTAGAGCCCATTTTACTTGTCTTCTCTCTTGAGTTGGATGCTTGCAGATTCCAGTTTAGTCCAATGCATGTGCACTCTTATTATTATACACACCGTTCGGTCGGGCAAGTGAAAGGCAATAATGATGATATATGATGGACTTATTGGGATGAGAAAAGCTGGTATGAACTCGAGCTCTCTTGTTTTTGTAAATATGATGATTCATCGTTCCTGATTCAACTATTATGAAGTAAACATATTTGCAATGACATTTAGAGATTATAGTTGCTTGTGCCATGCTTGATTAGCCATGAGTTATAATGGTTTACCTTGCGTGCCAACATGCTATTGAGATGATTATGACGTGGTATGAAAGGATGGTATCCTCCTTTAAATGAATTGAGTGACTCGACTTGGCACATGTTCACACATGTAGTTGAATCAAATCAACATAGCGTTCATGATATTTATGTTCATGGTGGATTATATCCTACTCATGCTTATATTCGGTGTAAATTAATTTTAATGCATGTTTACGACTGTTGTCGCTCTCTCAGTGGTCGCTTCCCAGTCTTTTGCTAGCCTTCACCTGTACTAAGCGGGAATACTGCTTGTGCATCCAAACTCCTTAAACCCCAAAGTTGTTCCATATGAGTCCACTATACCTTCCTATATGCGGTATCTATCTGCCATTCCAAGTAAATTTGTATGTGCCAAACTCCAAACCTTCAAATGAAATTCTGTTTTGTATGCTCGAGTAGCTCATGTGCAACTAGGGCTGCCTTTATCGTCCATGCTAGGTGGGTTATTCTCAAGAGGAGTGGACTCCGCTCCTCATTCACGAGAAAGGGCTGGTAACCGGGATGCCCAGTCCCATGATCCAAAAAGATCAAAGCAAATCAAAATAATTAAACAAAACTCCCCCTGGGACCTGTTGAATGTTGGAGGCACTCATTGTTTCGATCAAGCCATGGATTGATGCTTGTGGAGGAGGGGGAGTATAAAGCTTTACCATTCTGTTTGGGAACTGCCTATAATGCATGTAGTATGGAAGATACACCCATCTCATAGTTGTTGCGTTGACAGTGAAAGTATGCCGCTCAAAATATAATTTATCTCTATTTGAAAATCGAGCTCTGGCACCTCTACAAATCCCTGCTTCCCTCTGTGAAGGTCCTATCTATTTACTTTTATGTTGAGTCATCACCCTTCTTATTAAAAAGCACCCGCTGGAGAGCACACTGTCGTTTGCATTCATTATAATTGGTTTATATTGGGTATGACTTGACTGGATCTATTTTACCATGAATTACAATGTTTAGTCAGTCCTTGATCTTTAAAGGTGCTCTGCATTTATGTTTTGCGGTCTCAGAAAGGGCTAGTGAGATACCATTTCGTTATATCATGTTATGATTATTTTGAGAAAGTGTTGTCATCCGAGTTTTATCATTATGGCTCGCTAGCTGATTATGCTATTGATATGAGTAATTGTGAGACCTACGTGTTATTGTGAGTATGGTTAGTTCATAATATTTGCTGAAACTTGAATGCTGGCTTTTCATGTTTACAACAACAAGAGCAAACAGAGTTTGTAAAAGTTTTTCTTTTTCTCTTTCAGTTTGTCAACTGAATTGCTTGAGGACAAGCAAGGGTTTAAGCTTGGGGAAGTTGATATGTCTCCGTCGTATCTACTTTTCCAAACACTTTTGCCCTTGTTTTGGACTCTAACTTGTATGATTTGAATGGAACTAACCCGGACTGACGTTGTTTTCAGCAGAATTGCCATGGTGTTGTTTTATGTGCAGAAAACAAAAGTTCTCGGAATGACCTGAAACTCCACGAAATATCTTAGAATAAATAATAAAAAAATCCTCACCAAAGATGAAGACCAGGGGGCCCACACCCTGTCCACGAGGGTGGGGGTGCACCCCTCCCCCCTGGGCGCGCCCCCCTACCTCGTGGGCCCCCTGGTGGCCCTCCGACGCCAACTCCAGCTCCATATATTGTCTCTCAGGGAGAAAAAAATCAGAAAAAAAAGATTCATCACGTTTTACGATACGGAGCCGCCGCCAAGCCCTAATCTCTATCGGGATGGCTGATCTGGAGTCCGTTCGGGGCTCCGGAGAGGGGGATTCGTCGCCATCGTCATCATCAACCATCCTCCATCACCAATTTCATGATGCTCACCGCCGTGCGTGAGTAATTGCATCGTCGGCTTGCTGGACGGTGATGGGTTGGATGAGATTTATCATGTAATAGAGTTAGTTTTGTTAGGGTTTGATTCCTAGTATCCATTATGTTCTGAGATTGATGTTGCTATGACTTTGCTATGCTTAATGCTTGTCACTAGGGCCCGACTGCCATGATTTCAGATCTGAACCTATTATGTTTTCATGAATATATGTGTGTTCTAGATCCTATCTTGCAAGTCTATAGTCACCTACTATGTGTTATGATCCGGCAACCCCGAAGTGACAATAATCGAGACCACTCCCGGTGATGACCATGGTTTGAGGAGTTCATGTATTCACTATGTGCTAATGCTTTGTTTCGGTTCTCTATTAAAAGGAGGCCTTAATATCCCTTAGTTTCCAATAGGACCCCACTGCCACGGGAGGGTAGGACAAAAGATGTCATGCAAGTTCTTTTCCATAAGCACGTATGACTATATATGGAATACATGCCTACATTACATTGATGAACTGGAGCTAGTTTTGTGTCACCCTATGTTGTAACTGTTACATGACGAACCGCATCCGGCATAATTATCCATCGCGAATCCGGTGCCTACGAGTTTTCCATATACTAGTTTACGCTTATTTACTTTTCTGTTGCTACTGTTATAATCACTACAAAAATACCAAAAACATTACTTTTGCTGTCTTTACTTTGTTACCGCTACCACCACTATCATATTACTTTGCTACTAAACACTTTTCTGCAGATATTAAGTTTCCAGGTGTGGTTGAATTGACAACTCAGCTGCTAATACTTGAGAATATTCTTTGGCTCCCCTTGTGTCGAATCAACAAATTTGGGTTGAATACTCTACCCTCAAAAACTGTTGCGATCCCCTATACTTGTGGGTTATCAGCAGCAGTCAGGAATATCACGGTGAAGAAAGGGTTCGGCCAATCTATGTGAGCATTTTGTAAAGCAGTGTGCCTGTTTTCAAAGTCGGGCCATTCTATGTGTAGCTTGGCCCAACACCTCTTGCTGAACTGGCACATGAATATCATGTGTTCCAGTGTTTCTTCAATGTTTTGTCCACAAAGAAGACAAGTAAAGTCATCTCCATTGTTATAGTGTCTCCTTCGAAGCATGTTACGTGTGTTGAGCCTATCATGGAATAGCAGCCAGCTAAACACTTTGATCTTCATCATACGGTTGGATTTTTTCCAAAGACGCCGAAAGGCAGGGTGAGCTGTTACATTGCGGAAGAAGTTGTTGTAATAGTCTTTTGGTCTAAACTCAGCAGCGCCCTAGGTATAGTGCCATATTCCAGTCAAAGCTATCGAGGGGGATAAGTTGGACGAGACATGTTGAATATTTTGCCATAATGTTGATTCGTTTCCGTCCCAGCAAATTTCAGGCGCTCGATATGTCTTGTCTTTAGCAAAGGTCATGCCGAAATTTTTCATGAATTTTAGCATGACTTGTGCTACAATGTAGGGAATATCGAGTGCTTGTGATTTGCCAGAATGGGAATTCAATGATATTTTGGCAAAACATAGGACATTTTTTCTATGGCATTGCTTGATATATGGAACGGGTTGACTTTAGGTTTGTTTCGGCTCCTTGTGTGTGTTTTAGTGAGGGAGAGTGTCCACCATATATATAGTTGAGAGAGGAAGAATGTCGATTGTTGAGTTTCCTGGTAGTTGCCTTATTTTTAATTAATGTTTCAACTATGAACATAGGAAATGTCTGATGATGAAAAGGAATTCGGTATGTGCGAATACTGCGAAGACGAGCGTGGCCTGTGCGACAGGCCTCGCCTAGTTGGTGGTAGGCGCTTCAGCATCAAGCTAGATGACACCTTTGAAGTGGATACAGTAAGTCACAACGACAAGTCTTTTTTCGTAATTAAGCATGACTTCTGCTTCTTTGGCTTTAACTTATAATTTTAATTTTTTACTATTCTACTAGCGTATCCCCTGCCATCCAAGAATGTATGTCTTGGATAAGGTTGGTTTCAGTACTATGGAAACTATGGAGGTAAAAAGAGTTAACTTGAGGACCGAGCATGGTTATAGTTTTGCCGCAAAATTATACAATTCAGACACCTACACCCATTTTGAATGCAAACAGTGGAGAGCACTATGCAAGGCTTATGCATTTGAGCCTGATATGCTTATCACCTTTGATATTCGTCCGGAAGATGATATTGAAGATATTATTGACATCTCAGTCGATGCGCATACGCCTCGAGTTCTACCATTATGTGAGTTTATCAACCATATTTATGTCTTGGATATTGTTTATTCAAAAAAAGTTGACAACTAATTTATATTGACAGCTTATTTCCATTCAAGCAAACATGTCCGGCGCTTGGTAGACATGACCTACTACTGTCCCGGGGCTGAACTAAACTATGAGGAGATAAGTCATTATGTTTCATGGCTTGAGGATCTACATACTGTCAAGACAAATTATTTTCCTGAACTTGAAAATCTTAGTACTCAAAACGTGTGACCAATAGTGTTCGTACTAAACTATGGTCACATCTATTTAGGAAAGATGGTAAGATCTTTACTATTTGTCCTCAGTGCATCTTTGGCATACATTATTTTTTAAGCTAAACTTCATTGCTAAGTATGTTACTACAATGTTCTTCAACAGGGACTCCCGATGATAGTTGTGCCTTAGTGGATCGAGGCTAAAGGTCGCATGTCCATGGTTAGCATACGGCCAAGACATCCTACATTGCACATGAGTGCATTTAGGATTTCTAAAAGTGAGCAAGTCTTTATAGTCAAAGACTGGAACAAAATTGTGAAGGATCGCAGAGAAGTACTAGGGGGCAGCAATCAGAAGCGCGGCCCACAATTAGGAGACAGGTTCATCTGCATGCTCCAATATGATGAATCAGGAGTGCTACACATGTTCTATGCTATTTTATCTGAGAGAGAGCAGCAGGAGTGTATTAGCTACCTAGAATGAGTGTTGGTGGTGATGACTATGATGATTATTATTAGCTAGTGTTGGTGGTGATTAGATAGTTACACTATGACTATGATGATTAAATAGTGTTGGTGGTATTGACTATGATGATTATTAGCTAGTGTTGTTGGTGATGATACGATGCAAGAGTTTTTATATTAATATGATGATGATGATGACGATGATGATGATGAGTTATTATGTCATTGGTGAAAGAACCACGATAATCCATGACTTGGTCACTTAGGATCCATCCATTTGAAACTAATCTGTGGTTCTTTCACCTAGTGATTTAATAACTCATTATAATGTAAAAACAATCTCTAAATTGCTACTGTATGAAAACTTGTATAAAGATGCATGAATATGACCTAAAATAAAAAATAAATAGAATACATAATAATAGTAGTAGCGCGGGCAGTGAGACGTGCTACTAGTAATTACCAGTAGCGGCTGTTGAAGTACACGCTACTACTAAGTAGATATAGCAGTAGCGCGTGTCAACAAATGCTATTGCTAACCTTTAGCTGTAGCACCGTATCAGTAGTGCGGTTACCCGTGCTACTGATAGGACAAAACCCGCGCTACTGATAGGCTTTTCCCTAGTAGTGTATTTCTGAAATCGGTCTCACCAAGTTCACGCAAATCGGTCTCACTGAGATGAGGTTTTCCCTAACCCTAGCACAGCAGTACCACCGAGTTGACTTTGTCGGTCCCACCGAACACCCTAACGTTCACATTTTGAACCAGGTCGGTCTCACCGAGTTTCACTATTCGGTCCCATCGAGTTTGGTAAATTGTGTGTAACATTTAGATTTTGTGTGGAGGCTATATATACCCCTCCACCCCCTTCTCCATTTGTGAGAGATCCATGAGAATGTGCCTACACTCCCACTACTCATTTTCTGAGAGAGAACCACCTACTCATCTGTTGAGACCAAGACAGTCCAATCCTACCACAAGAATCTTGATCTCTAGCCTTTCCCAAGTTGCTTTCCACTAAAATCATCTTTCCACCATATCCAAATTTGTTAGAGAGAGTTGAGTGTTGGGGACACCTCTTCTCGATCCTTTCAATTGGTATCAGAGCCAGGTTTCCATTGCTTTGGTTTAAACACCATTGGAGGAAGATGGATGAGTCTATGATTGGTAGTATGAGATGTAGAGTAACTATGCTTGATGGAGAGTTCTATAATGCTTGGGAAAATGAGATGCTTGAGATTTTCAATGAATATCACTTGAACAACTACATTACTACCCCTTGTGTGCCCCTTGTTGACCCCTTGCATCCTACCCCCAATGAATCTCTTGATATGATTCGCAATCTTAGAACTGTCAATCTTATCACTAGATGATTACCTAGAAATTTGATTGCTTGCTTGCCAACTCTTGAATGTGCTTACACTATATGGAGATTTCTTGAGGAAAGATTTATAGATTATTCCTTGAAAAACTTAGATGAGATTCTTCACAAGTCCATTGCTTTAAACAAGATGAGTCCTAATGATCCTAAGTTTGATGATTGTCTATTTGAGCTTCGTGACCTTAAGTGTGCCAAAGGAGATGTTGGAATCATTAGCAATGTCATTTCCGAAGTCATTAGAATTCATAGAGATGCACATTGTCATGATCACAAAACTAATGAATCACTCTCTCTAGGAAATGATCAATCACAAGATGATGTTGAACATGGATACTATGATGAGGATGATGATAGTGACTATGATCTCGATGAGTCTATGAGACACTTTGGTCTTACGGCTAACCTTCACATGGCTGGAGATAAGGATATGTTTCGTGAGCTTGCTGAAAACGACGGCCCTCGAAAGTATGTCACTTTTGGTGATAACTCAAAGGGTAAGGTGGTTGGCCTCGGTAAGGTGGCCATCTAACATGACAGCTCCATACAAAATGTTATGCTCATTGAATCTCTTGGCTATAATTTGCTTTCTGTATCTGGACTAGCCGATTTTGGTTTCAATGTCCTATTTACTGAAGTAGATTGCCAAGTGTTTCGAAGAGATAATCATAATATGGTCTTTACCGGCATATGTAGAGGTGATCTATAAATTCTTGATTTCACTAAAAAAGCTCAACCTAGAACTTGCTTAATTGCTAAATCTTCTAAAGGCTGGTTGTGGCATAGACGGTTAGGTCATGTGGGCATGCAAAATCTTGACAAGCTTATTAAAGGTGATCATATCCTTGGTGTTAAATATGTTATATTTGACAAGGATAGACTTTGTAGTGCTCGCCAAGAAGGAAAACAAGTCGGAGGAAGTCATCCCGTGAAGAACATCATGACCACGAGAAGACCGCGCGAGCTACTTCACATGGATCTTTTCGGTCCCAACTCCTACGAGAGTCTTGGTGGTAACTCATTCGGATTGGTAATTGTTGATGATTTTTCAAGATTTACGTGGGTGTTCTTTCTTGATGATAAATCGTAGGTCCAAAAGATCTTCAAGAACTTCGCTAGTAAGGCCCAAAATCAATTTGAAGTGAAGATCAAGAAGGTTCGCAACGACAATGGAACAGAGTTCCAGAACGCCAATGTGGACACCTTTCTTGACGAAGAAGGTATTTCACATGAGTTCTCGGCTATGTACATGCCTCAACAAAATGGAGCTATTGAGAGTAAGAACCGGACGCTCATTGAAATGGCGAGAACGATGCTTGATGAGTACAAGATGCCAAGACACTTTTGGGCGGAAGTGGTTGAGACAGCTTGCCATGCAACGAATCGTCTATATCTTCACAAGCTACTCGGCAAGACGGCATACGAGCTTCTCATCGGTAACAAACCCCAAGTTGGACACTTTCGGGTATTTGACTCAAACTGCTACATTCTTGATAAGACTCGTCATTCGAAATTTGCTCCTAAATCTCATGAAGGTTTCCTACTCGGTTATGGCTCAAACTCTCACACATACCGTGTCTAGAAAAATTTCACCCGAAAGGTTGAAGAGACGGTAGATATGAAGTTTGATGAATCTAACGGCTCGCAAGTAGAGCAATTGCCAATTGATGTAGGTGACAAAGATCCTTCGGAAGCAATACAAGACTTGTCTATTGGCAAGATTCGCCCAACGAAGGTGAAGGAGAGTGCCTCATCTGTCCAAGTGGAAGCTTCAACTTCACGCCAAGGTAAACCACAAGTTGACTTGGAGGCATCCACAAGTGGAACGCATCAACACAATGGACACGCGGATGTACAACAAGACGAACCTCATCGACCTCCTTCTCCACCTCCACGAGAGAACAACAACGCCAACGACAACGAAGAGAGACAAGGAGAAGAACAAGACAATGAAGAGGATGTTCCACCCCGACCCAGACAAAATCTCTCACGAGTTCGAGCAAGAGTCTCAAGAGATCATCCCGTCGAACAAATCTATGATGATATTCAAACCGGGAGAATTACTCGCTCTAAAACTCGTTTGGCTAACTTTTGTGAACATTACTCATTCATTTCTAGTATTGAATCTATGAAGGTTGAAGATGCTCTTGATGATCCAGGTTGGGTGAACGCCATGCATGAAGAGCTACACAATTTTGAGAGGAACCAAGTGTGGACGCTAGTTGAGAAGCCCGATGAGAAGCACAATGCCATTGGAACCAAATGGGGGTTTCGGAATAAGCAAGATGAAGATGGACAAGTTGTTCGCAAGAAGGCTCGTCTCGTCGCTCAAGGATACACTTAAGTCGAAGGTATGGACTATGGTGAGACATATGCCCCCGTTGCTAGACTTGAATCCATTCGCATCCTATTTGCTTATGCCAATCATCATGATATCACTTTATCTCAAATGGACATTAAAAGTGTCTTTCTTAATGGTGAAATTGAGGAGGAAGTTTATGTTAAACAACCTCCCGGCTTTGTTAATCCCAAGAAACCCGATCATGTTTACAAACTTCACAAAGCTCTTTATGGTCTTAAACAAGCTCCTAGAGCGTGGTATAAATGCTTGACTAAGTTCCTTATTGAAAAAGGCTTTGAGATTGGAAAAATTGATTCTACACTTTTTACTAAAAGGGTTAATGGTGAATTATTTGTGTGCCAAATTTATGTGGATGATATCATACTTGGTTCGACTGACCCTCATTTTAGTGAAAAGTTTGGAAGGCTAATGTTGGAGAAGTTTGAGATGTCTATGATGAGTGAACTCAAGTTCTTTCTTGGTTTGCAAATCAAGCAAACAAGGAGGGAACGTTTGTCTCTCAAACAAAGTATACCAAGGACTTATTCAAGAAGTTCAACATGCAAGAATGCAAAGGTATGAGTACACCCATGCCTACTAGTGGACATCTTGACTTGACAAAGGATGGTGAACTGGTTGACCAAAAGGTTTACTGCTCTATGATTGGTTCATTGTTATACCTATGTGCCTCCCGTCCCGATATTATGCTAAGTTTGTGCATTTGTGCATGATATCAAGCAGCCCCCAAAGAATGTCATCTTAAGGCTGTGAAAAGGATAGTGAGATACTTAATTCACACACCAAACTTTGGCATTTGGTATCCTAAGAGGTCTTCTTTTGATCTTGTTGGCTACTCCGATTCGGACTATGTCGATGACAAGGTTGATAGAAAGTCCACTTCATGTACTTGTCAATTTCTTGGTAGATCTCTTGTGTCTTGGTCCTCCAAGAAACAAAACTCGGTATCCTTATCCACCGCTTCAATTTCTTGGTAGATCTCTTGTGTCTTGGTCCTCCAAGAAACAAAACTCGGTATCCTTATCCACCACTAAAGCAGAATACATTGCCGTTGGTTCATGTCGTGCTCAATTACTTTGGATGACCCAAACTCTTAAAGATTATGGGATATATGTGAAACATGTTCCATTGCTTTGCGACAATGAAAGTGCTATTAAGATTGTTCATAATCCCGTGCAACATTCTCGAACTAAGCGTATTGAAGTTCGTCATCATTTCATTCGAGATCATGTTGCTAAGGGAGATATCAATCTTAAACATGTTTGTACCGATAAGCAATTGGCGGATATATTCACCAAACTGCTTGACGAGAAAGTATTTTTCTGTTTGAGAGGTGAATTGAACATCATTGATCCCTCAAACTTGGAGTAGAAACTCCATTTGGATGCATGCAAGGCATGAGCCTTTATATGACTAATCCTTGATGTTTCTCTTATGATGATGATCATATGTCTTGGACATACTTGTACTCTTGCATGTTATCTAACCCTTGTAGGTACTTGGATAAGCCCCAATTCTATGAGAGTGCAACTCACTCACATCCTAAGCAATCTCTACATCACCAAGTCTCTACAATATGGTGGTTGAAGTCAAGGAAGCATGAATCCCTTCAATATATCCTTTGACAATTTCTATATATATAATTTCATTTGGTATCATACTTCATGATTTTCATTTTGGCTACACAAGTGCTCTTCCTTGCAAAGCTAACCCATGTACGAAGATGAACTCAAACTACAAGCGGTGCTCCCAACTCTTGATGAACTACATCAACCTCGAGCATCCTACACAAGTTCAACTACATGATCAAGATCAACACCACCACCAAGGTATGGCATTCCATCTTAGAGAAGCTTTACCCCAAGACATGGGTCAAAGTAGCTCAACAAGATGAGAATACATCAAAATGCTTAAACGAAAAATGGCAACCCCATTTTGAGCTTAAACAATGAGTATCACCTATGATCAAGTGTCCTCACTTGACTCCTAAGTATATATACTCTAACATAGGTGACTTTGTCGCGAACCAACTCTAGACGAAATTCTCTAGTGTTTCTATGTGTTCTTGCATTTATCTCTTGCATGCTATTTCCCCTTTCAAAAAAACATCATGTAGATTTCTTTTCTTTTCTCTGTTATTTTCTGCATTCCCTGCATTTAATTCATTGCAAATCCTTTAGTTAATTCCTTGAAATTTTTTGTGAGATCCTATTTGCCTAGTGATCTGAGATGACAAATTTTTCTCTGTGTTGAACTCGGCCTCACATATTCTTTCTTATAGACTAGACCGAAAACAACTTGGTGTTACCAAAGAAAAGGATTTGGTGTTACCGATTTCACTACTAAGGACATATTTTGCCATTTGCATCCTACATATCTGGTCCAGCTCCACTTGATGATTCTTATCCTCTACCTGCATCACAACCTACATACTGCTTTGTCATGTGACTCAAGGACCAAACCTATTTGACTTATGCTCCAGAAGATCCCTTCTTGGAAATTGATGTCAAAGGGGGAGAGAGAAATCACATCAAAGCCTAATCACATCAAAGGGAGAGAGAGACCTATGGGAGAGACAAACTTCTTAATCTTCCAGATGCTTGGTATTCAAAGAGGAGAGAAGCCACGTGTCTTTAAGAGGGGAAAGACATGTTAGTAGAAGATGTTTCTTTGTGTCTTTTGCTTTCTTTTTTCATTTGCTCTGATTTTCTATTACCATATCTTCTCCCATTATCCAATACCAGATTCAGGGGGAGAAAGACATCTAAGGGAAGAAAATCTTTGGAATTCATTGCATATCTTTATCCCTTGGGGACATGTCAATATCCCCACTAGGGTACGAAGTACTCACTCACTACATGTCATCCCAGTCTTGGTACTCTTGTGGTTTCTCATTCTTGCTCTGTTTAGTAGATGTTCCTATGTTATCTAACCTTGTTTTCTCACGTTCATCTCTTCCAAAGACAGCTCAAGACCACAAGGTAAGTATATGCATCACACTCATGCGCATGATGATCTCTTGCTGATGTACATATTGTTTGCAAGAAGGACTCATGAACATGAAGGTACATTTTCTGCATTCCACATCATTTGCTCTGACGCATATAGCCAAGATACATGTAACTCTTTGCTTGCTCTGACATGTTTATGCATTCACATACTTTCATAATCTATGTTCACATGATTGCCTACATGTAGGGGGAGCCAATGCATGTTGCATGTTCTTCCAAAGCTTTAATTCTTACACTTCATATCTTTATGTAAAGCTTTGATGTATGTTGTCATCAATTACTAAAAATGGGGAGATTGAAAGAACAAGTGCTCCCTAGGAGATTTTGGTAATTAATGTCAACATATCTCTTGTTTGTCTAATACTTCTATCAAGTATCTTATAGATGAGTTCAACAGTGGAGTGGCAGGACAAGAGGATGTGGAACCCCTTCAAGGTGCCAAGGACACATATTGGCAAAAGCTCAAGACTCTTCATTTTCTATTTTAGTGATCCAAGATCACATTGAGTCCATAGGAAAGCCAATACTATTTGAAGGGGATGAGGTGTTGCTTAATGACTTGCTTGCTCAAAGTGCTTAGTGTTAGCTCCAAAGCCCTCAACCACTTTCTCATTTCCACATATGTCCTAAACCTAAAGTAAAACTCGTCCCCACCGATTTGAGCTATCCGACGGCACCGAGTTCATTGACATAGACACTGCCAGAAACCCTAATCAGTTTGATCTCATCGATGGGATCTCGGTCTCACCGAGATGGCCCTGCAAACTCTCTGTTACCTATTGCAGTTATTTCGGTCTCACCGAAATGTGCAGTCGGTCCCACCGAGTTTGCTTGACCAAGTCTCTGTTTGCATATTGCTGAAATCGGTCTCACCGAGTTCATGCAATCGGTCTCACCGAGATGAGGTTTTGCCCTAACCCTAGCACATCAGTCCCATCGAGTTGACCTTGTCGGTCCCATCGAAAAGCCTAATGTTCACATTTTGAACCAGGTCGGTCTCACCGAGTTTCACTATTCGGTCCCACCGAATTTGGTAAATTGTGTGTAACGGTTAAATTTTGTGTGGAGGCTATATATACCCCTCCACCCCCTTCTCCATTTGTGAGAGAGCCATCAGAACGTGCCTACACTTTCAATACTCATTTTTTGAGAGAGAACCACCTACTCATGTGTTGAGACCAAGACATTCCAATCCTACCACAAGATCTTGATCTCTAGCCTTCCCCAAGTTGCTTTCCACTCAAATCATCTTTCCACCATATCCAAATCTGTGAGAGAGAGTTGAGTGTTGGGGAGACTCATTTGAAGAAAAAGAGCAAGGATTCCATCATCAACACACCGTCTATTACCTTTTGGAGAGTGGTGTCTCCTAGATTGGTCAGGTGTCACTTGGGGGCCTCCGTCAAGATTGCGGAGTTGAACCAAGGAGTATGTAAGGGCAAGGAGATCGCCTACTTCATGAAGATCTACCCAAGTGAGGCAAGTCCTTCGTGGGAGATGGCCATAGTGGGATAAACAAGGTTGCTTCTTCATGGACCCTTTGTGGGTGGAGCCCTCCGTGGACTCGCGCAACTGTTACACTTCATGGGTTGAAGTCTCCACCAACGTGGATGTAAGATACCACCTATCGGAACCACGCCAAAAATCTCAGTGTACTCAATTGCGTTTACACACTCCAGTCCCATCCCTTTAATTTCTTGCAAGTCGCATGCTTTACTTTCCGATGCTCATATACTCTTGCCATGCTTGCTTGAAATGTATTGTGTATGCTTCAAATTGTGCTAATCTCAAACCTCAACTTGTAAAACTTAAAAACTGCTACCTTTACTTGTTGAGGGTCTAATCACCCCCCCCCCCCACTAGAGACCTCTTCTCGATCCTTTCAGTTATTGACCGGAGAGGTCTCTCGGTCATGTCTACATAGTTCTCGAACCCATAGGGTCCACACGCTTAACGTTCGATGACGATTTGTATTATATGAGTTATGTGATTTGGTGACTGAATGTTGTTCGGAGTCCTGGATGAGATCACGGACATGACAAGGAGTCTCAAAATGGTCGAGAGGTAAAGATTGATATATAGGACGATAGTACTCAGACTCCGGAAATGTTCCGGGGTACCAGGTACGTATCGGGTCACTGGAAGGGGTTCCGGGCATTCCCCGGCAACTACATGGGCCAAATGGGCCAAGAGTGGGACACACCAGCCCCTAAGGGGCTGGTGCGCCCCATGTAGGCTGAAATAGGGGGGAGGAAATAGGAGAAGAGAGAAAGGAAGGGGAGGGATTCAGCCTCCCCCTTCCTTCTCTCCCCCTCCTTCCTTTCCCCTTCGGGAATTGTGGTAAGGGGGCGAATAGGATTAGGGCCCCAAGTAGGATTCCTCCTACTTGGGCGCCCCCTTGGCCGCTGATACGTCTCCAACGTATCTATAATTTTTTATTGCTCCATGCTACTTTATGTACTGTTTTAGGCAATATTGGGCTTTATTATCCACTTTTATATTATTTTTGGGACTAACCTATTAACCAGAGGCCCATCCCAGATTTGTTGTTTTATGCCTATTTCAGTGTTTCGAGGAAAAGGAATATCAGAAGGAGTCAAAACGGAACGAAATCAACTGGAGAAGTTATTTTTGGAAGGAAAGCAACCTGATGGATTTGGAGTGCATGTCAGGGGAGTCCTGGGCTGCCCACGAGGGTGGGGGGCGCGCGCCCCCTGCGCCCCCCTGCCTCGTGAGCACCCCGGAGGTCCACCGACGTACCCCCTGCACCCATATATACCTACGTACCCTAAAACTTACAGAACAGAAGATAGATCGGGAGTTCCGCCGCTGCAAGCCTCTGTAGCCACCAAAAACCAATCGGGACCCTGTTCCGGCATCCTGTCGGAGGGGGATTCCATCACCGGTGGCCATCTTCATCATCCCGACGCTATCCATGACGAGGAGGGAGTAGTTCACCCTCGGGGCTGAGGGTATGTACCAGTAGCTATGTGTTTGATCTCTGTCTCTCGTGTTCTCTCTCGTGTTCCCTCTATGGCACGATCTTGATGTATCCCGAGATTTGCTATTATAGTTGGATCGTTTGATGTTTCTCCCCCTCTACTCTCTTGTGATGAATTGAGTTTCCCCTTTGAAGTTATCTTATCGGATTGAGTCTTTTATGAGAGCACTTGATGTATGTCTTGTCGTGTTTATCTGTGGTGACAATGGGATATCATGTGCCACTTGATGTATGTTTTGGTGACCAACTTGCGGGTTCCACCCATGAACCTATGCATAGGGGTTGACACACGTTCTTGACTCTCTGGTAGAAACTTTGGGGCACTCTTTGAAGTACTTTTATGTTGGTTGGATGAATCTGAGATTGTGTGATGCATATCGTATAATCATGCCCACGGATACTTGAGGTGACAATGGAGTATCTAGGTGACATTAGGGTTTTGGTTGATTTGTGTCTTAAGGTGTTATTCTAGTATGAACTCTTTTATAGATCGATCCGAAAGAATAACTTTGAGGTGGTTTCGTACCCTACCATAATCTCTATGTTTGTTCTCCGCTATTAGTGGCTTTGGAGTGACTCTTTGTTGCATGTTGAGGGCTTGTTATATGATCTACCTATGTTATTATTTTTGAGAGAACTTGCACTAGTGAAAGTATGAACCCTAGGCCTTGTTTCCTACCATTGAAATACCGTTTACGCTCACTTTTATCACTTGTTACCTTGTTGTTTTTATTATTTCAGATTACAAAAACACATATCTACTATCTATTTTGCACTTGTATCTCCATCTCTTCGCCGAACTAGTGCACCTATACAATTTACCATTGTATTAGGTGTGTTGGGGACACAAGAGACTCTTTATTATTTGGTTGCAGGGTTGTTTGAGAGAGACCATCTTCATCGTACGCCTCCTATGGATTGATAAACCTTAGGTCATCCACTTGAGGGAAATTTGATACTGTCCTACAAACATGTGCACTTGCAGGCCCAACAACGTCTACAAGAAGAAGGTTGTGTAGTAGACATCAAGCTCTTTTCTGGCGCCGTTGCCGGGGAGGTGAGTGGTTGAAGGTATATCTTTAGATCTTGCAATCGAATCTTTTTGTTTCTTGTTTTAGAACTAGTTTAGTTTATAAAAGAAAACTACAAAAAAATGGAATTGAGTTTGTCTCATACGCTTCATCTTTTTAATATCTTTCGTGAGTATGATGGAAAGGATAATTGTGCTCAAGTGCTAGAAGAAGAAATCTCTAAATTGTTTGGCACTAAATATTTGAATGATGAGCATGATTGCAACGTTGTTAGTGCGAATTCTTTGAATATCCATGATGCTAATGATGATTGCACTAGTTATGATGAAAATATCTCTTATGAGCATGTCAACTTTTGTGGAGTGCATGTTTGCATGAACACACCAAATAGAGAAGATATTTATTGCAAGAGGCATAAGTACTTAGAAACCAAATCGTTGCAAGAAGAGCTAGATGAATGTGCTGAAAGATTCAATATTTATAGTACCCCTTGTGAACTTTGCAATCACTACAACATGACCCCACCTATAGCAACGCTTTTTTCCGTATCTAAACTTCCATATATGCGTTGCTAGGGTCTTTACCAACGGATTGGGATGCGTAGCCTTATCCAGTGTTGCTACCGCATAATGCAACGCTTATTCTACCGTTGGTAAATGAACCGTTGCAAGAGTACAACACATAAAAACATGTTTTTTAACACTTATACACGTTGGTGCTTAATGTACATGAATCCAAATCTGATTGCTAGGCACCAGAGAATTTGCAAGGCTTTGGATGTTGGTGCATATATAATATGAATAATATTGTATAACATCAACAATTAAATTAATTCTCCACATAATGATGATAATTATGTGTATGAAGTGAGGGAAAAATTAAGAGAATATACACAAGAGGAGAAATCATATATCAGATAAAACAGTTGGATTACAATAATGGATATTACAAGAGGAACGTCATCCAAATGTGATGCATAATCTAAAATTTTCTTGACACCAAAATCTAAACTAAAAGCATCCATCAACATCCCTACAACTTGATTAAAACTAACTAAGGAACATCGTCCAACATGAAGATCCCACAACTTAACTAAAATTGAAAGCATCCATCATCATGAACCACAATATCGTCATCGTCATCATCATTGCAGTATACTTGTGACACACCCATATAATCATCCATATATCTTTTCAATCTACAAAGAAAATAAAAAAATAAACAATTAAGACATAATGCATTGACATGATGCAAGTAGTGATAAAGGCAGGATATTAGACACGTACAAACATGGAAGGCCATGCAATATATTTTTTCTGCATTACCATTAATATTGCAGTTTTTGCGACTCTGTACCAAATCTTCAGTTTTCGCAACTGTAGTATTACACTACCCAAAATGCATTTTAATTTCAGCACCATCAAATTTAAATTTAGGATCATAACTTCGAACTATAGCAAGAACTAAGTCCTTGTTATGATTCTGAAAATATACCGGCATGAGTGTTAGTGATCATTGATGACTAATCCAGACGCCGCAATATACGACATAGCATGCAGAACAACATGGCTCAATAACATTATATGGACAGATAGAACCTAGCATGGCTCAATGGTCATGGACACAACGAGCAGTAGTACAGTAGGGAGAGGGAGAGTGTATACCTTCCATGGTGTCCCCCTACATCAAGTTGGTGCGTGCAGCTGCAATGCCAAGGGAAAAAGGTTACAGGTGTCTGATGCATCTCTAGAACAGCGCAACACAAGTAAAGCTTCACCAAGTTCCATTCTACTTAATAAAAGAAGAGAATCTATATTTGTCCCATTCTATGTGTCCTAGTTACTATCTTGGCAACTTTACATCTTACTCAATGAATTTATCCTTGAGTTAGTTAGACTAGTCATCAACTAGTGCGGACAATTTTAGTTTACCATGTATAACTATAACATTTTTATGTAATAAAAAATAAAACCATAAATTTTAAAAGAAGCATACTTTTAACTAATTGAGAAATATTATATGTGATACTGTGTTGGCATACATGTGCCTGAGATAAATTTATTTTAATAAATGCATTTATACATACTATTTATCATTCCTATGAATAAACTTTCCAAATTATAATTTATATTTAAAAGTCTGGGATCCAGGGTTAGTAAATATACAAAGGATATAAGTTAATATTGTGATTTTCTTTAATTACATAGCAAGAGTCTAAATCTTGTGTGCTCCTAAAATTAGCTATCTAGGAACCCCAAATGAACCCCATGCTTTAGTGAGTTGATGTAAAAAAAGGAAACCACACTTTCTAGTTAGCAAAAAAACTAAAGCTGATGTACAGGAAAATATGTATAATATAAGTCTTCATTGAGAAAATGTTTTCTGAAATAAACACGTACATCACTCAAATGTTCTACATAAGAAACACATCCAATGATTATGTTATGGTTGGCTGGAGGCAGCAGTCCAACACTACTGTTTGGAACTTTGATTATGTGGTGCTGCTGCAAGCCCTCGTCTAGAGTTGCAGACCACCGCAACAGGATGCTTTTACTCCTTACAACACAATCAAGTCAAGAGGAGTACTCATCAATACATGCGTACAAGGCAGGTTTTTTTCTTAATAAAACAATAGTGATTGTATAGTTCTTTCTTCTATTATGAGCTTAAAGGATGGAGAACAGAACACAAATCACCACACCGCCATTTCCTTCACTGGACGGCCTCGCCGCCAAAGACACCTGCAGCTTCCTAATCTGCTTCAAACTGTCGTTGGTACACCTCCACTGCCACATGAACCATTGTTAGATTGATTTAGTAATTAGCCTACAAGAATATATGTTGTCCATGGTCAAAACCTGAAACAGGAGAATACTAAAGATTGGAAAAGAAAATAATCGGGGCCTTGGAGATATATACTATATTAATTACGTGTATACCCTAACCTGAATTTTAACTATACCTAGGTGTTTTTTGTACTAATTGCCTCAAACACACTGGTTACTGTGTAGATGGGCTTCAGAATCCCACCCTACAATGATGTTACCCTAGAAAGAATATGCAGCTAGGGGTTGATTTCTAGCCACTACTGCTTGCAAGGCAGCAGCATAGTAGGTGTATTTGCCATGGTTCGAGGCCATGCCGACCTTCACAGCCTCAACACATTGTGACTCAGTCAAGCATGTGGTCATCCTCTGCTTTGACACTTTAGCAGCAAAACAAAATCAAATTGACCTCAACCAGCAGGGACTTGATCCCAAACAGTAGAAAATTCTAACAACACCAGAACAACAACTCCAGATGCGCCATGAACCAGAGCAGAGGGAGGAGTGGACCAAATCGCCTGAAGCCGGAGGAGGAGGAAGCTCATGGTTGCTTCATCCCGAGCTGCGGCAAGGTTGTCCATTGGCAATTCCTCCCTGCACGTCTACATGAGAAGTGAAGAGCAGAGGTTAGAGAAGGGAGAGAGAGAGAGGATGAAGCCAGGGTAGGGGATGCACTCACCGGATGAGACGAGGACGACATGGCCACCAGCATCGGATCCGACGCCCGAAACCCTAGCCATGGGGGATGGGTCGCGGGTGGGCTTTGGTGGCAGTGAGCGCTCGATCTAGCTGGATGGGAGGGCTCCACGGAGCGAAGGGACCTCGGGTTGTGCTTGGCGCTAGCGGGATTCGCTGGACATCACCTGATGCAGCCGCCGCAGGTAGCGCGGCGAGGAGCTGCGTCAAGAGACCTGGATGGGACGCGAGAGGGACGGTTGGGTGCGGATGTGGCGAATCCGGCAGCCTTCGGAGCTGTGAGGTGGGAGGAGGGGAGGGGGAAGGTCGGCGCAAGGGAGACGAGGCGGGTCGGAGGAGGGAGACGAGGCATTGGTGGCGGCGATTTGGGAGAGACGAGGGAGTCGTGGCCTCGTGGGTATGTTTCTCTATTATTTTTCATAATCATGATAGGGTCATGAACTGCAAATCTGCAACGCATATATGTGTATCTATTCTGAATTTTACAACATATACTGAAAATGTTGTAGAATTTTTGTTGCTTTATAGCGGGTTTCCTTGTAGTGAATGAACATGGTCATTTAAAGCTCCAATGCTATTTGTTTCATGATCAAGTCATTTCCAAATATCGTGATAATTTGATTACCCTTGAGCATCATAAAGAGCTTAGCCTTCTTTTGGGTTATGAAGAAATGAAACGTATAACTGAGGGTATTCCAAAATTTAATCTTGATAGATTTCTTGATTTTGATCTAGAGAAGATTTATATATATTGTGCGGAGAATTGCATTGAAAATCCTTATATTGCCAATTACCTAAAGAAAAGAAAGCAAATAGAAGATGATGAGAATACTAATGAAAGGGAAGAGACTTCCCAATATCCTCCTATTATTTCTTATGATGAATCAGGTACGAGGAGGAGCTTTCTATTCAACCAATCTCGTCAATAAGGAGCTCAAAGAGGAAGGTTGAACCCACACTTAATATGAAGAAGAAAAAGAAAAGCAGGAGCAACAAAGGTAAAAAGGTATCCCTCCCAAATGATGTTGCTCCTACTACTCATTGTGATGATGATAATTGCTATACTATTGGTGCTAACAATATTTTTAATGATGAGAGTGATTATGCTTATGATATGAAAGGGCCCAGGCTTGGGGAAGCTATGTTTGATGAGGATGAAATATTTGAGAATATATTTGCTGGAATTAATGTTTGTCCCAAGCTTGGGGATGCTATGTTTAATGAATATGATATTTTTAGCATCCCAAGTTTTGATATGTGAGGGAGTCCTGGACTAGGGGGTGTCCGGATAGCCGAACTATCATCATCGGTCGGACTCCAAGACTATGAAGATACAAGATTGAAGACTTCGTCCCGTGTCCGGATGGGACTTTCCTTGGCGTGGAAGGCAAGATTGGTGATACGGATATGTAGATCTCCTACCCTTGTAACCGACTCCGTGTAACTCTAGCCCTCTCCGGTGTCTATATAAACCGGATGGCTTTAGTCCATAGGACGAACAACAATCATACCATAGGCTAGCTTCTAGGGTTTAGCCTCCTTGATCTCGTGGTAGATCCACTCTTGTAACACACATCATCAATATTAATCAAGCAGGACGTAGGGTTTTACCTCTATCAAGAGGGCCCGAACCTGGGTAAACATTGTGTCCCTTGTCTCATGTTACCATCCGCCTAGACGCACAGTTCGGGACCCCCTACCTGAGATCCGCCGGTTTGGACACCGACATTGGTGCTTTCACTGAGAGTTCCTCTGTGCCGTCACCGATAGGCTCGATGGCTTCTTCGATCATCATCAACGATGCAGTCCAGGGTGAGACCTTCCTCCCCGGACAGATCTTTGTATTCGGCGGCTTCTCACTGCGGGCCAATTCGCTTGGCCATCTGGAGCAGATCGAAAGCTACGCCCCTGGCCGTCAGGTCAGATTTGGAAGTTTGAACTTCACGGCTGACATCCGCGGGCACTTGATCCTCGATGGATTTGAGCCACAGCCGAGCGTGCCGCACTGTCACGGCGAGCATGATTTAGCTCTGCAGCCGGACAGTACCCTGGAGGCCGCACACGAACCCACTCCAATCTTCAACTCGGAGCCGGCTGCGCAGGTCGAGGTCGGATGGCTAGACACCGCCTCGGGGGCTGCAACCTCTATGGCGATAGAGCCGAACACTGACCTTGTCCCTCATGAAGCTCGTGACTCCGAGGTGCCGGACTCCTTGCCGGACTCCGAACCTCCCGCGCCCCCTCCGATCGGATCTGATTGGGCGCCGATCATGGAGTTCACCGCAGCGAACATCTTTCAACACTCACCTTTCGGCGACATCTTGAGTTTGCTAAAGTATCTCTTGTTATTAGGAGAGCCCTGGCCGGACTGCATTCAGGACGGTTGGGATGCGGACGACGAAGAAATTCAAAGCCCACCCACCACCCACTTGGTACCCACTATCGACGATCTAACCGACATGCTAGACTATGACTCCGAAGACATCGACGGTATGGAAGATGATGCCGGAGACGACCAAGAACCAGCGCCCACCGGGCACTGGAAAGCCACCTCATCATATGACATATACATGGTGGATATCCCAAAGGATGGGACTGGCGAAGGAACAGCGGAGGATGACCCCTCCAAGAAACAGCCCAAGCGCCGGCGTCAGCGGCGCCGCTCTAAATCCCGCCACAGCAAGAATGAAGATTCCGGCACCGGAGATAATAATACACCGGACAGTGCCGAAGACAACCCACTCCAGCAAGATCCAGCGCAGGAGGACGGAGACGCCAGCCCTCATGAGAGAGCGGCAGAAGAAGAGGTAGAGGATTATATGCCTCCCTCTGGAGATGAGGCAAGCCTCGATGACGATGAATTCGTCGTGCCTGACGATCCCGTCGAACAAGAGCGTTTTAAATGCAGGCTTATGGCCACGGTGAACAGCCTCAAGAAAAAGCAGCAACAGCTTAGAGCTGATCAAGATCTGCTAGCCGACAGATGGACTGAAGTCCTCGCGGCCGAAGAGCATGAGCTCGAACGCCCCTCCAAAAGCTACCCTAAACGCAAGCTGCTCCCCCGATTAGAGGAGGAGGCGTATGAACCCGCATCACCAGGAGACAATACGGCTGATCGACCACCCCGTGGTCGCGTCAGAGAGGCCTCTAGGCCCTTCACTAGACCCGTACCCCGACATCGCTCGAAAAGGACAAGGCCACAGGGGAACGCTCCGGACTTGCGAGATATATTGGAGGATAGGGCAAGATAATCAAGATCGATCTATGGATCGCGTGGGCGCCCCATGATACGTGACGACAACCGTCGCGCCGGACACAGTAAGTCCGGCCGGGCCGAACAAAACAGACAAAGCTCTTTCGAGCTCCGTCGTGATATCGCCCAGTACAGAGGCGCCGCACACCCCCTATGCTTCACAGATGAAGTAATGGATCATCAAATCCCCGAAGGGTTTAAACCCGTGAATATTGAATCTTACGATGGCACAACAGACCCCGCGGTTTGGATCGAAGACTATCTCCTCCACATCCACATGGCCCGCGGTGACGATCTTCACGCCATCAAATATCTCCCCCTCAAGCTTAAAGGACCAGCCCGGCATTGGCTTAACAGCTTGCCAGCAGAGTCAATTGGGAGTTGGGAAGACCTGGAAGCCGCATTCCTCGATAACTTCCAAGGCACATATGTGCGACCACCAGACGCTGATGACCTCAGCCACATAATTCAGCAGCCAGACGAATCGGCCAGACAATTCTGGACACGGTTCTTAACCAAGAAAAACCAAATCGTCGACTGTCCGGATGCGGAGGCCCTCGTGGCGTTCAAGCATAATATCCGCGACGAGTGGCTTGCCCGGCACCTGGGACAGGAAAAGCCAAAATCCATGGCAGCCCTCACATCACTCATGACCCGCTTCTGCGTGGGTGAGGACAGCTGGCTAGCACGCAGGAACAACCTCAGCAAAAATTCTGGCAGTCCGGATATCAAGGACCGTAATGGCAGGTCGCGTCGTAACAAAAACAAACGCCGCATTAACGGCGACAACAGTGAGGATACGGCAGTCAATGTCGGATTCAGAGGCTCTAAACCCGGTCAGCGGAAAAAGCCATTCAAAAGAACTACTCCGGGTCCGTCCAATTTGGACCGAATACTCGACCGCTTGTGCCAGATACATGGTACCCCCGAAAAGCCAGCTAACCACAACAACAGGGACTGTTGGGTATTCAAGCAGGCGGGCAAGTTAATTGCCGAAAACAATGACAAGGGGCTGCATAGCGATGACGAGGAAGAGGCCCGACCGCCGAACAATAGAGGACAGAAGGGTTTCCCCCCACAGGTGCGGACGGTGAACATGATATACGCAACGCACATACCCAAAAGGGAGCGGAAGCGTGCACTCAGGGATGTATACGCGATGCAGCCAGTTGCCCCGAAGTTCAATCCATGGTCCTCCTGCCCGATCACTTTTGACCGAAGGGACCACCCCACCAGCATCCGCCACGGCGGATTCGCCGCATTGATCTTAGACCCAATCGTCGATGGATTTCACCTCACCAGAGTCCTGATGGACGGCGGCAGTAGCCTGAACCTGCTTTATCAGGATACAGTGCGCAAAATGGGCATAGACCCCTCAAGGATTAAACCTACCAAGAAGACCTTTAAAGGCGTCATACCAGGTGTAGAAGCCAATTGTACAGGCTCAGTTACACTGGAAGTGGTCTTCGGATCCCCGGATAACTTCCGAAGCAAGGAGTTAATCTTCGACATAGTTCCGTTCCGCAGCGGCTATCATGCCCTGCTCGGACGTACCGCGTTTGCAAAGTTCAATGCGGTGCCGCACTACGCATACCTCAATCTCAAGATGCCAGGCCCTCGAGGAGTCATCACGGTCAACGGAAACACTGAACGTTCTCTCCGCATGGAGGAAGACACAGCGGCTCTCGCGGCAGAAGTACAATGCAGCCTCTTAAGGCAATTCTCGAGTCCGGCCGTTAAACGGCCGGACACAGCTAAGCGCGCCCGGAGTAACCTACAACAAGACCACCTGGCACGTTCCGAGCACGCATAGCAGTGCGGCCCCAACCCCAGCCCCTGTAAAACATCAAGACAGGTCCTTCGCGTACACCATTACGCTCTGAAGATAACATGGGCATGGGGAGAGGGGCACGACCACGATAGGCCCAGACTGCGGCTCAACCACACCAGGGGCTCTCAAGTGTGTCGTTATTTTTTTTCTTTCTTATTTTTCCTTTTTATTTTTTCCCACAAGACTCCGTTCGCCAGAGGCCCTGTCTGGCAGCAGACATGCCGAACTCACGGTGCAACAGCCACGGAAGGAGAAAGGCTACAACGAATATCCAGGTGGTCTCCATTACGAGCATTAAATCTATTTTATGCACCATTCCGTAGCCTACCCCTGGAGGGGGACATGTTTAACAATCACATCCCTTGCTTATCGCACCATTTGTATCGTTCCGCACTTACAACCGTTTTTCTTGAATCAAGTAATGAAGCACCTTTTTGCTTCAAATTGCATTTCTTTCTTATACATATGTTCATCTATGACATGTTGCATCCGTACATTTTGGTACGGCTAAATACACCAGGGGCTTACGTTTCCCGCATCATGGTGTGATGAGTCCGAACACTTTCACAAGTGCGGCACCCCGAACTTATAGCATTATATGCATCGGCTCCAAATCATGTCTTGCGTCAATAGTTGGGTTTGCCCGGCTCCCATGTTTTGGTACCTTACGTTCGGTTGTATCAGCTAAGGTAGCACTGGGAGAACCACTGCGATTGCGCCCCAGTTGAGCTGGGTTAACGCCTCAATGGAGAAAGCTAAAACTGACCGTCATGATGAGGCGAGCGCTGGTCGCTGTTCGAGAGGTTTTTTGCGAGTCCTTAAAGACTTATGCCGCTTAGAGCGAGGAGCCGACTTAGTCCGGCCCAGGCGTGGATAGCGCCCCAAATTCAGCCTTCCGAAGACTAGGGGCTTCGCCAAAATTTAAAATTATAGAATTCTATGGCTAAGTGAGAGTCTTCAAGCATTATAAGTCCGGTTGCCTTGTTCGTTGTGTTGAGCGCCTCCCTAGATGGACCCAAATATGGGAACAATAGTGCTCAAATTTATCCCGAACACCCCAACACTCGTGGCATGGGGGTTGAAGCCGATGACTTGCCATCTCTCAGATTTGATAAACAGCCGTAGAGAAGGTAATATTTTAAATTAAAATGCGTTGCTTAGCGCAAATGAACTAAGTTTTCAGCGCACAGGATAACAAAATGCGAGTCTACTCAAATATTACATCTTTGGAGCACTCACCCGCAATAGTGTGGACGCCCTTCAGCACACTCTTATAATACATCTCAGGCGTGCGATGCTCCTTGCCCTCTGGTGGCGGGTCCGTCACGAACTTCTGGGCATCCATCTTGCCCCAGTGCACCTTTACGCGGGCAAGGGCCCGACGGGCACCTTCAATACAGGCGGAGTGCTTGATGACTTCAACCCACGGGCACGCATCCACCAGCCGCCGCACCAAGCCGAAGTAGCTCCCAGGCATGGCCTCCTTAGGCCACAGCCGAACTATGAGGCCCTTCATGGCCTGTTCGGCCGCCTTGTGGAGCTCGACCAGCTGCTTTAGCTGGTCGCTAAGGGGCACCGGATGTCCGGCCTCAGCATACTGAGACCAGAAGACCTTCTCCGTCGAGCTCCCCTCCTCGGCCCGGTAGAACGCGGCAGCATCGGACACGCTGCGAGGAAGATCTGCGAACGCTCCTGGAGAGCTCCGAATTCGGGTAAGCAACAGGTAATTAACACTCACATGCTTACTTTGCATGAAAAATGCCTTACCCGCTGCTATTTTCTTCAACGCCTCGATTTCCTGGAGGGCCTTGTAGGCTTCGGCCTTAGCGGCTTTGGCACTCTCAAGAGCCGTTGCAAGCTCAGACTCTCGAGTCTTCGAGTCATGCTCCAGGCTCTCATGTTTTTTCACGAGATCCTGGAGCTCTTGCTATACCTTCGCCACCCGCGCCTCCTGCTTCTCTCGCTCGGTGCGCTCCGCGGCCGCATTGCGTTCGGCCACGGCCACCACCTCTTTCAGGGTCGCCACCTTGATAGTGGCCCCTGCAATACCCACGTTATCCTTGTCATTCTTTTTGCAACCAAAATCCTTTTCTGTAAGGTACAATTTTAATAAGGTGTTACTCACCTTCCTTGTCCTCGAGCTGCTTCTTGGCATGGCCGAGCTCATTCTCGGACCGCTCAAGGCTTTCCTTCAAAGTATTGACCTCCGCAGTCAGTGCGGCAGAGGTCAGCAGCGCAGCCTGCAATCCCATATTGACATAATTTTTATGACTCCTGCGTATATCTTCTTAGATCCTCAGTCCGACTTTTCTTTTCAAACATCGAACCGAGCATCAGGGGCTACTGTCTATGCGGTACTATTTTACATATATCAAAATTCTTACCTCAAAGCCTGTTAGAAGGCTGCTGCAGGCTTCGGTCAGCCCGCTCTTGGCGAGCTGCACCTTCTAAATCACCGCATTCATAACAGTGCAGTGTTCCTCTTCAATGGAGGCGCCGTTGAGCGCCTCCAGCAAGCTATCCGGCGCCTCCGGTTGGACGGAGGCTGCCGGTGTCACGGTCTTGCCCTTCTTACGAAGGGGCCGCCCGCCGGACTCCGGAGCCACTATGGGATCCGGAGCCGAGTCTGGTGCAAAGTCCGGGAGGTTGTCCTGTGACACCTCCGGGACCTCCTCCTCCTCCTGGCGGGTCCCTTCCCGGGATCCTACCTCGGCATCGTCCGTGTCACGGGGGGTGGAGGCGGTCGGAAGAGAATCCATATCCGACGCACCCAAAGACCCACTCGACGAAGAGGGAAGATCGTCCTTGGGCGGACTGCAGGGTTGTATGCGGCATTAGAAAGACATTGTGTGGCAAAAAATAAAATCCATGAAGTTATTCGGGAGTCCGGATACTCACGATCTCGCCAGGGGCTTGGCCCTTGGAGGCCAGTCCTCGTCGTCGTCACTGGCATTGGTAGAGCAGTCCGGGGGAAGAGTTTTTCCCTTCTTGGACCCTTCGGCCTCCCTTGTTGGGGAGGCCTTCCTTTTCTTCTCTCCCCCACTGGGGGAGAGGCTTTCTTCTTCTCCTCCTCACCTTGGTGAGAGGAGTCGGCCTCGGAGTCGTCATCCGATAGGACCTGAAAACGGGAACTCTTCCGAGTCCCCGTGGCCTTCTTCTTGGTCTTCTTCTCCGGCACCACGTGGGGTGCTGGAGCCAGCAGCCCCGTTAGACGGGCGTTCGCTGGGTCCTCTGGCAATGGGGCCGGATAGATAGTCTGTTCGGCCTTCGCCAGCCAGTCCTGTCAAAGGAAAAGGGAGTTTAGATCCCGCATAGAGTCAAACTATGGAAAACGAGCGTTCCGTAAAGGACAAAATCACTTACCTCGTCAGCCGGACACTGTGAGCTGAATCCGCGATCTTCGTAGCGGATGCGGGAGCCTCGACGCCCTTGAACAGCACCTTCCAGACATCTTCGTACGTAGTGTCGAAGAGCCCGCTCAGAGTCTGGTGCTGCGCCGGATCGAACTCCCACATGTTGAAACCCCGTCGTTGGCACGGGAGAATCCGGCGGATGAGCATGACCTGGACTACGTTGACAAGCTTGAGCTTCTTGTCCACCAGCTTCTGGATACAGGCTTGGAGTCCGGTCAGCTCTTCCGAATCACCCCAGATCCGGCCACTCTCTTTCCAGGAGGTGAGCCATGTAGGAATGCCATATCTGAATTCGGGGGCCGCTGCCCAATCAGGGTCACGCGGCTCGGTGATGTAGAACCACCCCGATTGCTACCCCTTAATGGTTTCCACGAAAGTGCCCTCCAGCCAAGTAACGTGGGACATCCTGCCCACCATGGCGCCTCCGCACTCCGCTTGGCTGCCCTTCACAACCTTCGGCTTGACACTGAAGGACTTGAGCCACAAGCCGAAGTGGGGCTGGATGCAGAGGAAGGCCTCGCACACGACGATGAACGCCGAGATGTTGAGGATGAAATTCGGGGCCAGATCATGGAAATCCAGGATGTAGTAGAACATGAGCCCCCAGACGAAGGGATGAAGTGGGAAGCCCAGTCCGCGGAGGAAATGGAGAAGGAATACTACCCTCTCATGGGGCCTGGGGGTGGGGATGAGCTCTCCCTCGTCGGGGAGCCGGTGCGCGATGTTGCTGGACAAATATTCGGCGTCGCGCAGCTTCTGGATCTGCCCCTCCGTGACGGAGGAGGCCATCCACTTGCCTCCCACTCCGGACATAGTTGGAGAAGGTTGAGGTGAGAAGTGCGGACTTGGGCGCTGGAGCTTGAGTTCGCGGAGATGGATAAGCTAAGGAGGAAGAAGGCGCAGGTAAAAGGGTTGGATCTTTATCCCCTTATATGGGCAGACAAAAACATGTGTCCCCACCGGCCTGGTAAAACTCGCTTATCTCCCCAGCGCCGCAATCAATGGCGTGGTTGGGTTACCCACGTCTGTATTGATGGGAATCCCGGAATAAGGGGAACACGATCTCTGCTTCGACAAGACGTGCCAAGGAAACCGCTTCGCTAAACGCGTTGAGGTGGTACAATAAAAACAATTCAAGTAAAGGCTTGGTAGTGGTGTTATGTCACGCCACAAAACGTGTCGGCAGATTGAACTGGTGTAATATTATTCTCCCTACGGTGGTACGTGGAATTTATTTTTGCAGAGCCGGACACTATCCTGGTGTTCACAATCTTCTATAAATTATTCGGAGGAGGAACCCGCCTTGCAATGCCGAAGACAATATGCGCACCGAACTCGTCGTCATTGAAGCCTGGTTCAGGGGCTACTGAGGGAGTCCTGGACTAGGGGGTGTCTGGATAGCCGAACTATCATCATCGGCCGGACTCCAAGACTATGAAGATATAAGATTGAAGACTTCGTCCCGTGTCCGGATGGGACTTTCCTTGGCGTGGAAGGTAAGCTTGGCGATACGGATATGTAGATCTCCTACCCTTGTAACCGACTCTGTGTAACCCTGGCCCTCTCCGGTGTCTATATAAACCGGATGGCTTTAGTCCATAGGACGAACAACAATCATACCATAGGCTAGCTTCTAGGGTTTAGCCTCCTTGATCTCGTGGTAGATCCACTCTTGTAACACACATCATCAATATTAATCAAGCAGGACGTAGGGTTTTACCTCCATCAAGAGGGCCCGAACCTGGGTAAACATCGTGTCCCTTGTCTCCTGTTACCATCCGCCTAGACGCACAGTTCGGGACCCCCTACCCGAGATCCTCCGGTTTTGACACCGACAATATGCAAAGTTGTTATGATGATAGCATGCCTCCTACCTATGATGATTATATTGATGAAAGTGGGTTTGGAAGAGTGTCAACTTTAGGAAGTAGTGATCCCACTATTTTGGAGGATGTTGAATTTTATTGTGATGAATATGAAAGTGGATTTGGAAGAGTGTCAACTTTATTTAGTGATTCCACTATCTTGGGAGAGGTTTCAATCGATTATGATGAGAACGAAGTTGCTACTTATGATGATTATTGTGATGAAACTTATGCTATAAAAAGTAGTGATGATTATATTTATAAAATTGGTCATGATTATGATTACCCTTTTTATGAACATTACTCTTTTAATGTGGAAACAATTTTTAGTGTTCAAGTCTCTTATGATACTCCCACTATTCCGAATGAGAAGAATTTTGCTTATGTAGAGAGTAGTAAATTTTCTATGCTTGTAGATCATGAAAAGAATGCTTTAGGTGCTGGTTATATTGTTGAATTCATTCATGATGCTACTGAAAATTATTATGAGAGAGGAACATATGCTTGTAGGAATTGCAATAATATCAAGTTTCCTCCCTATGTGCTTAAATTCTTGAAGCTATGCTTTTGTTACCTTCCTATGCTAGTTGATTATTGTTCCCATAAGTTGTTTGCTCACAAAATCCCTATGCATAGAAAGTGAGTTAGACTTAAATGTGCTAGTCATATGCTTCATGATGCTCCCGTTATGTTTCAATTCTTATCTTTTATGTGAGCATCATTGCCATCATCATGCCTAGCTAGAAAGGCATTAAAGAAAAGCGCTTGTTGGGAGACAACCCAATATTTATCCGTACTGTTTTTGTGTGTCCACATGATTATGCTACTATAGTAATCATGTTTTATAGCTTTTGTTTCAATAAAGTGCCAAGTAGAACCTTTGGGAAGACTTGGGTGAAGTTTATGTGATCTTGCTTTGAAAAACAGAAACTTTAGCGCTCACGAGATTAGCTGCCATTTTTACTGGAGAGAGATTTTAGGTTGATTCTTTTTTCATATGATTAATAGACAAATTACTCAGGTCCAGAAATTTATTTCATAATTTTTAGGGTTCGAGAAGTATATGTTCGATACAGATTACTACAGACTGTTCTGTTTTTGACAGATTCTGTTTTCTATGTGTTGTTTGCTTATTTTGATGCATCTATGGCTAGTATTAAGTGGTATGAACCATAGAGAAGTTATAATACAGTAGATATTACACCAATATGAATTTAGAATGAGTTCATTACAGTACCTAAGTGGTGGTTTTATTTTCTTATACTAACGGAGCTTACGAGTTTTGTGTTGAGGTTTGTGTGGTTGAAGTTTTCAAGTTTTGGGTAAAGATTTGATGGACAATGGAATAAGGAGTGGCAAGAGCCTAAGCTTGGGGATGACCAAGGCACCCCAAGGTAATATTCAAGGACAACCAAGAGCCTAAGCTTGGGGATGCCCCGGAAGGCATCCCCTCTTTCGTCTTCGTTCATCGGTAACTTTACTTGGAGCTATATTTTTATTCACCACATGATATGTGTTTTGCTTGGAGCGTCATTTTTTCTTGTTATTTTTTGCTTGATGTTAGTTAGAGTAATGTTTTGCATCTTTAGGTTCAATAAAAAAGTCAAGGATAGCCTTTGCCATGCTTATTTTGCTAGTTTGCATGTTGCTGTTTGAAAACAGAAAGTTTACCGCTGTTGCAAAAATTCCCTAGAAAAGTCAGAGAATGGTATAACGTTGAATCTTTTTGCATATTGAGATCTGATAAATTTATTACAGTGGGAATTTTGGTTCATAATTTTTGGAGTCAGGAAAGTATTGATACTCTTGCATTCTTTACAGACTGTACTGTTTTGGCAGATTGCTGTTATGTTTGCGTTGTTTGCATATGTTTGCTTGTTTAATGATTCTATTTGATGATATGAGTATTAAATATGCAGAGGAATTTAGTATTCAATGTGGAATAATAATTTTGGTGATTTGTTACAGTAGGAAATGATAAGGTTTTGCATTGGTTTATACTAACCTATCTCACGAGTTCTTGTTGAGTTTATTGTGAATGAAGCTTTTGATAAAAAGAGAAACCATGATATGAGAGAAATTAAGGAGACACAAAATTTCAAGATTGGGGATCCCAAGGAACCCCAAGACAATATTTCAAGAAGTTTCAAGCATCTAAGCTTGGGGATGCCCCGGTAGGCATCCCACCTTTCTTGTTCAACAACTATCGGTTAGTATCGGTTGAGCCTAAGTTTTTGCTTCTTCACATGAGTTGTGCTATCCTTGCATTGTAGTTTTATTTAGCTTTGCTTGCTGTTTGAATAAAGCATCAAGATATGAAATTCTTTATTGAGAGAGAGCCATACACAAATTGGGATTGCTAGAATACTCTATGTGCTTCACTTATATCTTTTGAGCGTGATAATTTTTGCTCTAGTGCTTCACTTAGATCTTTTAGAGCACAGTGGTGGATTTGTTTTAAAGGAACTATTGATCTCTCATGCTTCACTTAGATTATTTTGAGAGTCGTTAATATCATGGTAATTTGCTTAAAATTAATATACTTGGTATTCAAGATATGTGAAACTTTCTTATGAGTGTGTTGAATACTAAGATAAGTTTGATGCTTGATAATTGTTTTGAGATATGGAGGTGATAATATTAAAGTGATGCTAGTTGGGTGATTATGAATTTAAAGAATTCTTGTGTTGAAGTTTGTGATTCCCGTAGCATGCACGTATGGTGAACCGCTTTGTGATCAAGTTGGAGCACAATTTTATTTATTGATTGTCTTTCTTATGAGTGGCGGTCGGGGACGAGCGATGGTCTTTTCCTACCAATCTATCCCCCTAGGAGCATGCGCATAGTGCTTTGGTTTTTGATGACTTCTAAATTTTTGCAACAAGTGCATGAGTTCTTATGATTAATGTTGAGTCCGTGGATTATACGCACTCTCAACTTTCCACCTTTGCTAGCCTCTCTAATACCGCGCACTTTTTGCCGATATAATACACCCACCATATACCTTCCTCAAAACAGCCACCATACTTACCTATTATGGCATTTCCATAGCCATTCCGAGATATATTGCCATGCAACTTTCCACCGTTCCGTTCATATGACACACATTACTTTTGTCATATTGCTAGCATGATCATGTAGTTGACATTGTATTTGTGGCAAAGCCACCGTTCATAATTCTTTCATACATGTCGCTCATGAGTCATTGCACATCCCGGTACACCGCCGGAGGCATTCATATAGAGTCATATTTTGTTCTAAGTATCGAGTTGTAATTGTTGAGTTGTAAGAAAAATAAAAGTGTGATGATCATCATTATTAGAGCATTGTCGAAAGAAAAAAAAGAAAAAAAGGCCAAAAGAAAAAAAGGAAAGGCCCAAAAAAAAGAAAAAAAAGGGCAATGCTACTATCTCTTTTTCCACACTTGTGCTTCAAAGTAGCACCTTGTTCTTCATGTAGTGAGTCTCATAAGTTGTCTTTTTATACTAGTGGGAATCTTTCATCATAGAACTTGGCTTGTATATTCCTACGATGGGCTTCCTCAAATGCCCTAGGTCTTCATGAGCAAGCGAGTTGGATGCACACCCACTAGTTTTCTTTTGTTGATCATTCATCGCTCTAGTGCATCCGTTGCATGACAATCCCTACTCCTCATGTTGACATCAATTGATGGGCATCTCCATAGCCCGCTGATTATCCTCGTCAATGTGAGACTTTCTCCTTTTTTGTCTTCTCCACACAATCCCCATCATCATATTCTATTCCACCCATAGTGCTATATCCATGGCTCGCGCTCATGTATTGCGTGAAGGTTGAAAAAGTTTGAGATTATTTGAGTATGAAACAATTGCTTGGCTTGTCATCGGGGGTATAGAAGTTGGGAACATCTTTGTGTGACGAAAATGAAGCATAGCCTGACTATATGATTTTGTAGGGATGAACTTTCTTTTGCCATGCTATTTTGAGAAGACATAATTGCTTAGTTAGTATGCTTGAAGTATTATTATTTTTATGTCAATATGAACTTTTGCCTTGAATCTTTCGGATCTGAATATTCATGCCACAATTAAGAAGAATTACATTGAAATTATGCCAAAGTATCACTCCGCATCAAAAATTCTTTTTTATCATTTACCTACTCGAGGACGAGCAGGAATTAAGCTTGGGGATGCTTGATACGTCTCCAACGTATCTATAATTTTTGATTGCTCCATGCTACTTTATCTACTGTTTTAGGCAATATTGGGCTTTATTATCCACTTTTATATTATTTTTGGGACTAACCTATTAACCGGAGGTCCAGCCCAAATTTGTTGTTTTATGCCTATTTCAGTGTTTCGAGGAAAAGGAATATCAGACGGAGTCAAAACGGAACGAAATCAACTGGAGAAGTTATTTTTGGAAGGAAAGCAACCTAATGGACTTGGAGTGCATGTCAGGGGAGTCCCGGGCTGCCCACGAGGGTGGGGGCGCCCC
>NC_041391.1:645811313-645851484 GCF_002162155.2 Triticum dicoccoides | reverse complement strand
GTGAGCACCCCGGAGGTTCACCGACGTACCCCCTGCACCCATATATACCTACGTACCCTAAAACTTTCAGAACAGAAGATAGATCGGGAGTTCCGCCGCCGCAAGCCTCTGTAGCCACCAAAAACCAATCGGGACCCTGTTCCGGCACCCTGCCGGAGGGGGATCCCATCACTGGTGGCCATCTTCATCATCCCGACGCTATCCATGACGAGGAGGGAGTAGTTCACCCTCGGGGCTGAGGGTATGTACAAGTAGCTATGTGTTTGATCTCTCTCTCTCGTGTTCCCTCTATGGCACGGTCTTGATGTATCCCGAGCTTTGCTATTATAGTTGGATCGTATGATGTTTCTCCCCCTCTACTCTCTTGTGATGAATTGAGTTTCCCCTTTGAAGTTATCTTATTGGATTGAGTCTTTTATGAGAACACTTGATGTATGTCTTGCCGTGTTTATCTGTGGTGTCAATGGGATATCATGTGCCACTTGATGTATGTTTTGGTGACCAACTTGCGGGTTCCACCCATGAACCTATGCATAGGGGTTGGCACACGTTCTTGACTCTCCGGTAGAAACTTTGGGGCACTCTTTGAAGTACTTTTATGTTGGTTGGATGAATCTGAGATTGTGTGATGCATATCGTATAAACATGCCCACGGATACTTGAGGTGACAATGGAGTATCTAGGTGACATTAGGGTTTTGGTTGATTTGTGTCTTAAGGTGTTATTCTAGTACGAACTCTTTTATAGATCGATCTGAAAGAATAACTTTGAGGTGGTTTCATACCCTACCATAATCTCTACGTTTGTTCTCTGCTATTAGTGGCTTTGGAGTGAATCTTTGTTGCATGTTAAGGGCTTGTTATATGATCTATCTATGTTATTATTGTTGAGAGAACTTGCACTAGTGAAAGTATGAACCCTAGGCCTTATTTCCTACCATTGCAATACCGTTTACGCTCACTATTATCACTTGTTACCTTGCTGTTTTTATTATTTTAGATTACAAAAACCCATATCTACTATCTATTTTTCACTTGTATCTCCATCTCTTCGCCGAACTAGTGCACCTATACAATTTACCATTGTATTGGGTGTGTTGGGGACACAAGAGACTCTTTGTTATTTGGTTGCAGGGTTGTTTGAGAGAGACCATATTCATCCTACGCCTCCTACGGATTGATAAACCTTAGGTCATCCACTTGAGGGAAATTTGCTACTGTCCTACAAACCTGTGCACTTGCAGGCCCAACAACGTCTACAAGAAGAAGGTTGTGTAGTAGACATCAGCCGCCCCCTCTCCCTCCCACCTATATATGAAGGGGGATGCGCCTAGAAGACACACCAACGTTTGTTAGCCGTGTGCGGTGCCCCCTCCACAGTTTATGCCTCCGGTCATATTCACGTAGTGCTTAGGCGAAGCCCTGCACGGATAACTTCACCATCACCGTCACCATGCCGTCGTACTGATGGAACTCTTCTACTTCCTCGACACTCTGTTGGATCAAGAGTTTGAGGGACGTCATTGAGCTGAACATGTGTAGAACTCGGAGGTGTCGTACGTTCGGTACTTGATCGGTCGGAACAAGAAGAAGTTCGACTGCATCAACCACGTTGGCAAATGCCTCCGCTTTCGGTCTACGAGGGTACGTGGACACACTCTCCCCCTCTCGTTGATATGTATCTCCTAGATAGATCTTGCGTGAGCGTAGGAATTTTTCTTGAAATTGCATGCTACGTTTCCCAACAACCCTAGCCACCCCAGCGAAGCCAGATGGGGCTATTCTCTGGCGTCGACAGCAGCAAGGCCAAGGGCAAGTCCCTTGCCATTTCTTTTCCCGCAGAGTCCTCCCGCCTCCGCCGGCGCCGGTTCGCCAGCAAAGGCAGCACGTCAACGTGTCAGTGCACCAGGCGGAGTGGCACTGGCAGCACCGCGTGCCTCTCCCATACCCCGACGCCACCCCGCCGCACGACTGGTACTGGATCCGGAGAGGATCCCCGTGCCGACGGTGCCGCGGTCGGCTAGGGCGCACGCGGAGGAGGTGCGGCGCCGGCGGGCGGTCCTGACGCCGGAGCAGCGTCGCGACCCCGCCTACGCAAGCGACTCTCCCAACTGGGCTCGATGGTTCGCCTTCGAGCACAAGGAGGCAAGGCGACACGGCGGTCGCGAGGTCGACCGCACCGCTCGTCGTCCGCGAGGAGGACCGGGCGACGGAGGACGATTACCAGGCGGCCCTTGCGGCGGTCTACCTGGAGAGCGAGGAGGACGAGCGGCGCAGGGCGGGGGCGGTCGAGGAAGAGGAGGCAGATTACGAGGCGGCCATGGCGCAGGCCATTGCCCTCTCCGCGACGGGCGACTGCGTCCTGCCGCTGGTGGCCCCGCCATCCCGTCTCTGCCGCGGCGTCAAAGCCGAGCCGGAACCGTAGCCGGAGTTGTAGCCGTCCCCATCGAGCGCTACTCCCGGAAGGGAGTAGTGCGCGAGTGGGTCAGCGTGCCACCGGTCTGGGTGGGGGCGACGCTGGCGCAGGAGGCGGCGTACTTCGAGATGTGGTGCCAGCGACGACTGGCCGAGGAGCGCCGCCACATCGGGTACCTCGAGATGCTCAAGTGCGATCTCGAGAACGAGCGGCGCGAGGCCGAGGAGGAGGCGCGCCAGGCCACGGCCGCACAGCCCCCCGCGGCGGCATAGCCCGCGCCCGACATGAACGCCCTCTGGAACACGGCGTTCCCATGGGTCGGTCCTGCGCCGACGCTCATCGACCTCACCGACCCCGAGGAGGACGACGACGCCTGGGGCAGCGCGCCGCCTCGTAGTTTAGTTTGTTTTTAGTTTCTTTAGTGCAAATGTGGACGCGTGGACTCTCGGCGGCCTTCCTGGCCGGCTTTAATGTACAATTAGTGTTGTTTTTATTTTAAATATGCATGCACTCTTTTTTTTCTCGCGCCGTCAAAATGGATCGAGCCAGCGTTGAACGCATACACCGACCCAAACGCAGAAGCGGACATTTGTGTCCGCCTGACTGATCTAAATGGACAAAATGCGATCAAAATCGCGTCCATTTGGGTCGGCCAGTTCGAGTTGCTTTAAATAGGCAGCGCGGCCGCGTCGGCCACTGCGGCAGCACGCGGAGGGAGTAGCTGCCGTTCCAACCAATTGGCGGGATCCGAATTGTTAACGTTTCCATGAGATAAACTCCCACATATTCTAGCTGCATTATTGCCAGAGGCCGGCAGCAAGGCTCTCGGGTGGTGCTTAGGTTATCTACATTCTTCTTTCAAAATTGTTGTTGTCTCGTTCCTTGTACGAACGCCAAAAAGAAAATGCACGCTGCCTCCATTTTCTTGTTGGCTCGTTTCCTTGTAAGAACGCATGACGCCTCCATTATGCTTTTGGCAAGAAAATACGGGGCATTGCTCCAATGGCATGGTGTCCTTAAACTTAATGTAGTGCCTGTCAACTGAGCAATAAGTATTGAATTAGTAGAGGTTAGTTGCCGTTAGTTGTGCACATTTGGCGTATGAGTGAGGGCATCAAATTTGTCAAACTGTACTATTCTGAACTGTCGCTGGGAGTTGAGGAGCCATGGCATTGGAGGGGCAGGAATCATATCATTGATGAATCTTTTTTATTTCTTTTATGACCAATCACAATGATGGATCTGGTGGAACACATAGGGCGTGTTTGGTTGCCGTGTCCTACAGTACCCGCATCGCATACACTTCTCCACCCAACCTGGCTATGCAAATGCAGCCTCAAATGCACCATATGCATGTTGTTTGGTTGCATGCATGCCCTCTTACCTGCATGGGCTGAACCACACTGCCTGGTGTTTGGTTGCCTGCATGTTAGTCCACCAACCCAAAGCATGGTATTTGGTTGTATGCAAGGTCTGATGTGTGGTAACCTCTTTGGCTAGTTGGTGAGGTTACCGCCACACTTCGGCAGCACACATCATAAGCACAACAGAGTATAAACACAGCATCAACTATATAATTCAGATATAAGCAATACGACAGTTCATAACAGTTATACGCATAAACCATAGCAGACTCCATAGTACTTAGGGAGGCCCCAGCCCTACTCCTTGGCAGCGAAGGCTTCGTCGTGCTTCCCGCACTTGTTGACGACCTCAATGCCATCGTCGTCGAAGATGATGACCTTGAGGGTGTCGGGAGTGAGGAGCTTGAATGTCACCATGTAGCCGATCTTGATCTGATGAATAGTTGCGTAGGTGGCCCAATCCTGATCCAGGGTCACCTGCCGTTCATCAGCTTGACCGTCACCTTCCAGGAGCAGACGATGTTGTTCCTGAGCTTGAACTCCGTCGGCACCGCGACGAAGTGCTTGGTGAAGTCCAGGGGCATGGGGATGCACTCAAGGTTCGGTGCAAGGATGACCTTGCAGAAGTGAGTTGGGCCATCCTCCTGACGGTAGTGGCCGTAGTTGCGGCGCTTGTTGCTGGGGGGCTCCTCCATGCCCTCGTCGTCGCCACCCTCAGGCGTCTTTGGGTCTTCCTTGGCGGTGGGCGGCAGCTCAACCGGGTCAGGCATTGGGTGAAGGGGCTGCTTGCCCTTGCTGTCAACGGCCGGGAGCACCTCCGTGCCCATCTCATTGCTATCCTCGATCTGCACACAAGTCATGGAGTCAGGCATTGCACAGAGTTCATGGCTAATTCAAGAGCTTGCAGTTAAAACGGCATGACTGTCACTCTTCTCCTCCTCTCCACCCCCTACCCCCCTTATATTTACTCACCCTGCCCACCAATATTTACCCACCCCCTCTCTTCTCTCATTGTCAACCTTCCTCCTCCCCATCGCCATGAGCTCTAGCTCCAGCTCCAACGGCAACCCCTTCCCTTGGGGTATTGGCTGGAGGGCCTTCTTCCTCGGGTGGACGGCTGGTGACCAAACCAAGTTCGAGAACACCATGGAGGTGTGCTTGAACTTCAGCTCCATGCCGGCCATGCATAACAAATCCAATGTCGTGCTCATGAAGGCCACTCAAGATGAGCTGAAGACGCTGATTCCTGACCCAGCGAAGGGTGCGATGGCAGTTGACATCCTTCGTTGGGCCATGAATCAGGCCGTCTCCGACGACCCTAAACAGAGGAAGAAGTGGTGCAAGTACAAGACCTACTTTGCTCCTAATGACCGCCGTGTCGCAGTGTACTGGGAGACGGGTATCGCGCCGCCGGCGGTCATCGACGGGGAGCCTAAGGAGGAGGAAGAAGAGGCAGTGCACATGCGAGCTAGGGCGCCGGAGCCAGTCCGTCCTACCTGGCAGATCGACCTCGACTCCGCTGAGGACGACGAGGACGACCCGCCGGCCCGCATGGCGATGAAGAAGAATATGAAGGCCAGCGGCTCGACCAGCCGCTCCGCACGCCGGTGACGGCCGCCGCGGTCAATCGGTGTCCGTTCTGTACCCCCTTTCCCCCTATCCCCCAATCCCCAATCCCTAAATCTACCGATCTTGCATGTATGAACTGCTATGTATGAACTGCTATGAACTAGTATGATTTACCCGTATGCTTAGCTACCTCTATTCCCCATTCCCGTCCACCGTGGGTCGAATCTATCACCGTGGATCGAATCTAGCGTTCATGTCGAAGAGAGAGAAGTGCTTACCGCCATTGGGGAGTCCGGTGGTCTTCTTCCTCTGCTCCGATCCGCCGCCGCCGGTGATGGAGTGTGGTGGTCTTCTTCCTCTGCTCGGATTCGCCTCCGCCGGTGAGAGTTGGGAGAGTGGGGAAGAGTGGAGAGAGGGAGCAGTGAGGATAATAACTGCCTATGCTTCAGGAAGCAACGCGGCTTCTCGAGCGTGGCCGCGCGCATGCAGCCGCGTCCGCCCACGTGCACCGCTCGGGCCTGGCCCTGGAAAACTGCCGATTCGTGTGTTCCCAGTGAGCCAGGCCCTGAGGTGCTTTAAGAAGCATGTGATGCAGGCCCAATAGTGTATGCGGGCTACCAAACAGGCTGAATCCTTCCCGCGCGGGCCTGGTTGGACCTCACACAGGCAACTAAACACGCCCTTAAAGAAGGCAAGCAAACCGAGTGCGGTGTTTGTGCTCCCGAGCTCATCTGCACCCCCTAGCGAAAAAAACAAAACAAATAATAAACAAATTCAAAAAATTACAATTTTTTGTGTGGTAGATAAGTTTATGCGTGAGGCGCGCTCCAAGTTTCACTCATTTGGACATCTCAGCAACTCTCAGTAAAAAAGACAAATTCAGGGTCTGTAAAAAAAGTTTATTGTTCACAATTTCATTTTCGTGTTGCCGCCACAAAGCTTAGGGCATCTCCAACGATGGCCCTTAAACCGTATGTATACTTTTGAACCACGTTGTCCGGACCGCGGAAGCCATCCAATACGGACTTGTACTAGCCCGTAAGACGGTTCGGGCATACTTTCTCCCGCAAATCGAAAACAAACGTGGAAAGCTTTGTGGGCGTCCGAACTGCTCCCAAGTCCGCACCTGACTGCCCTGGCGCACCCAAATACTCCACCCGCTCCTCCCGCGCTTTCCATCCCACGCATCATGCCACTTGTCGCGCCGCATTCATGCCAGCCCGAAGCATGCAGTGGCTGGCACGGATGTCCGTGATTTGACTGGACGGGAAGACGACACGGAAGGACGCGACCTCTCGACGTCCCTGCTTCAATGCAGACGCCCCTCCCCGAGAAACAAACTCCGGCCACTGCGCCGCATTGAAGCGGGCTGACTGCTCCTCCGCCTAGCCTGGTCACGACTATTTAAGCCATGCACCGGTGATGAACATATCCACAACACCCATCCCGAGCACCGCACTATCCCCCCCCTCCCTCGTCGAGCCCTTCCTCTTCTCCGAGCCCAACGACAATGCCGAAATCCTGGTTCTCTACACGTGCAGGCGGCGCCGGCGGAAGTTCCTCGTCAGGCGGATTGTGGCGTTGCCTCTCTTGCTCACGGGGACCATCTACATCGATGGTGGCGGTCTCCTTCGGCGATGAGGAGGACCAACAGCGTCCGGTCTTCTCCGGCAAGGAGGAGATAGTCATCTCCTCCGACAAGAAGACGGCTCTGACGGACAAAGAATTCGTCCGTCAGATGGACATCATCACGGAGCGTTCGCCTCGCCAGATGGGCCTGGTGCCACCATCGCCGGCGCAGGTGAAGGAGGAGCCATCGTCCCTGCTGCGGGTCCGCTTTAAGCGGGAGCCGGCGTCCCCACTCCATCGGCGAAGGAAGAGCCTACATCCTCGTCATGCAACCACGCCTCCACATTAGCGGCCGCGTGAAGCAGGAGCCGGCGTCCCTCCAGTGCTGCCGCGTGAAGGATGAGCAGGCGTCACCCCCGACACACAGCCGGCACGCGCGGATCCACGGGCCCTCCATGCCACCACAACGCCACGGCCGCCCGGTAAAGGAGGAGTTGCCACCCGCGATCGGCAAGGTGCGTGGCCGCATCCTCCACAACCACGGAGACGGCGATTACGGCAGTACCTCCGGCTCTCGGGCAGTGATACCGGAGGCCGAGCGCACGACACATCACCAAGTGAGGTACGACCATCGCAATACCAATCGCCGCTCCGTGTTCGCATAGACAAACGTGGCGCCAGAATGGGTCCGAGACGGCTGCCAAGCGCCACCGCCACCGCCTTCACGGCGAGCTCGCCAAGATCGGTGAGGAGTGGAGCTTAGCGAGTGCCCCGGCATTGTCGGCAAGGGCATGGCCGCCACCGGCGCCTTCGGCAGTGGCTTAGGCGGCTCTTCGCACGACGCAATAGGAGGTGTAGCGGCTCCTCAGCGAGCGTCAGGAAGCTGCCGGACAAGGCTGCCGCAGCCTTCCGGCAGCCTTGCGCCACTGGTGGGATGATGACGACTACGCCGGCGGCCGTGCGGCAGGACAAGGCAGCCACGCTTACGAAGTGGTCGTCCGATATAGGGTTTTGTGTTTTTTAGTTTTTAGTAAAATGGTCGAAATATGATCCATTTATGTATATCTGAACTTGAACGAAATCCACCCGAATTGAACATCCGGTTAGTTTAAACTGTTAGCCAAATGTATGCGGCTACAGTTTGGATGACAGCCTCCCGCATCCTTGTCCACGGACTGATCCTCTCATATCCGCGGACAGATGTGAAAGAAAATTTACAGATTGCGTTTGGAGATTCCTTAGGGCAACTCCAGCGCAGATCAACAAATCGTGCCCAAATGTGCAGACTGAACACTACAAGGCAAATTAAATAGACGTCCAAAATACCGCAAAAGGTACCAAACAGGGAACTATTTGGGGAGTCCGGATGTCCGCCATGTTGGACTGCCATGCCCCTGGCCCATCCAAAAACCACTCTCTCTCCACGTCGTTTTCTAGAACCTGGAGGCTACCGGGACGGGTAACCTGTTACGATCCACATCTAAGGCCAGCCACTCCAATATACTAGAAGTATTTATCAGTGGCGTTCCCCCTTGGCAAACGCCACTCGTCTATTTTTTTCTACATTAAATATTTAGGTGTTTTCGGAGTTCTAGTGTTAGTGTCCAAACTTTGGGACTTGAATTTGGCACTTTTTAGGTCTCAATTAATATATTTAAGGTGCTAACTGGATTTCTAGGCACTCAATGGATATATATCAAAATCTTAATTTGCCGTTTCTCAAAAAAAAATCTTAATTTGCCCAAAGAGGTACAAAAGTCTTAATTAAACTATTGAGTAGATATTTGGAGTGTTGCCCAAAACTTGTGCCATATGTTGCTTACAAATTGAAGCATCTATTCGTAGTTTCCGAGTGAAAGTCCAGTGACTGAAGGCGAACTCATATGATTTTCATCAATTGGTCTTAAAAATACTTTTGCATTGTAGATATACCATTACAAGGGTAATGCAAAATTTGGCACTTTTGGTGTTCATTTTTATATTCAGGGCATTAAATTGGTTTTTTAGGTATATTTAATTGACATAATTACAAACTGAACTAAAAATACATAAAAAATTGCCCCCAAATTGACATGAAACTCATATTTTCTGTCTTGTGTAAAATTTCAGAAAAAAACTAAACAATAATTAAATTGGACGTGGATCATGGTTTCTAGCCTTTTACCAATGTTTGCGATGTGTTTTATCGACCAAATAAGTAATAAAACCCTACAGGCCTAGATTCTTTCAATATCTTCTACATAGCCTACTGACAGTACCCTGTGGAGGATGAATTCCGTGTATTGTGTTCACTTACTAGGACATCCTATTTTTTGTAAGTATTTTGGTCATATCAGTGGTGCGCTTTCAGGCGCCATCGTCACAAGTGAAATCTACCTAGTCTATCTTAAGAAGTTGTGTCGACTCAATATCTCAGAGGGCTCTTAGGATAGAGTGTTTATGTGTAATCATAAAAATGAGTGTATATACATATATGTGAGCGTCTGTGATTGTAGTTAGTTAAAAAAAAGGGGGTTTAGTGGTTCGACGAGCTACAAATTATATGACCCCATCGTGTTCTAATTGTTTCTACAACTTGAACGTGCTGTGGATAGCCGACACCGCCGATTCATCTTTTTAATTAATGTAAACAATCTACAAAGAAGAAGATGCAGCGAGATAAGTACTAGCAAACTGGATTTACGTCAAAATCGCGTTCCAGTGGAGTCCACGTGAAATGTTCTTTGTGGGAGAAGAAAAACGCGCTTGAAAACGTGATTACTTTTGCTCACAGCTCTCCTTTTCATCATCTCACAAGAGATAACACGAGAACTCTTCGATACATGTGATGTCCAACGTAGCATGAGAATGGAATCTAGCAGCTACGAAAAGCTTAGCACGCTTCCTTGATCTTTGTCATCTTCTGTTTCCACCACAAAGTTGAGCCGCTAAGTACCAGCCACGGCTGCAAAAACGTGCACGGCATCGGCGGCAAGGCTTGGTGAGGTGGGTTGCTTTGGGTGTGGTCGCTGTCACGGCCTCGTAGGCATGTCCTATGTGGTTTATCAATGTGATGAATTTGATTGAACTCTATCATGTTTGATTATCAATTTGATTGTACTCTATTCTTGTAAAGTGCTTGTGACAGGCCTCCGAAAATAATTTATGTGGATACTACGTTTGCGAGTTCATTCACCGCTCGACCTCTGAGCGGGGCTTATCTGACCAACAATTTGAAGTACGTAAACAATATTCACAATTTTATTTTATTACCATCAATTGTTTTGAGTTTCATTCATATATATGTATTGACCCCCTTCTTTATATTAGATCTGGGAGAAGCGGAACGAACTCCTACCACATGATCGCATACGAGCAATTCAAGAGGAATTGGCGGGATTTTTTGTTGACCACGTCATACCTAAAGATGGAGAATACCATCAGAAAATTGCAAATGGATTTTCGCTAGATGATGTCAGGGATCGTAAGAAATGTTATATTGTACTTATGTAGTAGCGTCGGATAGATATACAAAAATTTGTTGTTCAACCAAGCACGGAGAAAGAGAAGTCACTTCTTTTTATATATGTTCATGACGATCTTGTGTAATGGTTCCTTCATTGCTATATGTAGTAACTAGCGTCGACTTCTGGCCCGGTTTATTTCTTTTTTGCTGAGAGCTGCTCAAATGTTCAAATAAGTTGAAATTTGGAGCGAACCTGACGCATACAATTATTTATCACACAAAAAATTGAATTTTTTTTAAAAAAATAGTATTTGTTTTGATTTTTTTTCGACTGGGTGCAGATGAGCCTGGGCATCGAATTGGGTTTTCGAAACAAACCTGGCTTAATATGATGCCGCACAGAAACTTCCGCCATAAATATAAGTCTAACACATTTGCTAATCTTCGGTTGCCTGAAAATCTTTGGCGTTTTAGGCGATTTGGACACGACTCGAGACCGAGCAGGACATGAGGACGACACCTCCGAACACAATGTCGCTGGCCGGTGCGGCAGGCCGCACGACCTTCATGCCTTGCCAGTAGTTTTGAGGGGTTGTTGGTGACTCTAGAGTCATGTCGCAGGGGTACGAGTCGGGGTGGGGTGGCAAGGGTGAGAGGGGGATTGGAATCCATTCCCGCCCTCGGGCTGGGCGTCGAAGGGTAGCGACAATGGATGCGGCGACGAGGGGTAGGGGTATGACTTGCTTCCCACTTCTCTTTTTTTTGTGGGGGCATTTGACCGTCCGCTCAAATTTTAGTTGGAGGGAGCAACTTTGAAGAGTAACTCAAATTTGGTCAGGAGTTTTATTTTTTGCATGGTAATATGTGTCTCATTCATATTATAAAGATCAAAGTACAAGTCACGTAAAGACCAACATGATAAAACTGAAAAAATATCAGAACAACTCTGAGCTTGACACCAATGCCCGTCACTTGCCTCTGGCACCGCTGCAGCAGTCATCGAAGAAAAAAATGATGAATCACCTCCTCACCCGAGCTCGACGTAGCTCCATCGTTGATATGCAGCTTTGCAAACCTCCAAGATGACTCACCAAAAATGAAGGAGTTAACGATTCAAGGGAACAACTTATTGCACTAGGTCACTACGATATTAGTTTTCTCCAGTTGCAAGACACGTAGTTACGTAAGGCAAATATTCGTAGCTATTTTATGTAGGTGTAGGATTTTCGTAAACCGGATTGCCAAGTCTCGGTCGACTGAGACTTAACCAAGTTTCAGTCCATGCTATATTACTGAAATCTTATGTTGAGATCCATGCAAAAAATTTATTTTCATTTTTGTTATTTCTTTTTTACATGTTATGTCACCCGATTGAGAGTCTGAGACCTAGCCCCCCTCTTTTGTAAAAGAATGCCAAAGTTAAAGCCAACAAAGTCACGCACACTACATTCTTGTTCTATACATATGTCAAAAGTTAAATTATTTGCATTGATAATTTATTATTTACCAGTGTAGTATTGACTTGTATATGAGTCTTTCTTTGAAATCAAATGAAAGTAAGACTCTTCATTAACTGATTCACCCACACCTCGCAAAAAAAAAAACTGATTCACCCACACGAACTGAAATTTACAACAAATGAGATAAACTATCGCATGTAACCCCACACCGATCACACTCACATCTCTGCAACCTTGCTCGTCGGCCAGGTGATGGCGATGGGGCTCGTCACCGAGTGCTCGCCGTCGCTCCACTCAATCGACCCGAACGTGTATTTCTCCGTGACGCTACCGGTGGTTCGTTGCACAAAGGTGGCCACGTACTCCTGTGTTTTCTCCGTCGGGCTGAACTGCAGCGTCTCGGGGCTCACCGTGACGCGAACGCCGTCCGGGGCGGTGACCTTGGCCGTGTACGCAGCCGCGGCGTCGCTGCCGACGCTGCGCACGACGCGGCGCTGCGTGACGACCGCCGCTTTGTTCGAGGTGAACACCACCGAGAAGGCCGGATAGTTGTGGTCGCCCACCGTGGCGCCCGCGCGCTTCGAACAACTGATGGACGAGCCGAATACGGCGACCTGCTTGGCGGTGTAGCCCAGAGCGCACAGGAAGTTGATGTAGTCCTCCGTGCCGGCATCGTAGACGAGGCCTGGGTCCACGGCGCTGTTGGGATCGATGTGTCCGGCCCCTCGCGCGAACGGCGTGGACGCGTCGCTGGTGGACATGTCACCGATGACGTCGCCGGAGCTGTCCACGTTGTACGCGGTGGTCATAAGCGCGGACTTGATCGCCGCGGGGCTCCACTCTGGCCTCGCCTGCCGGAGCAGCGCGGCGATGCCGCTCACGTGCGGGCATGACATGGACGTGCCCGATATGATGTTGTACTTCACGCGCCTCGTGTCGCTCTCGAGCTCCGTGGGCGAGTTGGCGCCTGTCCAACCGGCGAGGATGTCCACGCCGGGCGCGGTCACGTCCGGCTTGAAGATCTCCGGCGCGCGGAAGTTCGGCCCGCGGCTCGAGAATGACGCCATTCTAGGGGAAGGAGGCGTCGAGCCGACCACGGTGCCGCGGAAGACGATTGTCGCGGTAGGGGAAGTTTGCGTTCGTATGTACTTCTTGATCTTCTCGGCGTCGACAAATGACACAGCCGTGGCGGGGTGGACATGGGGGCTGGTGATGGACTGCTCGCCGAATGCTTTTGTGCTCGCGAGGATCGCTCCGGCGCCACCGGCGAGCTTGACGGCATATGGTTTCGCTGCTCGGGCATTTACACCCGATTCACACAAAACAATCTTCCCAGCGACCTTGGTGGCGTTCAACTTCCCCTCTTCGCACACCTTCGAGCCGACGTCCCCTCCGTAGACCAGTGGTATCTTGGTCGGGGCGAGCGGCTCGCCGGCGTAAAGTGTAGTGCCCGTGAAAGTCTCGCCGTTACCGAGAACGACGTCGCCCGGGAATTGGCGGTTAAGTGTGGATGCGCCGACCGTCAAGAACCATGGCGCTATGTTGCATGCGGTGGAATCTCCGGGGCCGGAGTTTCCCGCGGAGGCGGAGACGACGATGCCCTTGCTGACGGCGCGGAACGCGCCCACGGCGGTGTTATCGCTGTAAAAGTTCGGGGCCATGCCGACGGCGCCGAGGGAGACCGAGAGAACGTCGACATTGTCCGCGATGGCCTCATCAAACGCGGCTAGGATGTCAGAACTGGCGCACCCTTCCTCCCCGCACGCTTTATAGACGGCAATGCGCGCGCCCGGGGCCATGCCGACGGCTTTCCCTCTGGCATAGTCGAAGAAGCCGGCGCCCACGACAGCAGAGCCACCGGCGGTGGAGGAGGTGTGGGTGCCATGGCCGTTTGTGTCTAGCGGCGACTTGGAGTCCGCACCGAGCACACGGCCACGTAGAGCCTCCTGGCCCCGCTGGAAGAACTTGGCGCCGACGAGCTTGTTGTTGCACAGCGCGGAGCCGTTGAACGACGGACCTGAGACGCACTTGCCACGGAACTTGCTCGGTGGGGGCGGCAGCGACGGGTCGGCGGCGAAGGACGGGCGCCCTTCGGGGTACACGCCGGTGTCGATGACCCCGATGACGACGTCGGTGGCGCCGTTGGACGCCTTGAGCAGCCCAGAGGACGGCGAGAGGCCGAGGAAGGACGGTGTCAGCGTGGTGTGCAGCTCCTGCATCGTGTCGGGCACGACGGCGAGCACGGAGCCCGAGGACGCGAGGCGCGCGGCCTGGCGCTCCGTGAGCCGCGCCGCGAAGCCCGTGGCGGCGTGCGCGTAGGAGTAGAGCACGCTCGGCGCCGGGCTGGACATCTCGACGGGGATGTGGTCGCGCAAGAAGGAGCCGTACGCCCGGGTTGTCAGCAGGCCGCGGCGCGGCAGCCGTGGCGCGTGGGCCGCCGCGACGTGCACGATGTAGGAGGACTGGGCCTCCACCTCCGTGGCCGCTGCCGCGGTGCCGGCGAGCAGGACGCACAGGGCGGCGAGCGCGAGCGGTCTGAGGAGGTCCATTGTCGCTGCGAGAGGTGCGGTACCAAGAGGGACGGCGGACGGGTATAAGTAGGCGCCGGCCACCGCGGCAGGACGCGGAGGGAGCAGTTGCCGATCCAAGTCATCGCGGGGGGTAGGTCGCGCTGATGAGTGCCCTGGCTGAGGAGAGGGATCGGACATATTCTAGCACTGCATTATTGCATTCTCGCGTGCCGCCTCAGTTATCCTACTACGACTCTACGAGCAGCACATTCTTCTTTCTAAATTGCTGTTGGCATGTCGCAATAATGGAGTACGAGCGCACGACGGCTCCATTTCGTTTTACGCGGAGAAAAGAATGGAGCATGTTTGTCCTTAAACTGAATGCAGCACTAGTTAATCTCGCACGTCAACTTATGAAACAGTACTGAATTAGGTTAGTTATATGTTACATGTGCCGGCTGTTGGCGTATGAGTGAAGGCATCAATCGGACTTGTCAACTGTTCGGTAGTACGTACTGTTGTGTACTGTCTGAGCTTGCGACGTTGCACTGCATCAGTTCACGATGGGTCACCGTGAGAACGACCCAAGGAGAAGCCAAACACGAAACTGGTGTCAACACCTACACCGCGACGTATGGTTCATTCGTGTGCGCGCTCTGGGCGCCAAGTGCACATCACATGTGTGCAACTTTGCGAGTGCGAGAGATGTCTGCATGTGGTGTGCATGAGGCGGCACATGGGTAGGGCTCGCGTACGTACTACTTACATGCATGTCCTCCTCCGTCTCTTCATTATTTGGCCCGTACAACTCCATACTCGTCTTTGGTAACAAGAAGCAAAGGTAGGCGATGATGTCCTTTGGATGGATATGGATCGTAGTGTACACTGGAAGACTCACATGACGACACGTTAAGATTCGTCGAATTAGAGGGTGATGATCATGCATTTCCCCCAGCCTTTTGATGCGGAAGCAAAGGCGTCGGTCCTGTGTCTGCACTGTGATACAGAGACAGCCACTTCAAAGCAGATGGCGTTGTGGCGTCTGATAGAGAGCAACCTCCATCATCCTAATGACAAATGGATTCTACCGTAGCGCCGTGTGCCGGGCTAGTGCATGATATGATATGCGCGCGCGATCCAGGTTCATGTGCGAGCACAGATCTGCAAGGGGTTTGCAACGTGAGGTGGCACATGGGTAGGGGCTCGCGTCACCTACTTGCACGTCCTCCTCTGTCTCTTCATTGTTTGCGCGACCCGTACATACATATGTAGTACGACGACTCCATTCTCGTCTTTAACAACACAAGGAAGACACGGTGGATCGTAGCGTGCACTGCCAGCTTCACATGACGACAGCTATAGAGAGCCGTGGAATTAGAGGATAGAGTAAGCATTTCGCATTTGGCGACCTTTGATGCGGGAGTAAAGGCGTCAGCTCTGTCAACCTCACCGCGCCGTGGCGTTGGATAGAGGAGAGAGCAGCAAGCACATCAAACTCTGGGTTAGTGCGAAATCACGTAGAGAGAGCATAAATCATGTACTACAAGTCGGGTACTATGACAAGGACACGGCGATCATTTCTAGGAAGAGAAAACTCACACTGCAAATGCATGATGCATGAAATGGACAGGGAACAGTATGGCAACATGATTGGAGTAGGCAGCTCCCTTCTTTCTTTTAACAACTCTTTCCGCTCCATATAATTGAAGTTCTAGGTCTGTCATAAGTCAAACTTAAAAAAGTTTGACGATGTTTCTTAAAAAATTTAGCAGCATCTACGAAACCAAATTAGCTTCGTTAGATTCATCGTAACATATATTTCAATAATATATATGTATTTGATGTTGTACATGTTTACAATTTTTTCTAGTAAATCGATCAAGTTTCAAGAAGTTTAACTTAGGACAAACCTAGAAGTACAATTATTTTGAAACAGGGAGAGTATTTACCGTTGGGCAACAACCCCACGGTCCTTTACCTCAAAATTGAGCACCCGAACCTGGGTAAAAACCCTATGTAAACCCCATGTGCACTCTCTACCCTTTGTGCCAGTTAACAAACCGGCGCTCATACGCCCTCCATGCGTGGGTTGGCTCAATAGGCTAGCAGCTCGTTCCCTAGTTCATCCTAGCTTCCTTCGATGGGTTGGTGATTGACTACTGACTTTTCCTAAAAGTAAAAAAACATTAAAAAAAGTTCATGAATTTGAAAAAGTTCATAAAAATTGTTTTTCCACAAAATTGGAATAAGTTCATGAATTTTTAAAAAAGTGAATTGTTTGAAAATGTTCACAAATTTGAAACAAAAATGTAAATTTGAAAAAGGTTCAGCAATTTTGAAAATCATAAATTCTAAAAATTATTGAAAAATGACAAAAAAAGTAAGTTTTCTTAAAAAAGTTCACAGACTTGAAAAGGTTCATAAATATGAGAAAAAATAATGAATTCGAAAATAATTCATGCATTTGAGAATAAATATGTAAATGTCGAAGAAAAGGAAAAGGGGAAAAGGGAAACAAAAAACGGATCAAAACCAAAAATGAGAAAAGAAAAAATAGTCATAAGCTTCCCAAAACTGGGCTTGGAAGTTTTCCAAAACCGGAACAAGGTTCCTGCGAAAACCGCCTTAAATGGGCCGGCCCATTGCGATTGAAGGGTGTGTGCTACATACGGTTAGCAATATAAATAACCGCAAAACAAAGTTATAAGTAGCGCTTTAAGCGGTAAACAGGATCTGGTAGCCTTCACGACTTTTAGGTGTGCATCACACTGCAGACATTCCATTGCCGGTCTCTTTTGATTTACAGGAATTTTGTAGAAATTCTAACGGATAGGAATTTCATAGAAATAATTTCTTTATAGCCCCTTTGTTTCTAAAAATAGAATTCAATAAAAATAGTATCATATCCTATTAATCAAATGACTTCCCTTTATCTGTAAGATTCGAAATACATTCATTTCACTCGCTAGGATTTTTCTATTTTCATAATATTGCTATCCTATGAAGGCAAGCAATCCTTAGCATTTTTTCAATTCTCTGAAACCAAAGGAAAGAGAAAAGTATATTAATTTATTTCTTTTATTAGTCGGGGACTTACAACTACGACCAACCTTACCATTTTCCTTTGCTTGAGGGTGACTTTCATGGTTTGTAAAACTAGCTAAGGTCGACTTTAGAGGTCTCATGGTCGACCTTAAGTCCACATTGGAGACGCCCATTCACCTTCTCACTTCCAAATATGGTGAAAGTCCCGACTGAGATGAAAGGACTCCAGAATATGCTGCACCTGTTGGCCTCACACCCATCAAAGTTTGGCAGGCTATCCTGCGACGAAGCAACCTCTGGGTGGCACTCTCTCCCACAGCAACCACTACCTCGCTTGCTGAATGGACGGAGTACGGGAGTAGACCACAAGCAAGATTGCCAGCGATGAGAGGAAACAATGGAGCGCCCTATTGAATTCATGCTTTAGCCAATTCATCCAAAAGTCCGAACTAATGAAGAAAGGTGGGCAATATATTTCAACACTCCCCTCACGTCTAGGCTATTTTAGTCCTTCAACGTGAAATCGATGTAGGCCGCATAATCGTTTTATTTAATATTGCGTTGGCAGGGTCTTGGAATCAAGACCTCTTGGCTCTGATACCATATTGAATTCATGCTCTAATCAAGTCATCCAAAAGTCCAAACTGATGAAGGAAGGCGGGCAATATATTTCAACACTCCCTGGTTCGGTTAGTCTGGTGGTCGGCATGGAACTAGTGTAATGCCAGAATTTTCAAAAACCAGCCGTCCGCGGTAATGGAACTGGCGGGGAAGATTATGGAGGAAGCGGGAGTCAGCTGACTGCAGGACGCCGCAAGGCAAGCTCATTGTTGTTAAACCCAGAGAGACTGATTAGGACTCTGATGGTCCTTTGTGTAACGGTGTATGCATCTTTGCCCGACTGTAAGTGATGATTTGCAAATCCCCTGTACTTCTAACCTCCCCAATTGCAATGAAAAGCTTTGCCGACAGCATTTTCGTCAAAAAAGGCAGGAAATTCAGACTGAGCGTGAGTAGACTAACAGAGATGAAAAAGATCCTCAAGCCTGTCCCCAATCGCATAAGAAGAGGCGAGGAAACCTCAATGCCAAAGGGTCAGATGATCCCCCAATACTGTAATGTCTCCTTTGCGTTGAGCTTGCGACTGGGAGGGACACGAATCAGATCACCATGGGTTAGTGTTGGAATGGAAACTACGGAAGCAGAAGATGGATCCAGGCAACCCGTCGTCCGGATTACATGATGATGCACCGAATGTTTCATCATAGCCGTGAAGGACTGTTACGTCTCACCATGCCTGCATCAGTATCCATCGTCTATGTAATGGACGATGGATTTGCTCGCACATGTTTTCTTACGGAGAGGAAACCCGCAACAAATGAACACGGACGGAGACGGTGCAGTGAAGAGTCTACGTTACATAGACCAACACATACCACATACATACAATGCTTTTCACTGTAACTTCATCCTGATGACGAAGGGATTCTACACCTGTCGGCGTCAGTATTGATCATCTCGCAAAGAACCATCATTCGTCCCATATGAAACCGTGAGATGGATGGATGAGGATTTGCTCAGGCAAGCATGCATGTTCGTTCAGGCAAGAGAAGCCTCCACGGTTCATTCGTGTGCACTGAGCACCAAGTGCACATGCGCATTGCTATGCTGCCGCAACTCTTCAGAGGCAGTACAGCGAGCTGTGCGGCAACATGAGGCGGCACATGGGTAGGCTATCGTCACGTACTTGCATGTCCTCCTATGTCTCTTAATTACTTGACTCATTGCGCGACCGGTACGCACTCCATTTTCGTCTTTGATAACAGAAGCAAAGGTAGGTGATGGTGTTGTCCTTGCATGCATCGTAGTGTGCACCGGAGGACTCACATGACAACACATCGAGAAAACTGAATGAAGCATGATTGATAACAAAAACAAAATGATGGGCTAAATTAACCAACTATACTCTTCTCAAAATATATATATGAACCAAAATAATTCTCACTTCAATTGACATCAGTATTTCATAGTATAGAAATGAATATAAGGTTTATATTTAACAATGGAGAGTTAATAGAACAATCAATAACTGATTTTCATTACATGGAAAACTTCATGATCAGTTGTATGAGCATTTTCAGGAAGATTTTCTTTCACATTTTTCAGAGGGGCGGTGGGAGGTTGGGAGCATTTGCAACACTTGTTGTTTCTCTTGCGGTGATAAGACCTTGTCAATTCTTATTGTGGTCCTAGATGGACTGATGTATCATCCAATCAATGTTTTTCAGTTTCCCACCCTCGGCACTCATATAGAACACCATGATTTTTTACAGCCAACTTGCTTTGCTTCAATTATAACAACCTTCCACTAAAATTTATGAAGAAAATTAATTGTTGAGAGCATATATGCAGTATGCTCTCATGTACTGATACTGCCAATAAATTACTCCTGGTTGCTGATATAAGTGTCTTATGCACATGATTATATGTATAGGGTGTAGATTAAATCATCTTTTTTTCCTTCATAATTGCTTTTTGGAATGTAGCGATTTCAAACAGTGTGGCAACCAATTGATCTCGGCGCTCTTGAGCTGAGGGTTCTTGACCAACCAACCAAGCTGCTCAATATACGAAAATCCGTTTCTCAGCTCGAGCTCAGCTGCTCTCGATGTCCAGACCGATGGTTCGCACCAGGATCCGTGCGTCCTTTTGTATTTCACTACCGTATATGTCGTTTTCCTTTCCACGGCAGGGGCACATTAATTGAGACGGGGCGTCGCCCCGCCGTGGCGGAACAGGTCTAACAGGGATGGCTCGGTTGACTATCTGAGCCATGGTGAGCCGTATGAAGCACTTACCACGGCGTGCACCATACCGGCCATAAATGCCGCCCATCGCTCGCCAACCATCCAACGCAGTCATTCATTTTTCCACCCTCCTTCCTAGTACAATCCTACTCAGCCATCCCCATCCTCCTACCTCATCCATGCCGCCATGTCCGCATCGTCGTCATCTTCTCTCCCCGTCCCAGAGGATTGGCTTCTCCCTGTCATGCCATGCCCACTCTGAGGGGACGAGGTAGTGACCAACGTCGCTAGAACCGGATCCCAGGCTGGTCAGAGATTCTACAAATGTGTGCCCTACGATGTAAGTACTTTTCTGAATCTGAAAGTGTTGTATTCCATCTAGACCTCTGTGTTTTGGTCCATGGATCAGTTGTGAAAGCTCAGGTCTGTCTAATGCATGTGGGTTTCACCTTCTTTTTCTACCGGCACGTCAGTGCCGTTTTTCCGAGTTCCAGCTTGCATACTGCAGAAGGATGACTCCTTACCAGATCGCCATCGCTCGACGGCAAGCCGGAATGCATCCAGCCGGCCAGGGAGTTGGTGTCCAGCAGGGCAACGTGGCGGCCCAGATTGTTCCTGCTGCCATCCAGCCCCAAGTGCAACACCTCCCGCCGGCGGCCAACAACCTGATTGCTGAAGCCATTAGGCCGGTTGCCGCAGCCGGAGCCACCACTGGAGCACAAGGCCTCACCATTCTTTTTAATTTTTACCTGAGGACATGTGAAGGTAGCTTTTACCTTACGCATGGCTGCAAAGCATTCCAGTGTGCTCAAACTGACCACACTCGCAAGTGTATATTGTTTTGTCTTCGTTTATGGTCACCTCGTACTAAACCCTGCTCCACTTCTCTCTTTTTGCTGCACTATTTGTGAGTTGTCTTCTACTTCCTCATCCTATCAACTTCAGGAATCACACCTGTATATATGGCCAAAGGGGGCCAAAGAAGATTACAGATTTACAGAGGCATGGCAAGCCGTGTGGTAAGGTAGCTAAGCCAAGACCTAGCAGCTACCTTGTCAGCCGGATCCCTAAACCTATGTGAGTGCAGCTCAAGATCAGTTACAATGTTCGTAATTGTGAGCCGTGCAGTGTGATCTTCAGATCGGAAAACAGCAGCATTGCGAGAGTCCCAAATCTTCAACAAGATTACAAGCACTATTTCCGGCCAGAATCTAGAGTCCAGCTGCGGCGGCATATGGAGGAGCCAAAGCTCTTGAATCGTCGGCGTAGCAGTTAGGCCGATTTGGTCCCAAATCCGAGAGGCCCGCGGACAGCTGATGAACAGGTGAATTGTATCTTCAGATTAGAACAGCTGAAGAACTCGAGCAGCACGGACAGGCATCAGTATCCACATCCCCCGTTCAAAAACATTTTTAATCACCAACCATTTGGTAAAGACAGAAATGTACTTACAATCATGGTCCTCTTCTCCTTGTAGCTCTCATCGCACTCGCGGCCAAATTGAAGCCTCATGTACTGCCTGACAAAGACATGCATTGGGCTTGCAGAGGGCATGTATGACTTCACCATAAGGTTTGCACTCTCACTGCGCTGGGTGCTCGTCATTTTTGCACAAAACACACCCCTGAAATATGGCTTTGCCCATTTTCTCCTGGTTTCGTATATTTGTGTCATGTATGTATGACTCCTCAAATTGTATTTATCCAGCAAACCCGTCTAGGCTGATTCGAACTCATCCTCAGTCAACATGTGGTTCACAACCTTGTGGAATTCAGCCTGAAAATCACTCTTCTTCGTGTAAAGTGGTACCAGTGTTTCCTTCGCCTTCTTCAGGACATGCCACTTGCACCAACGGTGGACAGTGTCAGGATCCGTTTTCTTAATCGCCACGTCCATAACCCTGCATTGGTCTGCATTTTGGGAAAGCATTTCCATCAGTTGAGAAAAATAGTTTACATTTTCCCTAGATTTTTGTTATAGTATAACTGCTCTATAAGATAGTAGCAATATATCTAAAAGCGTCGTGTGTGAGACTCGACCTGTCAGTATTGTTTTGGGGGCAGGTCCGCCTATCACACGCAAAAATTCTGCAAACACCAATTCAAAGCTTTCTTCTTGTTCATCGCACATCAACACCCCGCCAGGATTATGCTCCGGTAGTGATTGTTAACTCCAACATATAATCCAGATGGCATGTCATACAGATTCGTCCTGTATGTGGTGTCGAATGTGACGACATCCCCAAAGAATTTGTACTGCATGCGGCTGCTGCCATTATCCCGCATTCAATTTATCACCTTACTGGATTTGTCGGCGAGCACCACATAGGTGAACCCAGATTTTTCTACAAAAAGATTGGAATGAATGTGTGTAAACATTTCATCCAACTGAAGGTTCACGTTGTATATGCAGACCTAAATTGCATATTTACATGGACAATTGCCGCATATATCATCAGGGCGGAGGGGGGAGTGGTGGGTCGGTTTTCTTCTGCTTACCTTTTAGTCCAGCCGGGGGCCTCTGGATTCACACTGTCGGTTGACTGAGAAGACCTCGTCGGAGATGCAGCTCGGCGCTGCTGGGCACCTTCTTGCGCGGCAGCCATGTCATCTTCGCCGGCCATCTGAGCCAGGTCAGACCCACCGTTTGCAGCACCAGCCTCAAGATTTCCAGCCCCATTCTGTAACAAGTAGAGGAGGGGAACCGGATCTGTTTGTTCAAGGCTATCAGCAAATTCCTCCCGAACGGGGAACCTGCAAAATCGACAGCGATTCGCTGGCATAAGCGTTGATTCGGCAGTAGGGTACTTCAGGCCGTGCCGCAGCTTATCTCATCTGATTTTTGAACCCTAAAAAATGCAGAAATCTGCCAGGGACTAACCTGTCGACCAAATCAAGCAGAAACTCCATACCCTCAGCGTCCATTCGCATACAGGCGGGCGGCGAAGCACGAGCGCCGCCGCAAAATCACCCCGCCGGACCTCGGCTACTTCCCCCTTTTTTCGCCCCCCAGCAGTTGAGACGGCGGCCAGGGGTGTCCAGAATGAATGAACCACACAAATGGACGGAGATTCTTTTTCTTTTTTTTCTGCACATGTGCACGCATGGTCATGGACCATTATCTGATCCCTGGCCCAGCCAGAAAGGCAACGTCATGGTCCACGGCCCAGCAAAAAAGACAACGAGCTGGTCCACGGCCCAGACCGAGTCGCCGCTCCATCCATCGGGCCGCTACGCGCCGTCCCCCGTACTCTGCACTGTTTCCTACCATATTCACGTGTATCTTCGTTTTACCAGCACTCACGGCTGACATGCCAGCTGGAATAGTTCGCATCCCAAGCCTCGAACGGACGAGCAGGACATCGGGAGCAGATGAGCCCGAGCTCCAAATCGCCGCACTCCTCAATATACTCTATCTTTTCTTTTTCTAGATGTACTCTATGGGTTCGGGACTTGATTTGGTTAGCTTTATTGGCCCCTGCTGCAGAATATTAATTACTTCCTCCGTTTCTAAATATATATTTTTAGAGATTTCAATACATACTACATACGAAGCAAAAATGAGTAATCTACACTCTAAAATACATCTATATATATCTGTATTATACGTGCCGTGCTTTCCTTTGCCTACGCCTACATCTCGCCAGCCATTCTTCACATTAATCCTGGTCACAAGTTGCATCTGAGGTAAAGTCGTCTTTTCAGGTGTGATTTACCATCGTTAGTAGTCAAAATGGACGTGAGTATCATAAACAACAACAAAATTTGAACTTTATGTTAGATAAGAAAGAAAAAGTTAACGGCTCTGCTAAAAATCAATCGACTGATTTTTAGTGAAGTCTCAGTCGATTTGTTGACCCTTAGATTTTTGTGTTGCTTTAGGATCCGTGCAACCCTATTGTTTCCTATATATCAGCCCATATAGGGAACGGACTGGGTGGGCCTGTTTTTTTGTCTTTTTTTTGTCGGGGCAGGCTTCAGGTGGTGAGCTGGGCGGAAGTTCTGTATCTTGTGTGTTGGGCTTTATTTTGCCGGTTGTTCTACAAGGTTTAGGTCTGTTTCTTTTTTTTATTATTATTTTTTTCTACAGGATGGGAACAAACAGGTAGAGTGAAGTGACTTGTGTGTGTCTTTTTGTTTCATAGGCCTCGACTTTTTTTTCTACCATTATTTTTATAATTTATTTATTTTTCATTTTATTTTTTCTATGTTTAGGTTCATACAGGACTGTTAAAACTCAGTCGACTCCCTGTTTAGGTTCATATAGGCCTCGACTTTGGTTTGTTCCCATTTTCTTTTTGTTTTTTCTTTATTTTCTACTGCCATTTTTTTAAATATTGTCATTTGTTTACACATACAGCAATCGCACACAATTGCATGTACATCGAATCACATGCAATTACATGTTTTATTGTCGGTGTATGCAAATTTTTCTTTTCAAAAATATTATTGCCGACACGCCTATCGACCACACACAATTGTATGTATATCATTGGCGTGTAACTTAACTTTTTTCCTTCTAAAAAATATTTGTCACCACCGGCCAACTAGACTTTGTTTCTGGTTTGAGTTTTTTTTCACTTTGTTTGTGGTTCGAGTAGAGACCAGTAGGGCCAGTTGCATATTCGACACTAGGAATGTAACTGCAAGTGTCACACCCAACTGCAACTCCATGTCTTCTAGCTCGGCCACAACTGGAAGTTTTCGTTTTGTCGGAAGGGGAGCCGGTAGAGGGTGCGGGCCAGTTGGAAGCCTGACAACATCCCTGTTACTGCAAGCGCCGGACCCGACCGCAACTGCATGTCCCCTAACATGGTCGCAATTAGACCTTTGTTTTGTTAGAGGGGGCGGTGGGAGAGGGGGGCGGTGTAAGTGCATCTAGTGCCACCCCTAGTTGGTTTTGGAGTATTGACGACAAAGTTGGTTGAGGGACTAATGTGTTTGTGAGAATTGCAGGATAACGCAGGTTGTGTCCATCATTGATTCAGTTTACCTACCAGAGATGACCCCTAAAATGTATGAAGACATTGAAGACAATGGTGGTATGTGAAGATATTCACATTGAAGACTATGACATGAGAAGACATTGAGCGAAGACTATGGAGCGCGAAGACTGTGTTGTTTCGTTGTTTCCTTTTCTTATGTGTTGAGTCATAGGAACCACCGTACTGTTAAGTGGGGTCCAAGTGAACAAAGTCAGAGTGACTGAAGTGATGCTCAACCCAAATCCTATGTCTTCGAGCGAAGACAATGAGAGCAAATCTTATCCAGAGCTGGATGAGTCAGCTTTGCTTGTAGCCCAAGTAAAGTTGTCGTGTGTGTTTGAAATCTGACCGTTGGAACACGTGTCAGTTCCTTAGTGACCCAGGGTCATTTCGGACATATCAGGTCGGGTTGCCTTGTGGCTATAAATAGCCCACCCCCTACACCATAAATTGGTGGCTGCTCAGAGTTAGTTTACGGCTTTTGTCGCTTTGAGAGCAACCCACCTCGAAGCCTTTGAGAGAGAAATCCTTGCGAGGATAAAGCCCAAACACCCAGAGCCAAAGAGTGTTAGGCATCACTGAAGCCTTTCTGTCTGTGTGACCTGAAGACTTATTACACTTGAGGACTGTGTATCCTCCAGCCGGTTCGGCGTCGCGTTCTGAGCATCCAAGAGTCATTGTGGATTGCCGGTGAACGAAGTCTGTGAAGGTTCGGAAATCTACCTTGAAGACTTACCAGAGTGATTGGGCGAGGACTGTGTGTCCTTAGCTCAAGGGGAATAAGGTGAAGGCGCGGTCTTCTGAGTTGAATTTCAGCCTCCCTAACCAGACGTACAGTTGTCATAGCAACTGGAACTGATCCAACAAATCATGTGTCTTCAACAAGTGACTGGTTCTATCTTTTCCCTCCCTTTACCTTGAGTTTGTCTTCATGAAGTCATTGCTTATTTGTCTTATCTGTTTGACTTCATTGCTTGACTACTATCGTTGATTGGCTTCATACTATCTTCCATCCTGATCCTTACTACCTAGCTGCTATTAGTCTTTGTACGTTCACATTATTGCATACTTGACTATGGCTTGCTTGTTGTAGTTTATCTTCCGCTGCATATCAATTAGGTCATTTCTATTGCTTGTCTTCGAAACTTTCATGTTTTATAGACTTTGATAAAAATTGCCTATTCACCCCCCCTCTAGTCAATAACTAGCACTTTTAATTGGTATCAGAGCAAGGTACTCCCTTGTTCTGTGTGATTTGGTTTAACCACCTGGAGTTTAGCTATGTCGACTACAGGGATAATCAAAGTCTCCGCTGCTTGTCCCGTGTTCGATGGAACTGAATATCCCTACTGGAAGAATAAGATGCGCATGCATCTTGAAGCCATTGATGTCAACCTCTGGTATGTCATGAAGAACGGTGTTCCCAAAACTGGTGAAGGTGTCACCCCTACTGATGTCAAGAAGTTCATTCAACTAGACTCCACTGCAAAGAACATCATCTGTGGTCATCTGACCAAAGGACAATATGGCCGTGTGAGTGCTCTGGAAACGTCAAAACTAGTCTGGGACTGGCTATCCAAGGTCAACGAAGGCGTCTCTACACAGAGAGACCAGAGGATCGGTGTTCTTCGCAATCTCTTCAACCGCTTCAAGAGAAACAACAATGAAAATGTCCAGCTCACGTTTGATCGCCTCACCGACATCACAAATGAGCTTCAGGCTCTTAGCGCCACTGAGATTACCAAGCATGAGATCGTCAAGACACTACTGAGATCACTTGACAGCTCCTTTGACACCCTTGCCCTCATGATACAAGAACGCCTTGACTTCAAGACACTCGATCCGTCTGATATTCTTGAGAGGCTCAACACACATGAGTTCCAGCTTTCTGAGAAAAGAGATATCTATGGTCCCAATTATGGCCAAACTCGCGCCTTGAAGGCAAAAGTTGTTTCCTCATCTGAAGAAGAATCTGACTGCAGTTCTGATGATCCTGAAGACATTGGAAAGGAACTTGCCATGCTTGTGAAGAAGTTCCAGAAGTTCACCAAGAAGAAAGGCTTCAGAAAATCTTCACGATCCAGCTCAAGGAATGATGAAGCTTCCACTCATGACAACAAGAAGAGAACATGTCACAAGTGAAAGAAACCTAGACACTATATCTCTGAGTGTCCACAGTGGGACAATGAGAAGAAGAAGAAGAAGAGCAAGGAATATGATTCTGATGACAAGAAGAAGAAGAAATCTTCAAAGTCTTCTTCTAAGTCCTCATCAAGGTCTTCATCACATAAGAAGAGCTCATCTGGCAAGGCTCGTGCTTTTGTTGGCAAGTAAATGGATTCAGAAGAGGAGTCTGCTTCTGAGGAGGCGGAGGTGGAGTCTGAAGAAGAGTCCGACCCTGGCGTTGCAAGTCTGTCTCTAGCCACAGCCTATGTTGCCAAGTCCATCTTCAACACTGAAGACAATGACTTCCACACCAACGCTGAAGCTGATGACATGGACGATCCTGCTCCCACCTACTGCTTCATGGCACGTGCTGCCAAGGTAAAATCACGTGATGCTTACTTTCAAACATCAAGTGAAGATGACTCTGATTGTGAATCCAAACCCAACTACAAAAGACTTGCTAACATTGCTACTGAACAACAAAGGGCTATAGAACATACTCAAAAACTCTTAGACAAAAGCGATGACCTGTTGGACGCGGAAATGACACATTCACAGTCCTTAGTAGAAGACATAAAAAATCTTCATGCTAAGTACCAAGAACTTGAAAGTATTCATGAGACGCTCTCAACCACATATGAAAAGCTCTCCTATGATTATCTTCAAAGGAAGGAAGAGCTTGAGAAATTGAAAGCGACTCATGAAGATCTTCAAAAAGAGAATGAGTCATTTCGCGCTCAACAGATCAGTTCCGCTCAGGATGGATTTGAACCACCATGCTTAAAATGCATTGAGCGTGATAACGCTACCTCTGTTACTGAATGTTCCAATGCCGCTGTTGTTGCATTGTCTTCAACTACTGATGTGGAAACTAACCCCTCTACGGAGGATACCACTGCTATTGCTTATGAAAATGCTAGGTTGAAGACATTGCTTGAAACAGGGATGTATAGAAGTCTGAAAGGACATCAGACACTTTGTGATGTCCTCAAAAAGGAGATTCTGAACCAAAACCCTAGGAAAGAGGGTGTTGGGTTCGAGAGGAAAATGAATGCAGATGGTTCCTACTGGAAGCCTGAGCAGTATCCCGAAACCACATGGGTTGCTGCAAAGGAACCTTCAGTGGATCCATCCACTTTATCTGGCTTTACCTGTGCTAATCCTATTATCATTGATGAATCCTTTGATGCAAACTATAACCTATTCAAAAATCAGAATGGTGAAGTGTTTGCCAGGTATATTGGTACTAACTATAGGAATGGACCACCTATGAAGAAGATCTGGGTTCCCAAAAGCTGTCTTGAGAATCTTCCAGTGAATGTCATCATGACACCACCAGGGAAGAAGACAAACCCCAGACCAAAGGCATCATGTGGTCTAACGGCTTCATATGAATACATGACTCACTTGAGTCACCCTAACGCCAATGTTTTGCAGGAAAATCATACTCAAACTTATGAATATGAATGTGTGTCCTCAAACCGCCATGTTTATAGGACTAAGAACTTTTCTGCTTATTCATATGAGTATCATTCATCTCCTGCAAGGCTATTTGCTAGGGCTTCAAAGCCGAAATTCTCAGATGCTGCACTTAGACTCATTGCTTCTAAGCCACCCCTGAAGATGTGGGTGGTGAAGAAGAATTAACTCTCTTTTGCAGAGTATGGTCTCCAGCCAGCAATCAAAGGCGTCCGATACTATTGCTGGGGACCTAAAGCACATTAAGGGACGCATGATAAAATGACTTACTATGTATTCCACATATGAATCGCTTACCTGTCGTACTGTGTGTTCTAACCTTGATCTAAGCTGTGATAATCCTAGTGTGCGTCAAATGCTTATGCTTCACAACATACCTTGTGAAGCCTATCCTCCTAACTGCATTGTAGGGTATGACACCTCGTGCTTCAGAATGGATTATGGACAGCGGATGCACTAATCATATGACTGGTGATCGAAGTCTTCTCATGGACTCAACCTTACATCCATCCGAAAAGAGTCAAATCACATTTGCTGACACTGGTAAAAGTAAGGTATTGGGTCTAGGTAGAGTTGCAATCTCAAAGGATCAACACATGGATAAAGTGATGCTTGTTAAATCCCTTGGGTTCAACTTAATGTCTGTCTCAATGCTTTGTGACTTAAACATGATTGTGCTATTCGGAAAATATCGTTGCGTTGTACTAATGGAATCTGACAAGTCTCTAGTCTTTGAAGGGTATAGGAAAGATGATCTATACATGGTAGATTTCTCAGTAGGTCCACAGCTTGCCATATGTCTTCTTGCAAAAGCTTCAGAATGCTGGCTCTGGCATCGGAGGCTGGGGCATGCTGGCATGAGGAATTTACACACACTCGTCAAGAAGAAGCATGTCATAGGCATCGAAGGTGTCAAGTTCAAGAAAGATCATTTGTGTGGTGCCTGCGAAGCTGGAAAGATGACTAGGGCGAAGCACCCCTCGAAGACAATCATGACGACATCTCAACCCTTCGAGCTGTTACACATGGACTTATTTGGCCCTACTCACTACTCTACCCTCACAACAACAGCTTGTCTCTATGGCTTCGTCATTGTTGATGACTACTCAAGATATACATGGGTGCACATAATTCTCTATAAGACTGAAGTACAAGATGTCTTCAGACGATTCGCCAATCGAGCCATGAACAATTATGGCGTCAAGATCAAGCATATCAGAAGTGATAATGGCACTGAATTCAAGAATACCGGGCTTGATCTTTATCTGGATACAATGGGAATCACTCATGAAGTTTTCTGCTCCATACACACCTCAGCAAAATGGCATTGTAGAGCGCAAGAACAGAACCCTCATTGAGATGGCTCGAACAATGCTAGATGAGTACAAGACACCAAGAAAGTTCTAGCCTGAAGCTATTGATACAGCATGTCACATCATCAACCGTGTTTACATCCACAAGCTTCTGAGGAAAACATCCTATGAGCTTCTTACTGGCAAGAAGCCAAATGTCAGCTACTTCAGAGTCTTTGGTGCTAGGTGCTGGATCAAGGATCCCCATCACAAGTCAAAATTTGCACCTAAAGCTCACGAAGGCTTCATGCTCGGTTATGGAAAGGACTCGCACTCTTATAGAGTCTTCAACCTCTTTCACTACAAAATCGTTGAAACTGTGGAGGTGCGATTTGATGAAACCAATGGTTCACAACGAGAGCTCCTGCCAAGCACATTAGATGAAGCTCCTCCTAGCGAATCCATCAAGCTGATGGGAACTGGTGAAATCATGCCTTCTGAAGCACAGCCTGAAGAGGAACTTATCATTTCTGCACCAAACCAACCTGAAGATAATGCTCTGACCGAAGACAATCCTACCAATGATGACAATGATCAGCATGAGCAAGGTCTTCGTCCAGTTCATCCTCGTGTTGCAAATGAAGTACAATTGAGAAGATAATTGATAGCATCAATGCACCTGGTCCACTTACTCGCTCAAGAGCAACACAGTTAGCAAATTTCTGTGGGAATTTTTCATTTGTGTCAATGTCAGAACCCAAGAAAGTTGCTGAAGCCTTTATGGAACCTGAATGGATTCAAGCCATGCAAGAAGAACTTCAACAGTTCAAGCTGAATAATGTTTGGGAACTTGTCAAGCGCCCTGACCCTCACAAGCATAACATTGTTGGCACTAAATGGATATATCGAAACAAGCAAGATGAGCATGGTCAAGTCGTCAGAAACAAAGCACGTCTTGTGGCTCAAGGATATACTCAAGTTGAAGGAATTGACTACGATGAAATATTTGCTCCTGTAGCAAGGCTTGAATCTATTCGCATATTGCTAGCCTATGCTAATCACCACAACATCTTACTATATCAAATGGATGTGAAGAGTGCATCCCTCAACGGCAAGATTGAAGAAGAAGTGTACGTTGCTCAACTACCTGGCTTTGAAGATCCAAAACATCCTGATATGGTGTACAAACTAAACAAAGCACTGTATGGCCTCAAACAAGCTCCTCGCGCTTGGTATGATACGATCAAAGACTTCCTGAAGAGCAAAGGCTTCAAACCTGGATCCCTCAATCCCACACTCTTCACGAAGACATATGATGGTGAACTGTTTGTGTGCCAAATATATGTGGATGACATTATCTTCAGCTGCACCAACCAGAAGTATAGTGATGAGTTTGGATACATGATGCAAGAGCAATATTAGATGTCCATGATGGGTGAGCTGAAGTTCTTCCTTGGTCTTCAAATTCGTCAGCAAAGGAATGGCATCTTCATATCTCAAGAAAAATATCTCAAAGACTGTCTGAAGAAGTTTGGAATGCAAGATTGCAAAGGTTACATGACGCCAATGCCAGGCAAACACCATCTTGGTCCCGACGACAATGGTAAAGAGTTCGATCAAAAGGTATACCGCTCCATGATTGGTTCCTTACTTTACATATGTTCATCTAGGCCAGATATTATGCTCAGTGTTTGCATGTGTGCTCGATTCCAAGCGGCACCAAAGGAATCACATCACTTAGCTGTGAAGCGAATTCTTAGATATTTGGCTTACACCCCAACACTCGGATTATGGTATCCAAAGGGCTCAAGATTTGATCTGGTTGGATTCTCGGATGCTGATTATGCTGGTGACAAGGTCGATCGCAAGTCTACATCAGGCACATGTCACTTTCTGGGACGATCACTTGTCTGTTGGTCTTCAAAGAAGCAAAACTGTGTATCACTCTCAACTGCTGAATCTGAATACATTGCTGCTGGATCTTGCTGCACTCAGCTTCTGTGGATGAAGCAAACTCTCAAGGACTATGGCATCAATCTGAAACAAGTCCCTCTCTTCTGCGACAACGAAAGCACTATCAAGATTGCCAACAATCCAGTCCAGCACTCGAAGACAAAGCACATTGAAATTCGTCATCATTTTCTTAGAGATCATGTCATGAAGAAAGATATTGACATCATCCACGTCAACACTGAAGAGCAACTGGCAGATATCTTCACAAAGCCCTTGGATGAGAAAAGGTTTTGCAAGTTACGGTGTGAGCTAAATATCTTGGAATCCTCAAATGTCCTGTGATCAGGCACATATCCTAACACTTATGCATGTTGATGACTTAGATGTGCAACACACGAAGTAAAGTATATCTTCAATCAATGAAGACTTACATTCTGAGTGTGAATACATTAACATGGAATTTTACTTTGGAGCGCCACGATAATTGTGCGCCGTGTCTAGGTCTAATACTTCCTATAGGGTGGGTAACGCCACCACCAAATTTCTTGGTTTGAAGTGTTTCACTCATGGCGTTATTGTTGAATATCTTTGCATTTGGTTTGTCTTCAACTTTCAACTTATCTTCATGATTTACTTCACTATGTTGATTTGATTGCTTTCTCATATATATATACTAGTATTCTGTCCTCTACAGCATTCACTTACAGCTATGTCTTCATTTGTGAATTTTTTGAACTAAGTGAATGTGATCGGACCCTAATCTCTCTATGCTTTCTATCTCAAACTCTATCTATCCAAATCATATGCATTCTATTGAAACTGTCAAATGTCTTCTCTGCATCCTTGTCAGCAGAAGACACAGAGACAAACATCAAGTCCTTTTAAATGATTCATCTTTATTGTTGAAATCTGGAGAAGCCGGAACAACCATCCGACAAACTTGGCGGGCGTGGGAACGTGGGACAACTCTGAGTATGTTGCATGCTTGCCACGTGTCCCACGGATGTGAACAGGCAGGGGCACCTGCGTAATTGCGCTATGCCGCACACCTACTTATAAATGCGTGTCCCTTGCGGTCAAGAAAACCTTCTTCCACCTCTCCACCTCGTCAAAACCCTAGCACCACCGCTAGCTCTCGACGACGCCGGCGACGAAGCGCTTAGCTGCCGCGACTTCTCCAACGCTGTCCTCACGCCGGCCGCGGGCATCGTCCTCTCCACCCCGCCGTAGGTGTCCTCTGTCGCCAAGTTAGGGCACGGTGGATTGAACTGCTTGGTCTCCTATTCATCCCATCTAGCAGTTCTTCGTGTGGTAAATATAACTCTATTTTTACCATCTTTTTGATCCTCAATGATTCATCCTATTTACAAAAATTGGTTTATGTCTACACAATGTTAGATCTATTCTGTCTGCATCTCATACTGCCTAATATATTCACTTAAGCTTCATATATAGTTAGATTCCTCACTTGTACTTATTCACGGATTCGTACAAATCTGGAACCAACTCTCAACATATAAATGAATGTCTTCGCAACATGAGGTCAATGTCTTCAAACTGATTTATCTTCAAAATCTTCTGAGAATGCATATGACCTCTTCCCCTTCCCTCGCATCTCTAATGCTGTCACAGGTACATGTCCGTGGGAGAATCCATTGGTTCTCATAGTCTGCATTCGTTTGCAGAATTCTTACAGCAACACATTAACTCTCCTAAAGCTAGTTCCTGTTTGACCAGCAAGCGAAAGCCTTTGAAGCCTTTGAACATATTGAAGCCATTCAGTTTGAAGTTCATGGCTGCAGAGAAATCTGTAAGGAAGGGTGGCAGATAGCATCGAGGGGTAACATCAAAAGATTTGCCTGATGACCTCGCAGAAATCTACAAGACAGATCCTGAAGAGGATAATCAGCGCAAGACCCGAATCCAATGGATTCGACGCTATTGGGCTGAACAATGGTTCAAGTACAAGTTCGTGACCCAGGAGTACGCTGAGAAAAATGCTATCAAAAGTCCTTGGGATGGTATTCTCTATCGAGGCCTTCCCCCCAAGAACAAAGCTGAAGCTATTGCACAAGAATTCTATCCTTGTATGGTCCGTGGACCACAGCCTGAAAATGCCGATCCATCATCATTGCTCTGGTGTCGTGACGATAATCTCTTCAAGCGCAACTTCCAGTATGCAAAGGCATCGGCAAAGGAAAACAAGAAGTCATGGGGATTAGACTTCAATCCTAGTCCCTCTGCTCCCCGTGATGACGGCACACGTGAAGCGGAAGAAAATGAAATCGGCCCCTTCACGAACCTTGATGGCTTCATCTCATACATCTTGGTACAAGGTGCCAAAGTGGATCATTCTGATAATGATGAAGCCCCAGGTCCTCCTCCAAGGCCGCAGAAGCCAAAGAAAATTAAGGCTTCACAATCAGCTGCACCTCCAAAAGCGTCACGTGTGAAGCCACAGGCCACTGCACCTCCTGAAGACAGTGTGCAGCTTGAAGATCTTTCACGCATCTCCAATAAGATGGAGAAGAACAAGAAAATCATCAAGAGTACTGATCAGACATTGACTCCTGCTGCCATTCTGCGTTAAGAGCACATTGATTTGTCCAGCGATGACGATCTTGCAGATGATGCTCTTGAGCAACTGATGAAGAGCAAGGAAGAAGCAGAGATCTTCAATAATTTGCCTCTCTTTGATGTGGCAATCATCCATAACTTCATTGATGATTGGTTTGACACACCAAATCTCAGCTTTGATGACTTGCAACTTCCCATTGGCCTCAGCGTCTCCTTCAATGGCGCTATTTCTTCTGAGTTAGCTATTGCTCAACGCATCATCGAACTGAAGCACAAGATTGACTATGAAAAGGCTCAGTTCAAGAAGCATGTGGCCAAGCTCAGTGTGCAAGATGTCAAAAACTTCAAGATCATGTTGCACGAGCTCAAAGAAGCCTTTCGCAAGAAGCGTGAAGAAGCTCGAGGCTCTCATGAGCGCATGAAGAGTCTGGCTGACAAGTGTGTGCTAGCCTACAATGAGGCTGAGAAGCGCAAAGCTCTTGGTCGTCCTGGCATCGACCCCAGGATGGCTGCAAAGAAGAAGCTATCAACTGTCCAACCTGCACCTTCAAGGCAGGATCAACCTCGCATAGTCTTCCCAAGCAGCATGACTGGCTTGAAGCCAAAAGCCATGTCAACCACTTCAGAATAGAAGAAGACGAGGGCTGCAGAGGCTGAAGCAAGAAAAAGGAAACCCTCAGAAGCCTCTGATGCCGCTCCCTCCAAGAAGAAGCGCAAAACCAAGAAGAATCGGGCTGCTCCCACAGAGCCCCTTGTTGTTGAACCTATCTTAGTGGTTCGCCCTGCATCTGCAAATCAAGAACTACGAATGATTGTTCATGAGCCTGCTTCCACAGAGGCTCATGAAGCTGAAGACATTCCAGCAGTTGATCCCATCACTGCTGAAGACATTGGTCACCATGACAATGTTGAAGATGATGAAGTTCTTCCTCAGATTGAACACAACGTGGTATCATCGCCTGTTCTCACGAACAGCGAAATCATCAGCATTGGTCGTCCTCTGACGCCAATTGCTCAGGATGCATCATGGGCTGATCGCCCGCAACAACAAGACTCCCCCAGTACTCCCCAACAACAACAAGTCACACCATCTGTGCAAGTTGAAGAGGATGAGGGCCTGCCTAATCCATCTCCCAAGGCGTCGCCTGTATTACAAAGGCTTTGCAAAGGACCAAGGCCTCAAGTCCCTCTTCCGAGCGTTCCAGAAGGAGAAGTGCACCACCAACCTGTTGCACGTCAAGTGTTTTCAGAAGCCACTCCAATTGTGAATGTCTCCGTGTCTGAAGCCCAAGCTGTTGAAGACAATCCGGCTGCATCAGCCGATGACGAACATCAAGAAGAACGTGTTCCTGAAGTAAACGTGCCCGTACCAGACCCTCCAGCTCAACAAGTGGAGGTTGAAAACATTGAGGCTGCCACCACTAACACGAATGAAGCCAATGACGTAGTCATGGCTGAAGCTAATGTGGAGCCTGCACCAAGCAACATGCCAGAAGTCAATGCTGCAACTGCTCCTGCAGCTTCTGTAGTGCAGCCTGAAGCCATTGTTGCTGCCATTGCTCCTGTTCCGCCACCAAGGCCCTATACAATTGAGCAAGCTTACAACCATGGCGAGCTAATCACAGTAAGATGGCCCGTTCTGGTCCCTCCGCCTAATGTCTCTGGTCCTCAGTTTGATTATCACATTGAGCATAGGCCTCAGGTCTAGAAACCAAAGCCAAGACTGCCAAGGTTTCCAGGTACTGCCACATCTGTCAGGTCCTTCAATGCAAATGGCTTCAAAAGCCACAACACCTTCTTTGACAGCTCAAAGAACCGTTACTCAAGGCCAAGAATATCATCTGATCGTTTCTGGAGTCATCAGCAACGAAGCTATTACTCCTGCGTTCTGTATGATCAAGGGCGCATTTTCCCTCATATGTGCCTCGACACTGAAGCCATTGTTGGACTGCCATGCTTAGAAGAAGCACTTGACTGCTTTCGTGATGCTGGTCTGCTCAGCTTTGTGACAGACAAAGAACATTGGAATGAAGAACTTTTGCTTCAATTGTATGCTACCCTCCACATTCGCGGCTACAACAGGGATACAAAAACATGGGTTCTCGAGTGGATGACTGAAAATGTTCATCATGAAGCCAAAGCTCTTGACATCATTGAGCTTACAGGCCTATCCACTCCCGGAGAGCTGTACGAACCTGGTTGTCAAAACCACCGCAATGCTTTGGAGAGCATCTTCCATAAGCCAGAACCCAACATGAGCCAGATGTTGAGCATGATGAAGCCATTGCCACATGACGCTGAATACCCAAAGGAGTTCTTTGTTGATGACCTTGAGTATTTGCCGCGCACCATATATCACATCATCAGGCGGACTCTATGGCCAATCAAAGGACATTCATCAGCTGCAAAACTTGAAGGAGCCATGAAGACATTGGTCTTTTACATCCTCAATGGCATCAGCTTCAATGCACAAGATTTCTTCCTCAGGAAACTGGTTGCATCTGGATCTGACCCTTTTGGCCTGAAATTCTATGCTCCATGGGTCATGTGCCTCATCAAGCTACACTCTGCTATCAACTATCAGCCCTCTGCTCGCAATCATGTGATCTTTCTACCAGAGGTTGATATGTCAGTTGAAGCCATATACCCTGAGCCAGCCAAGAAGCCTCTTTGTCTTCAAAATGCTGAACACCAAAGCTTCACTCAGCCTACGGAAGGAGTCCAAGCTGTAACTCGTGTCTATCCGATGGCTGGAAACACTCGTCTACCTCATCGTGCGCCAACTGAAGCTACTGAGAGCACAATTGCTCAAAGGCCAAAGAAGCACTCTCGGGTCCTAAATGACCGAGAACTTCTTGTGGCATTGCATTAGAAACAAGACAAGCATCACTTTTGGCTCAAGTGTTAGATGCAAAGCCTCTTGGTGGATGTAAATCGCATTCGAAATCTTGCCACCAAGAATGCATTTGTCACTCACGAAACCTGTCGGCGATCATGGAAGAGTTTGACCCTGCTCAGTGCTGAAGCAGATCTTCAAGACGATGGCTTCACTGAACGATTCAAGTTTGACTCCACTCCTCCACGGAATGCTGTCCTACGACGAACTCCATCCCTTGAAGACTCTGACTATTCTTCCTCCGCGGCAACTGTGAATGCCAACGTGATCGATGATGAAGACGATGCTACTTCACCACCCCTACTTCTGCACGCGTCGACACTGCACCAAGTTCGTCTGCACCGCCAAACAACAACGACAACCCTGCTGCTTCAACTACTCCTCATGAGGACGAGTAGATGCTCTATGTCTTCAAACCTTTTTGGTCATTACTGACAAAAGGGGGAGAAGCATATGAGTTTGATAGTCTTCAAGAGGGTTCATATGGGCGGTTGCTTTATATTTTTCCTAGTGGTTACAACTCTTGCTTTTGATACATTTCGTTCGTTGAGTTGTAACACTTAAACTCGATGGTCGTCTGCTACTTATTTTCTCTTTCATGTGCGATGATAACTTCCGCACTTAGATCATTCCGCACTTAGATCATTCTGCACACGTCCATTTTCCATTATGAATGACATTCTTTAAGTTATATCATTTCATGCATGATGAATTATCTTCATAAGTTGAAGAGGATCTCCACAAGTACAACCTGCCATGTGCATTTGCATTCCAAAAGCAAATTACTTATATGCACATCTTCAGGGGGATCCCTTGCCACTTATGAAGACAATACCCTATCCTTTACAATATCACATACTTCATTCCCGTTGAAAACTTCAACCAGTTTGTCATCAATCACCAAAAAGGGGGAGATTGTAAGTGCATCTAGTGCCACCCCTAGTTGGTTTTGGAGTATTGACGACAAAGTTGGTTGAGGGACTAATGCGTTTGTGAGAATTGCAGGATAACGCAGGTTGTGTCCCTCATTGATTCGGTTTACCTACCGGAGATGACCCCTAAAAATGTATGAAGACATTGAAGACAATGGTGGTATGTGAAGATATTCACATTGAAGACTATGACATGAGAAGACATTGAGCGAAGACTATGGAGCGCGAAGACTGTGTTGTTTCGTTGTTTCTTTTTCTTCTGTATTGAATCATACGAACCACCGTACTGTTAAGTGGGGTCCAAGTGAACAAAGTCAGAGTGACTGAAGTGATGCTCAACCCAAATCCTATGTCTTCGAGCAAAGACAATGAGAGCAAATCTTATCCAGAGCTGGATGAGTCAGCTTTGCTTGTAGCCCAAGTAAAGTTGTCGTGTGTGTTTGAAATCTGACCGTTGGAACACATGTCAGTTCCTTAGTGACCCAGGGTCATTTCGGACATATCAGGTCGGGTTGTCTTGTGGCTATAAATAGCCCACCCCCTACACCATAAATTGGTGGCTGCTTAGAGTTAGTTTACGACTTTTGTCGCTTTGAGAGCAACCCACCTCGAAGCCTTTGAGAGAGAAATCCTTGCAAGGACAAAGCCCAAACACCCAGAGCAAAAGAGTGTTAGGCATCACTGAAGTCTTTCTGTCTGTGTGACCTGAAGACTTATTACACTTGAGGACTGTGTATCCTCCAGCCGGTTAGGCGTCGCGTTCTGAGCATCCAAGAGTCATTGTGGATTGCCGGTGAACAAAGTCTGCGAAGGTTCGGAAGTCTACCTTGAAGACTTACCAGAGTGATTGGGCGAGGACTGTGTGTCCTTAGCTCAAGGGGAATAAGGTGAAGACGCGGTCTTCTGAGTTGAATCTCAGCCTCCCTAACCAGACGTATAGTTGTCACAGCAACTGGAACTGGTCCAACAAATCATGTGTCTTCAACAAGTGACTGGTTCTATCTTTTCCCTCCCTTTACCTTGAGTTTGTCTTCGTGACGTCATTGCTTATTTGTCTTATCTGTTTGACTTCATTGCTTGACTACTATCGTTGATTGGCTTCATACTATCTTCCATCCTGATCCTTACTACCTAGCTGCTATTAGTCTTTGTACGTTCACATTATTGCATACTTGACTATGGCTTGCTTGTTGTAGTCTATCTTGCGCTGCATATCTATTAGGTCATTTCTATTGCTTGTCTTCGAAACTTTCATGTTTTGAAGACTTTGATAAAAATCGCCTATTCACCCCCCCTCTAGTCGATAACTAGCACTTTCAGGCGGGCTAGTTGCATGTATGACACTAGGAATGCAACTGCAAATGTTGCACCCGACCGCAATTGCATGTCTTGTAACCCGACCGCAACTGGACATTTTTGTTCTGTCGGAGGGGGCGGGTCAGTTGCACGCCTGATAAAAGCCCTACAATTGCAAGTGTCGCACCCGACACCAACTGCATGTCTTGTAACCCGACCGCAACTGGACTTTTTTTTTCTGTCGGAGGGGGTAGGCCAGTTGCAAACTCGACAACATCCCTGCACCTGCAAGCCCCGCACCCGACCGCAACTGCATGTCCCCAAACATGGTTCCAGTTGGACCTTTGTTTTGTCGGAAGGGGAGGCGGGAGAGGGGGCGGGCCAGTTGCATGTCCGGCATTAGGAATGCAAC
>NC_041391.1:645751175-645810930 GCF_002162155.2 Triticum dicoccoides | reverse complement strand
TCCAATTGGACCTTTGTTTTGTTGGAGGGGGCGGCGGGACAGGGGGCAGGCCAGTTGCATGTCCGACACTAGTAATGCAACTGCAAGTGTCGCACCCGACCGCAACTACATGTCTTGTAACCTGACCGCAACTAGACTTTTTTGTTTGTCAGACCAGCTGCAAGCCCAACAACAGCCCTACAACTACAAGCGCCGCACCCGGCCGCAACTGCATGTCCCTGAACATGGTTTCAATTGGACCTTTGTTTTGTCGGAGGGGGCGGCGGGAGAGGGGGCGAGCCAGTTGCATGTTCAACACTACGCATGCAACTGCCATTGGAAATATGCCCTAGAGGCAATAATAAAATGATTATTATTATATTTCCTTGTTCATGATAATTGTCTATTGTTCATGCTATAATTGTATTAACCGGAAACCATGATACATGTATGAATACATAGACCATAACATGTCCCTAGTGAGCCTCTAGTTGACTAGCTCGTTGATCAACAGATGGTCATGGTTTCCTGATTATGGACATTGGATGTCATTGATAACGAGATCACATCATTAGGAGAATGATGTGATGGACAAGACCCAATCCTAAGCATAGCACAAGATCGTGTAGTTCATTTGCTAAAGCTTTTCTAATGTCAAGTATCAGTTCCTTAGACCATGAGATTGTGTAACTCCCGGATACTGTAGGAGTGCTTTGGGTGCACCAAACGTCACAACGTAACCGGGTGACTATAAAGGTGCACTACAGGTATCTCCGAAAGTGTCTGTTGGGTTGGCATGAATTAAGACTGGAATTTGTCACTTCGTATGACGGAGAGGTATCTCTGGGCCCACTCGGTAATGCATCATCATAATGAGCTCAATGTGACTAAGTGGTTAGTCATGGGATCATGCATTATGTAACGAGTAAAGTGACTTGCCGGTAACGAGATTGAATGAGGTATTGGGATACCGACGATCGAATCTCGGACAAGTAACGTACCGATTGACAAAGGGAATTGCATACGGGATTACTAGAATCCTCGACATCGTGGTTCATCCGACAAGACCATCGTGGAACATGTGGGAGCCAACATGGGTATCCCGATCCCGCTATTGGTTATTGGCCGGAGAGCTGTCTCGGTCATGTCTACACACTTAAGGTTCGATGATGCTAGGGTTATTAGGAAGACTTGTATGTGATTACCGAATGTTGTTTGGAGTCCCGGATGAGATCCCGGACATCACGAGGAGTTCTGGAATGGTCCGGAGGTGAAGATTTATATATGGTAAGTTGTCATATGGTCACCGAAAATGTTCGGGGGCTTACTGGTATTGTACGTGGGCCACCGGAGGGGTTCCTGGGGTCCATCGGGAGGGGCCACCTCTCCCGGAGAGCCTCATGGGCTGTAGAGGGAAGGGAACCAGCCCTTGGAGGGCTGGGAGCCACCCCCTTGGGCCCATGCACCTAGGGTTGGGGGGGGGAAACCCTAAAGGGGGTGCCCCCTTGCTTGGGGGGCAAGCCCCCTCCCCTTGGCCGCCGCCCCCCCTCTAGATCTCATCTAGAGGGGGTCGTCCCCCTTCCCCCTTCTCCTATAAATAGAGGGGAGATGGGAGGGCTGCAGCACCACATCCAAGGCGCAGCCCCTCCCCTCCCCAACACCTCTCCTCCTCCGCAAGAGCTTGGCGAAGCCCTGCCGGAGAACTGCCACTCCATCACCACCACGCCGTCGTGCTGCTGTTGGAGCCCTCTTTCTCAACCTCTCCCTCCTCCTTGCTGGATCAAGGCGCGGAAGACGTCACCGGGCTGCACGTGTGTTGAACGCGGAGGTGCCGTTGTTCGGCGCTAAGATCAGAATCCACCGTGATCTGAATTGCTTTGAGTACGACTCCTTCATCCGCATTCTTGTAACGCTTCGGTCTCGCGATCTTCAAGGGTATGAAGATGCACTCCCCCCCTCTCTCATTGCTAGTTACTCCATAGATTGATCTTGGTGATGCGTAATTTTTTTTAATTTCTTCAACGATCCCCAACAACTGCAAGTGTTGCACCCGATCGCAACTGCATGTCTTGTAACCTGACCGCAACTGGACTTTTTTGTTCTGTCGGAGGGGGCGCCAGTAGAGGGGGCGGGTCAGTTGCAAGCCCAACAACATCCCCGCAACTGCAGGTGTATCACCCCGACCGCAACTGCATGTCTACCACTATTTCTATTTTTCTACTTTTAATTTTGTTTTTGTTTTTGTAGGTTTTTTATCTATTCTAAATAGTGTTGTTTTTTTATTTTTCAAATGTGCCACCCAGTTGCACGTCGCCCCATGTGCGACCGCATATGTTGTAGTCCACATGCAATTGAAAGCGACATTAGCCGGGGTATTACAAGGGTGCGGGCGGGACGGGAGCTGAGTGCTTGGGCAGCCCGGTTTACTTTTCTTTATTCATGTCTCTACCATTTTTTTCCTTTCTATTTTCATTTTTCCGTTTTGGATTTGTGTTATTTTCCTTTTCTAAATGGTGGTGTTTTGGACTTCTTTTGGGAAAAATGTTGCTACTCGATTAGCACATGTGTGGTCCGTATGCAGTTGCATGTACTCCGGCCATTCGCAATTGCACGTCCATTGTCCATGTGCAACTTAACATTCTTTTTCTATTTGAAAAGTACTACCAATGGGGTTATATACATGTCAGTAGCATGTCCGTCTACCATGTGCAATTTGCATGCCTGTCATTTCTAGTTTTAAGGAACTGCACAAGCTGCACGAACAACTAATCTTACCTCAGCCGATGCACGACAACCTGAAAAACATTAATGATGCATGAACAGTTTATTTTTTTTGAGAATCCGCTGCATGAAAAGTTAATTGATAGAGATAAAATGTAAATGCAATCCAGCCCAAACCAGTGAAGCCCATCATAGAAAACAGCAGATAAAGGACAACCGAGCCCACGAACAAGCCCAACAAGCAAACATCACAAACCAGCAATCAGAAACTACGATCAAACAGGACGATACGTACAAGGATGACGTCATTCGACTGAGACATAGCAAAGTCTCAGTCGATTGAGACCTAGATGGACCCAAAAGTTAAATAAGGAGTTCTCTCTTTTGGGTTTAGGGATCTGCTAAATACTTCTTTTCCCTAAACGACATTTTTTTCTCCTTAAATATGACTTGATAAATGTCTCGTACCCGATAGGGTTTCCTATCTCTTAGGCGATCGTTGTGGCGACTGCGGCGGAGACTTCACGTCCCCTCCCAGGGCAGATCAGATCCTCTCTCTGGTTGCTTACTCGGAGGGTTCTCGTTAATAGGAGTGCAAACTCGGCGTTTCTGTCGGGGATGGTGAGCGATACTTTGGCGATACCAGCATCTGGTGGAGAGGGTGGGGAGGATCGAAGGAAGGGAACTGCAAGAGGGAAGGAGGGGTTGACAGATGATTACAGGAAGGGAGACAGCAGGGGAATAAACGGAGGCGACTGAAGTGTGTCCAAGGAGAGCGATCTGGATGACAAGTTTCAGCATCTGAATCTGAGAGTGGAGGAGGAGGAATATGTGATTCTTGAGGAGGATTTGGAAGAGTTGGAAAAGGATGCTGAATTCATGGCCCTGGCTAGGGTTCATACTACACGCAAATTCAGTCACGGTGCATTCTACGGGACGATGCTATTTGCGTGGAACCTGGCACAAGAAGTGGAGTTTAGGGCAATTGAGGACAACTTGTTTTCAGTGCAGATGACATGCCTTGTAGATTGGGAACGAATGATGAAGGATGGTCCATGGATCTTCAGAAACTACCCGGTTCTGATGGCGAGTTATGATGGATGGTCTGAACCAAATGATACTGAATTATATACTTACCAAGCTTGGGTTCGTGTCATGGGACTGAAGGAGAAAATGCGATCGGCAAGTATTGCCTCACAATTGGCAAGGAAAGCAGGTGAGGTTGAACGGGTGGATGAGCGATCTGTGAAAGGACAGGGTGGAGGCATACGGGTCAGGGTGACGCTCGATGTACGTTTCCCTCTGATGAGATGTGCGAGCTTAACTTTGAGGAAGAAGAAGGTCTATTTTGATTTCATTTATGAGAAGATGTCGTGTTTTTGTGGTGTTTGTGGCCTTGTGGGTCATGTGGCCAAGGATCATGGGAAAGGATTGCATGATGCTAGTGCCATTATTTATCTCCCCTCGTTATGGTCCTGAAGGAAGGGAGGAGCAATGGCAGAGTTATGGTGCTGAAGGAAGTAGAGGGGGTCGTGGTGGTAGAGGCAGAGGTTGTTGAGGAACGTTGCATAAAATAAAAAATTTCCTACGTTCACCAAGATCAATCTATGAGTTCATCTAGCAACGAGAGAGAGGAGTGCATCTACATACCCTTGTAGATCGCGTGCGGAAGCGTTCAAGAGAACGGGGTTGAGGGAGTCTTTCTCGTCGTGAGCCGAATCACCGGCGATCCTAGTGCCAAACGGACGGCACCTTCGGGATGGGTGGCCCCACCCGGTGGACCCTCCGGGACCCTTCCGGTGGTCCCGGTACAATACCGGTGAACCCCGAAACTTTCCCGATGGCTGAAACTCGACTTCCCATATATAATTCTTTACCTCCGGACCATTCCGGAACTCCTCGTGACATCCGGGATCTCATCCGGGACTCCGAACAACTTTCGGTTTGCTGCATACTAATATCTTTACAACCCTAGCGTCACCGAACCTTAAGTGTGTAGACCCTACGGGTTCGGGAGACATGTAGACATGACCGAGACGGCTCTCCGGTCAATAACCAACAGCGGGATCTGGATACCCATGTTGGCTCCCACATACTCCTCGATGATCTCATCGGATGAACCACGATGTCGAGGATTTAAGCAACCCCGTATACAATTCCCTTTGTCAATCGGTACGTTACTTGCCCGAGATTCGATCGTCGGTATCCCAATACCTCGTTCAATCTCGTTACCGGCAAGTCACTTTACTCGTACCGTAATGCATGATCCCGTGACCAGACACTTGGTCACTTTGAGCTCATTATGATGATGCATTACCGAGTGGGCCCAGAGATACCTCTCCGTCATACGGAGTGACAAATCTCAGTCTCGATCCGTGTCAACCTAACAGACACTTTTGGAGATACCTGTAGTGCACCTTTATAGTCACCCAGTTACGTTGTGACGTTTGGTACACCCAAAGCACTCCTATGGTATCCGGGAGTTACACGATCTCATGGTCTAAGGAAAAGATACTTGACATTGGAAAAGCTCTAGCAAACGAACTACACGATCTTTGTGCTATGCTTAGGATTGGGTCTTGTCCATCACATCATTCTCCTAATGATGTGATCCCGTTATCAATGACATCCAATGTCCATAGTCAGGAAACCATGACTATCTGTTGATCAACGAGCTAGTCAACTAGAGGCTCACTAGGGACATATTGTGGTCTATGTATTCACACGTGTATTACGATTTCCGGATAATACAATTATAGCATGAATAAAAGACAATTATCATGAACAAGGAAATATAATAATAATACTTTTATTATTGCCTCTAGGGCATATTTCCAACAGTCTCCCACTTGCACCAGAGTCAATAATCTAGTTACATTGTGATGAATCGAACACCCATAGAGTTCTGGTGTTCATTATGTTTTGCTCGCGGAAGAGGTTTAGTCAATGGATCTGCGACATTCAGATCCGTATGTACTTTGCAAATATCTATGTCTCCATCTTGAACATTTTCACGGATGGAGTTGAAACGACGCTTGATGTGCCTGGTCTTCTTGTGAAACTTGGGCTCCTTGGCAAGGGCAATAGCTCCAGTGTCGTCACAGAAGAGAGTGATTGGCCCCGACGCATTGGGTATGACTCCTAGGTCGGTGATGAACTCCTTCATCCATATTGCTTCATGCGCTGCCTCCGAGGCTGCCATGTACTCCGCTTCACATGTAGATCCCGCCACGACGCTCTGCTTGCAACTGCACCAGCTTACTGCTCCACGATTCAACATATACATGTATCCGGTTTGTGACTTAGAGTCATCCAGATCTGTGTCAAAGCTAGCGTCGACGTAACCCTTTACGACGAGCTCTTCATCACCTCCATAGACGAGAAACATGTCCTTTGTCCTTTTCAGGTACTTAAGGCTATTCTTGACCGCTGTCCAGTGTTCCTTGCCGGCATTACTTTGGTACCTTCCTACCAAACTTACGGCAAGGTTTACATCAGGTCTGGTACTCAGCATGGCATACATAATAGATCCTATGGCTGAGGCATAGGGGATGACACTCATCTCTTCTTTATCTTCTGCCGTGGTCAGGCATTGAGCTGAGCTCAATCTCACACCTTGCAATACAGGCAAGAACCCTTTCTTGGACTGATCCATTTTGAACTTCTTCAATATCTTATCAAGGTATGTGCTTTGTGAAAGACCTATGAGGCGTCTCGATCTATCCCTATAGATCTTGATGCCTAATAGGTAAGCAGCTTCTCCAAGGTCCTTCATTGAAAAACACTTATTCAAGTAGGTCTTAATGCTGTCCAAAAATTCTATATCATTTCCCATCAAAAGTATGTCATCTACATATAATATGAGAAATGCTACAGAGCTCCCACTCACTTTCTTGTAAATGCAGGCTTCTCCATAAGTCTGCATAAACCCAAACGCTTTGATCATCTCATTAAAGCGAATGTTCCAACTCCGAGATGCTTGCACCAGCCCATAAATGGATCGCTGGAGCTTGCATACCTTGTTAGCATTTTTAGGATCGACAAAACCTTCTGGCTGCATCATATACAGTTCTTCCTTAAGATAGCCGTTAAGGAATGCCGTTTTGACGTCCATCTGCCATATCTCATAATCATAGTATGCGGCAATGGCTAACATGATTCGGACGGACTTCATCTTCGCTACAGGAGAGAAAGTCTCATCGTAGTCAACCCCTTGAACTTTCCGATAACCCTTAGCGACAAGTCGAGCTTTATAGATGGTAATATTACCATCCGCATCCGTCTTCTTCTTAAAGACCCATTTGTTTTCTATGGCTCGCCGATCATCGAGCAAGTCTGTCAAAGTCCATACTTTGTTTTCATACATTGATTCTATCTCGGATTGCATGGCTTCAAGCCATTTGTTGGAATCTGGGCCCGCCATCGCTTCTTCATAGTTCGAAGGTTCACCGTTGTCTAACAACATGATTTCCAGGACAGGGTTGCCATACCACTCTGGTGTGGAACGTGTCCTTGTGGACCTATGAAGTTCAGTAGCAACTTGATCCGAAGTACCTTGATCATCATCATTAATTTACTCTCCAGTCGGTGTAGGCACCACAGGAACATTTTCCTGAGCTGCACTACTTTCCGATTCAAGAGGTAGTACTTCATCAAGTTCTACTTTCCTCCCACTTACTCCTTTCGAGAGAAACTCTTTTTCCAGAAAGGATCTGTTCTTGGCAACAAAGATCTTGCCTTCGGATCTAAGGTAGAAGGTATACCCAATGGTTTCCTTAGGGTATCCTATGAAGACGCATTTTTCGACTTGGGTTCAAGCTTTTCAGGTTGAAGTTTCTTGACATAAGCATCGCATCCCCAAACTTTTAGAAACGACAGCTTAGGTTTCTTCCCAAACCATAATTCATACGGTGTCGTCTCAACGGATTTAGACGGATCCCTATTTAAAGTGAATGTAGTTGTCTCTAGAGCGTATCCCCAAAATGATAGCGGTAAATCGGTAAGAGACATCATAGATCGCACCATATTCAATAGAGTGCGATTACGACGTTCAGACACACCGTTACGCTGAGCTGTTCCAGGCGGCGTGAGTTGTGAAACGATTCCACATTTCTTAAGCATGTACCAAATTCGTGACTTAAATATTCTCCTCCACGATCTGATCGTAAGAATTTTATCTTTCGGTCACGTTGATTTTCTACTTCATTCTAAAATTCCTTGAACTTTTCAAAGGTCTCAGACTTGTGTTTCATCAAGTAGACATACCCATATCTACTTAAGTCATCAGTGAGAGTGAGAACATAATGATATCCTCCGCGAGCCTCAACGCTCATTGGACCACACACATCAGTATGTGTGATTTCCAATAAGTTGGTTGCTCGCTCCATTGTTCCGGAGAACAGAGTCTTGGTCATTTTGCCCATGAGGCATGGTTCGCATGTGTCAAATGATTCATAATCGAGAGACTCTAAAAGTCCATCAGCATGGAGCTTCTTCATGCGCTTGACACCAATGTGACCAAGGCGGCAGTGCCACAAGTATTTGGGACTATCGTTATCAACTTTACATCTTTTGGTATTCACACTATGAATATGTGTAACATTACGTTCGAGATTCATTAAGAATAAACCATTGACCATCGGGGCATGACCATAAAACATATCTCTCATATAAATAGAACAACCATTATTCTCGGATTTAAATGAGTAGCCATCTTGCATTAAACGAGATCCAGATACAATGTTCATGCTCAAACTTGGCACTAAATAACAATTATTGAGGTTTAAAACTAATCCCATAGGTAAATGTAGAGGTAGCGTGCCGACGGCGATCACATCGACCTTGGAACCATTCCCGACGCGCATTGTCACCTCGTCCTTCGCCAGTCTCCGCTTATTCCGCAGCTCCTGCTGTGAGTTACAAATATGAGCAACGACACCGGTATCAAATACCCAGGAGTTACTACGAGTACTAGTAAGGTACACATCAATTACATGTATATCAAATATACCTTTAGTGTTACCGGCCTTCTTGTCCGCTAAGTATTTGGGGCAGTTCCGCTTCCAGTGACCCTTCCCTTTGCAATAAAAGCACTCAGTCTCAGGCTTGGGTCCATTCTTTGACTTCTTCCCGGCAACTGGCTTACCGGACGCGGCAACATCTTTGCCGTCCTTCTTGAAGTTCTTCTTACCCTTGCCCTTCTTGAACTTGGTGGTTTTATTGACCATCAACACTTGATGTTCTTTCTTGATTTCTACCTCTGTTGACTTTAGCATTGAAAATACTTCAGGAATAGTTTTCACCATCCCCTGCATATTGTAGTTCATCACAAAGCTCTTGTAGCTCGGTGGGAGCGACTGAAGGATTCTATCAATGACCGCCTCGTCCGGGAGGTTAATGTCCAGCTGGGACAGACGGTTGTGCAACCCAGACATTTTGAGTATGTACTCACTGACAAAACTATTTTCCTCCATCTTACAACTATAGAACTTGTCGGAGACTTCATATCTCTCGACCCGGGCATGAGCTTGGAAAACCATTTTCAGCTCCTCGAACATCTCATATGCTCCATGTTGCTCAAAACGCTTTTGGAGCCCCGGTTCTAAGCTGTAAAGCATGCCGCACTGAACGAGGGAGTAATCATCAGCACGTGACTGCCAAGCGTTCATAACGTCTTGGTTCTCTGGGATGGGTGCTTCACCTAGCGGTCCTTCTAGGACATATGCTTTCTTGGAAGCTATGAGGATGATCCTCAGGTTCCGGACCCAGTCCATATAGTTGCTGCCATCATCTTTCAGCTTGGTTTTCTCTAGGAACGCGTTGAAGTTCATGTTGACATGAGCGTTGGCCATTTGATCTACAAGACATATTTTGCAAAGATTTTAGACTAAGTTCATGATAATTAAGTTCATCTAATCAAATTATTTAATGAACTCCCACTCAGATTTGACATCCCTCTAGTCATCTAAGTGTTACATGATCCGAGTCGACTAGGCCGTATCCGATCATCACGTGAGACGGACTAGTCATCATCGGTGAACATCTCCATGTTGATCGTATCTTCCATACGACTCATGTTCGACCTTTCGGTCTCTGTGTTCCGAGGCCATGTCTGTACATGCTAGGCTCGTCAAGTTAACCTAAGTGTTTTTGCATGTGTAAATCTGTCTTACACCCATTGTATGTGAACGTAAGAATCTATCACACCCGATCATCACGTGGTGCTTCAAAACGATGAACTTTAGCAACGGCGCACAGTTAGGGGAACACTTTCTTGAAATTGTTATGAGGGATCATCTTATTTACTACCGTCGTTCTGAGTAAACAAGATGGATAAACATAATAAACATCACATGCAATTATATAGTAGTGACATGATATGGCCAATATCATATAGCTCCTTTGATCTCCATCTTCGGGGCTCCATGATCATCTTCGTCACCGGCATGACACCATTATCTCCATCATCATGATCTCCATCATCGTGTCTCCATGAAGTTGCTCGCCAACTATTACTTCTACTACTATGGCTAACGGTTTAGCAATAAAGTAAAGTAATTACATGGCGTTAAATCCTTGACACACAGGTCATACAATAATTAAGACAACTCCTATGGCTCCTGCCGGTTGTCATACTCATCGACATGCAAGTCATGATTCCTATTACAAGAACATGATCTCATACATCACAATATATCATTCATCATTCATCACAACTTCTGGCCATATCACATCACAAAACAATTGCTGCAAAAACAAGTTAGATGTCCTCTAATTGTTGTTGCATCTTTTACGTGGCTGCAATAGGGTTATAGCAAGAACGTTTTCTTACCTACGAATAACCACAACGTGATTTGTCAACTTCTATTTACCCTTCATAAGGACCCTTTTCATCGAATCCGCTCCAACTAAAGTGGGAGAGACAGACACCCGCTAGCCACCTTATGCAACTAGTGCATGTCAGTCGGTGGAACCTGTCTCACGTAAGCGTACGTGTAAGGTCGGTCCGGGCTGCTTCATCCCACAATATCGCTGAAGCAAAATAAGACTAGTAGTGGCAACAAAGTTGACAACATCTACGCCCACAACAGATTTGTGTTCTACTTGTGCAATAGAGAACTACGCATAGACCTAGCTCATGATGCCACTGTTGGGGAACGTTGCATAAAATAAAAAATTTCCTACGTTCACCAAGATCAATCTATGAGTTCATCTAGCAACGATAGAGAGGAGTGCATCTACATACCCTTGTAGATCGCGTGCGGAAGCGTTCAAGAGAATGGGGTTGAGGGAGTCGTTCTCGTCGTGATCCAAATCACCGGAGATCCTAGCGCCGAACGGACGGCACCTCGGCGTTCAACACACGTACGGTCAGCGTGACGTCTCCTCCTTCTTGATCCAGCAAGGGGGAAGGAGAGGTTGATGAAGATCCAGCAGCACGACGACGTGGTGGTGGATGCAGCAGGGTTCCGGTAGGGCTTCGCCAAGCGACTACGGGAGGAGGAGGTGTAGCAAGGGGGATAGGGAGGCGCCAGATGTCAGGGTGCGGCTGCCCTCCCACCCCCCTCTTTATATAGGGACCCCAAGGGGGGGGGGGCGCCGGCCCTAGGAGATGGGATCTCCTAGGGGGGCGGCGGCCAAGGGGGGTAACTTGCCCCCCCAAGGCAAGTGGAGGCGCCCCCTCCCCTAGGGTTCCCAACCCTAGGCGCAGAGGGGGGCCCAGGGGGGGCGCACCAGCCCATCAGGGGCTGGTTCCCCTCCCACTTCAGCCCATGGGGCCCTCCGGGATGGGTGGCCCCACCCGGTGGACCCCCCGGGACCCTTCCGGTGGTCCCGGTACAATACCGGTGAACCCCGAAACTTTCCCAATGGCCGAAACTCGACTTCCCATATATAATTCTTTACCTCCGGACTATTCCGGAACTCCTCGTGACGTCCGGGATCTCATCCGGGACTCCGAACAACTTTCGGTTTGCTGCATACTAATATCTTTACAACCCTAGCGTCACCGAACCTTAAGTGTGTAGACCCTACGGGTTCGGGAGACATGTAGACATGACCGAGACAGCTCTCCGGTCAATAACCAACAGCGGGATCTGGATACCCATGTTGGCTCCCACATACTCCTTGACGATCTCATCGGATGAACCACGATGTCGAGGATTTAAGCAACCCCGTATACAATTCCCTTTGTCAATCGGTACGTTACTTGCCCGAGATTCGATCGTCGGTATCCCAATACCTCGTTCAATCTCGTTACCGGCAAGTCACTTTACTCGTAACGTAATGCATGATCCCGTGACCAGACACTTGGTCACTTTGAGCTCATTATGATGATGCATTACCGAGTGGGCCTAGAGATACCTCTCTGTCATACGGAGTGACAAATCTCAGTCTCGATCCGTGTCAACCTAACAGACACTTTTGGAGATACCTGTAGTGCACCTTTATAGTCACCCAGTTACGTTGTGACGTTTGGTACACCCAAAGCACTCCTATGGTATCCGGGAGTTACACGATCTCATGGTCTAAGGAAAAGATACTTGACATTGGAAAAGCTCTAGCAAACGAACTACACGATCTTTGTGCTATGCTTAGGATTGGGTCTTGTCCATCACATCATTCTCCTAATGATGTGATCCCGTTATCAATGACATCCAATGTCCATAGTCAGGAAACCATGACTATCTGTTGATCAATGAGCTAGTCAACTACAGGCTCACTAGGGACATATTGTGGTCTATGTATTCACATGTGTATTACGATTTCCGGATAATACAATTATAGCATGAATAAAAGACAATTATCATGAACAAGGAAATATAATAATAATCCTTTTATTATTGCCTCTAGGGCATATTTCCAACAGAGGTATGGGTGGCGTTGGGCATGGGGAGTTTGGGGCCAGAACAGAGGATAGCAATGATGAGGATCTGAAAAGCACTACTTCGAGCCCTGTTAAGGGTGCCGCAAATGGAGCAAGTTCGACCAGCAGTAGCAAGAGAAGGCTAGAGTTTACAACCAATGTTTCGGACCCGGGACAGCAATTACTGCTAACCAGTGGTAAGGGGGAGGATGTACAAAATCAGATGCTACTAGACGGGAAAAGTCTGGAGGAGGATGAGGAGAATGTATCTTCTGGAAGCAAGCGACACAAGGGGGGTGAGACACAAACTATGGACTTGGCAACATTGGCGGCCTCCTACGAGGAGGACCGCCAGGCCTAATGTGTACCTTAGCTTGGAACTGCCGGGGTGGGGGGAACCGTCGGACAGTTCGGGAATTACCGGCGTTGTGCCAGTCACATAACCCCAGCCTGGTTTTCCTTTGTGAAACTAGGCAAACGGAGAAGAAAATGGAGAAACTGAGATGGAGATTGGGCCTAAAAGGCTTTGAAGGGGTGGGAAGTGATGGGAGAAGTGGGGGTCTAGCTCTCTACTGGCATGAAAACCTTCATGTAGAGATCTTAGGCAAGAGCAACAGATACATTGATGTGTGTATTAGAGAACAACATAATGACCCGCCTTGGAGTGCTACCTTTGTGTACGGGGAACCAAGGGTCGAGAACCGTCACCTAATGTGGACTCAACTAGCTACTCTTAAGGCTAGCTCTTCATTGCCATGGATGGTCATTGGAGATTTTAATGAGGCTTTATGGCAGTATGAACACTGTTCGATGAGGGATAGGCCGGGACGGGACCACGTCACCTAATGTGGACTCAACTAGCTACTCTTAAGGCTACCTTTGTGCACGGGACGCGCCCAGAGCACGCGTATTGCACGACCCGTGCGCCCGAGCCGACACGCTGGCCCCCCTGGCTTTGGCCCACACGGCAGCACGTCGCCACGCACTCCCCGCCTCGCAGCATCGCGCCAAACCACCCTGGCACGCTACAGCGCCGCCGCCAGGGCGTTCTTGGCGGCACTCCAGCGTCCGCAGTGGCTCCAGCCACGGGCAGCGCCGCCCAAACCCCTCCCGCTCGCCACCTGGCCCCTGGAGCAGCGCGAGCTCATCCACAGCCATGTCCGCTAGCGCTCGTCGCCGCCACGATGCCCTGCTGCTACAGAACGTCGGTTCGCCGGAAGCTTATCCACGGCCGCCGCGGAACCGCCTTGCCTCGCTTATAAATGGAAGCCCCGGGCCGTTCCCGCACACGGGCAACCTTAGGCCACCCCAATGACGCTTCCCCAGCTCGTCAATCGACCCAGGAGAGCTTCCTTCCTCATCTCCGGCAACTCCTGCCGCCGCCACCGCCCCGGCCAATCCGGCACCTCCAGTACCTCCCCCTCTCCGTTCTCTTTGCCAGAAACCTCCTCATCCTTCCGTGGACACATCCCCCTACTCGATTTTGATCGGAAACCACCGTAGCCCCAAAACCACTCTGCTCCCGAAGCTCCCCTCCGCCGCGAAGCTCACCGCCGATGACTCTTTCCACCCCCGTCTACCCAGCGACCACCGGAAGGACCGCCGCAGTCTCGCGGATCCATCCAGACCCTCTGGAACCCGCGGGGAGCCACCGTTCACCGGCGGCGATCGCCGTTGCCTCGCCTCCGTTCGGGCAGAGGAAGAGGAGGGAGGGATAGACTGGTCAAACCTGACCAGTGGGCCCTCTGGACCCACTGTCACCGACCCCGTGTCTGTCCACGTGGTTAAGTGGAGGCGTAAAGCCTCAAGTACGCCTCCTCTGCACCGAAAGCGTAATCTCGTTTGAAACGTTTTCTTTTCTGTTTTATTTTAAAAACAGATTTGACCAAATCTTTGACTGGCTATAACTTTTTAAATATAACTCCAAATGAGTTGATTTTTTTTCCTGCCTTCCTCAAATTTGGTCTAGTTTATTTTAAGATTTATTTGAAAAAATTTCAAACAACTTTTTTGTACTGTTTTTGAAATGTGTTAATTCAAATATATTTTTAAATAGGATTTTGGGGAGAGAGAAGAAACTTTCAAAAGTTTTGGAGAGCACCTCACCCCTCCACAACATTGAAGGCAAGCATTCTGAATCCCGGCATAATATTTTTGGTGTGATCGTGGATACATTTATAACACCACCGCATTTCGAAGGACTCGTTATTTCATGTAGTATGATCATATGCATGAGTGCATATTAGTGATTTCCAGGCTGTTGGAAATGAACACACTTGTGATGATAATCACCCTCATGTGCCTTGCATGCATACCGGCAGGAACCCGGGAAAACCTCAGCCTTGGGTAGGCATGAGTTTGTCGCCGGTCTCCGTCGGGACGGTTATGTCTGGTATGGCATGGTAAGGTGATATGAGCGGTCACTCTGTTGGATGAAATATATTCGTTATTCTAATCATGCAGGGAATACTTAAACCTACTGAGTCGACCGTAGATCGAGTCTTGTTCCAGTAACCCCCATACTTGTTTCGTACTACCACTCGTCTCTACAGCAAGTAGAGTACGGTTCAGTAAGTTGTCAACCTCTTTCTAGCACACACCGTACAGAGAGGCCATGGTGGAAGATACCGGTTGTAGCTGGTAGGCAGGCCACCTGGTCCGGGGGCATGGGTGTTTCCGGTTGGGACCGAGAGGGGAGGCCACCCCTTAGAGCGCGCAATATAAATTTGATCCCATGCTACGTGAGGTTGTAGCCTCCCCACTTAGAGTTTGCTTAACAGGTGTCATGGGTGATTCCAGACACGTGTCAGTTAAGCTGGTGTGTGCAAGTTAGGTGTGTTTTCAACAAAAAGACCATAGACGGAATTAGTCCCGATGGACTAAAGAAATTCGTTACTCGTGGGTAAAGAGTACACCCTCTGCAGAGATTAAACCTATTCGAATAGCCGTGTCCATTGTTAAGGATTACAGTCTGGGATGGGTCAAGTGTCGGTCTTAGTGTCGGTCTTCGGAGGTGAAACGGTTAACCAGAAATGGAATTTCTACTCGTGACTTGTGATAACTATGATTATTATTATTATTGACTAACCCGTGATATTATTGTTATTATCGAGTATCTCTGGGATGGTTCTACCTCCGGGATATTCATTATGATTGTTTATTTTAAAGCCCTTTATGTGGTGTCGCTCAGACGCCCGACTGTGGCATTTCTTTTAAAGCCCTTTATGTGGTGTCGCTCAGACGCCCAACTGTGGCATTTCTTTTAAAGCCCTTTATGTGGTGTCGCTAAGACGCCCGACTGTGGCATTGCTTGTTGTTTGTTTCATAAATTTTAATACTACCATGTTATTGCATTTTATAAATAACTTGCTTGCACGCATCAGAGTTTCATTTATCTTTTGTGACTGGCGTCATGAGCATAAAACATTTTTAGCACATCATGGTTATATTATACCTGTGTTCATAATGTTTGCGAGTACATTCAAAGTACTCACTGGCTTGTCCCTGGCTATTGTCTTGGCCAAATTTTCTAGCTCGGAGAGGAGCGATGCGATGCCAGCCCCGGAACCCACACAATGGAGATAGCACCTCGCGAAGATAGGAGTTAACCTGGTCAGCTGTTCCCATGGGAAATGGAGTCCCATAGACACTGATGTTTCACAAACCGCTTCCGCCATCAACCACTAGAAACCATTTGTTGTACTCACAGGCCAGAATGGTCTTGTACTACATATGTTGCATTCTGCTTGGAATTTCTGTATCAAGTTGGAGCCTCATCAGCTAACAGTAATCCTGGGGCTGATGAGCATGATGGTCTTTTCTGAAAATTTATTACCCAGAAAACCGGTCGTGACAGACTTGGTATCAGAGCCAGGCTGACCATTGGCTAATCCTATCTTATCCAGGTCGAAAAACTTAGGCAAACCAACCCACTAGACCTTAGCCAAACCCCAGCCAAGCTTCTCGTGCAAGATAGCCACACAGTGACCCAACACCTTTTTGGCAGTCGGTGCCCAACCTATCAACCTAACCTGTCACTCATGCGCCAGTGACCGGCCCCTAAATAGTCCTTTCTCGCAAGCGTGCGAAGGAAGACTCCGCCCCCTTTTTCCTATAAAAAGGGCACGCTAGTCCCAACACAGCACATCACAGCCGCTACCCCAAACCGAGCTACAATGCCTGGACCCATAGTGCACAACGAGACCACAGCAACCAACCTTGGAGGTTTTGTGACCATCCTCGCAAACCTCACCCGTCGTGCCTACGCGTTAGAGGAGCCACCAGAATATGTTGTGTATCAAGGACCCATGAGCGGTGAAGACCGTCAATTCTGGGCCACTGTGCACATCTACGGTAGGGGTCTAGCACCCGAGCGCCCCTACAGGTTCACCGGAAGGACAACTTCCTTTGAGCCACAAGCCATCCAGCTAGCCGCTCGAGAGGCTATAGTTCATCTCAGGCACTTGTCGCCCAGAGTTAACTGTCGCTCGTTCCACTACTACCCTAGGCGTGAAGGGTATGGTAGACCACCCCAAGTTGCCAACGGAGATCACGAGACGGACCCCGCATTGTTGCACCTAGTGCGCTATGTAAGTGCACTAGAGGCACTGTTCGACCAGATCACTATTGATCTAATCGCAGCTCGTGGAGAACTAGTTCGTCGAGCCCCGGCGAGAGAAGAGAACGAGCCCAACGCCGACAACCCAGTCGTGCTGTTTGGACACTCGATCGAGTCCCTGAGATCTGCCCCAGCCATCGGCCAAGGTGCTGCGATAACCCCAGAGGTGCTTTGTCGCATATTGGGAGCACACTCCAACGGGGTTGTGGCCAACAATCCCCGCGATGGTCATCATCACTACCCCGACCCTGCAATTCCTCCACCATCTCCGACTAATCCCGGCAGTGAGACACGTGGAGAAGCCTCGACATCCACCAGGCACGCCCGTTTAGACATAAACGAGGTAGACTAAGCCGTATGAGTAGCACCGAGTTTCAGTGTATCCTCGCTTTGTAATCATGCGACCGTGTATATTAACGCAGCATGTCGTTGTGCCTCTGTTTTAATAGTAGCCTTGCATATTTGGTCAGCGCATAGTTGCACATTTTCCGGGCACAACTACCAAAACCAACCCGATGACAACCACAGTAACGCGTCTCTTTATGAGATATGTGTATCTCTGACACTGACCCGACCTTTGGAGCTAAGCTGGCAAATTTATTACCTTTCACCACGGTAAAACGATCCGGCTCCATTGCTATATAAAGGCCACCTTGTGACCTTACCCAGCAACCCTCACTTTGTGCACCACACTCACACTTTTTCCTGTCATGCCGAGCGCCAGCATTCATCTGAGAACCCCAAATGCAACCCCAGGTAGCTTTGTCAAAATATTGTGGGATTTTACCCGCAGTACCATGGGTTCTACCCAGCCACCTCAGTACGAGCTGTTCAAATCAAGGATCACCCCATCCACCCCAGAATATTGGGCAGCAGTACACATCCCTCCCGTGGACTCCAATCAAGATCCAACGGAAGTTTCCTTCGTGGGGAAATCTATGCCAACCCCACACCTGGCCATAGAAGCTGCTGCGAAAGAAGCGATTGCTCGTCTTCGATCCGCAGTACCCTATGCCCGTGAACGAGGATATTATTACTTTCTGAGCCGTGCAGCACCCGGAGAAGTAACATCTTTTCCCGGTGGGCGCATTGAGAGAGACCCAGTGCTAGCCAACCTTATCCAGTACATCATTGCTCAAGAGCATTTGAACCAGCGAGTGATGGATTATCTCCAGAGCCTCGCAGATTTAAGTCCTCAGATTGCCATCGGCAGACCACTGAGACCCGACCCGGAGAGACGCATACATCGACTGGTCAATCCACTGCCTCCGATAGAAGAAGAGTGTATCCCTTTACCAGAGACATTTTATCAGGACCCCACCCAGTTACCGTTTTCATTTTAGACGTCACTACTGTATTTTTTTTGCAGCATTTATATTTATGTGTGTGACTTATGCGTGATACCCTGAGTTTGTACAACGAGTCAATTATTTGGCTTCTACTAATGTGTGTAGTTTTTGTTGTGGTTTATGCTCCTTTAAATTAACTGTTTTTCCCTCGCAAAATCCTGGAGTGAGATTTCTTTTCCCTAAGTTGCTACACCTGCCCCTTCTCACGACGTGGATTATTTAATTTCATACAGCACCACGCAGCAGACTCACAACCATAATCATTCGGACACATACACTGTTTGCAAAACTTTGCAACGGCGTTACATCCAGCTAATCACCCCCCTAACAACAGTTAGCACCCGGCACACCCCCATCTACTCCTCATGATCACCACCACCGCGGAGAGCCAACACCCGAGCAGCAGCATCGCGACGATCGTCGAGGATCATCGCGCACAGGAGCACAGAGAGCCCCAGCAGTGTTGCTAGCCCTCCGCATATCAGGACTGCAAACCAGTCCGGCATCGCCTCCGCCATTAGAGCCTCACCCGAGCTTCTGTAAGCAGTAATGGAGAAAGAAGGAGGAGGAGAAGTGAGGCCAGGTGTGAGGAAGAAGAGAGAGGCACCCCGGCCGTTTTATAGCTCGAGCTCGGTGTGCGGTGGGCGAAGTCCACCAACGCCGCTCGTCACCGATCGCCGGTATTCGGAGTCGAATCCGCGAGCAGTGCCGACAGCGCGCTGGCCCGCGAGGTGAGTGCACGCTGCACCGGCAGCTAGCACGCCGCGCACTACCACGGTACGGCCTAGATGCCCTACACACTAGGCGTCACCGTTGGAGAAAGCGCGCGGGAGAGAGGAGGAAGAGAAAGAGCCAGAGGGAGAAGAGGAGACTGACAGTGGACCCCGGGTCCACCTGTCGGCCAGAGAGAGCACTGTGCTCTCGGGTACGACCAGCGTATATTTAAATTTAGAAGTTATTCTAAATTTATATCCAGCATAGAAATCTCACGATTTTGTCCCGAACCGTAGACTCTTCCACGCAGCACCAGTTTTCACACTGTGGTTTTTCACCACTTATTGCCCTCTCACTAAAGCCACATCTTTATTGCGTAATTATTTTCTTAACACGGCTTTTAGCAAATCTCGAGGACGAGATTTTTCTTAAGGGGGATAGTATTGTGACACCCCAAAAATTTGGCCTTGTTTTAATGAATTAAAATTTTGCCGAGAATTAAAACTTTGGATTTCTGAGCTCCATTTTGAATATTTTTTTTAAATCATCTCTTTCCCTGTTATGATGAGTTTTTTTTTCCAAAGAGAAAATTACTTTTCAAATATGTTATTGGACATATTTAATCTCTCAAGAGAAACTTTCCCTTATTTAATATAACTAATTAAATAATTAAGTTGCTTGATCTTTACTTTCTTGAAAATGGTTTTTCAAGGTTAAATGGCCATATTTGAACTACAACCATTTGATAGATTCACTTAAAATTCCCACAAAAAATTTGGAGATGTCATGTGATGTTTTTAAATCACTTTTATGCAAAAATATATTTCATTCATGAAATATTTTGAGCCCTGCACTCAATTTTTCTTCTCTGGTCTAGAGTGCATTTTGCACTGCAACCCATGTAAATATTTCTTTAAAACTTCTACCAAAATTAGGGGAGGTCAGTAGGAGCATATTATTCCACTTTGTGCAAAAATTTAGGGTTGTTCTTTGAAAATTTTGAGTGAATCAACCTCTTTTCCATTCTGGTCCAATTTGAGGATTTGTACAGCAACCACCATTTTAGTTGCTCCTATATCCATGATTACTTTTTCTTCTGGTAGTCCCCCTTGCCAAACCCTTAAGTCCAGGAGAGTGGACCCATTGGATGATTCTAAGTGCTTGCAACAATGCCATTTGCTTTCTGTCCAGAATTGAAGTTTTGTAAAACTTGCACTAACAAGTTTGTGCGTTTCACAAACTAGCCTTACCACCCTCTTGTACATCTAAAGAGACTTCCATCTGGAGTTTTTGACCACTCCAAGACTTGCCTAAGTGCCCTTGGCATTTTGTCAAACACCCTACGGGCATGATCTGTTTTGACATGAATTTTGGCATTGCACTGTGAACCTGATCCCCTGACCAAACCAGCCTGTCCACTGATCTCCTTGCAAGCCCAAACCTAGACCTGTTAACCTCCAGCCTCAACCGCGACCTCTAGCATACTCTGGCATTTCGTCGAGCACACTCAGTGCGTGCACGGGACGCGCCCAGAGCGCGCGTATTGCACGACCCGTGCGCTCGAGCCGACACGCTGGCCCCCTGGCTTTGGCCCACACGGCAGCACCTCGCCACGCACTCCCCGCCTCGCAGCATCGTGCCAAACCACCCTGGCACGCTACAGCGTCGCCGCCAGGGCGTTCTTGGCGGCACTCCGGCGTCCGCAGTGGCTCCAGCCACGGACAGCGCCGCCCAAACCCCTCCCGCTCGCCACCTGGCCCCTGGAGCAGCGCGAGCTCATCCACAGCCATGTCCGCTAGCGCTCGTCGTCGCCACGATGCCCTGCAGCTACAGAACGTCGGTTCGCCGGAAGCTTATCCAGGGCCGCCGCGGAACCGCCTTGCCTCGCTTATAAATGGAAGCCCCGGGCCGTTCCCGCACACGGGCAACCTTAGGCCACCCCAATGACGCTTCCCCAGCTCGCCAATCGACCCAGGAGAGCTTCCTTCCTCATCTCCGGCAACTCCTGCCGCCGCCACCGCCCCGGCTAATCCGGCACCTCCAGTACCTCCCCCTCTCCGTTCTCTTCGCCAGAAACCTCCTCATCCTTCCGTGAACACATCCCCTACTCGATTTTGATCGGGAACCACCGTAGCCCCAAAACCACTCTGCTCCCGAAGCTCCCCTCCGCCGCGAAGCTCACCGCTGATGACTCTTTCCACCCCCGTCTACCCAGCGACCACCGAAAGGACCGCCGCAGTCTCGCGGATCCATCCAGACCCTCTGGAACCCGCGGGGAGCCACCGTTCACCGGCGGCGATCGTCGTTGCCTCGCCTCCGTTCGGGCAGAGGAAGAGGAGGGAGGGATAGACTGGTCAAACCTGACCATTGGGCCCTCTGGACCCACTGTCAGCGACCCCGTGTCTGTCCACGTGGTTAAGTGGAGGCGTAAAGCCTCAAGTACGCCTCCTCTGCACTGAAAGCGTAAACTCGTTTGAAACGTTTTCTTTTCTGTTTTATTTTAAAAACAGATTTGACCAAATCTTTGACTGGCTATAACTTTTTAAATATAACTCCAAATGAGTTGATTTTTTCTCCTGCCTTCCTCAAATTTGGTCTAGTTTATTTTAATATTTATTTGAAAAAATTTCAAACAACTTTTTTGTACTGTTTTGGAAATGTGTGTTAATTCAAATATATTTTTAAATAGGATTTTGGGGAGAGAGAAGAAACTTTCAAAAGTTTTGGAGAGCACCTCACCCCTCCACAACATTGAAGGCAAGCATTCTGAATCCCGGCATAATAATTTTTGGTGTGATCGTGGATACATTTATAACACCACCGCATTTCGAAGGACTCGTTATTTCATGTAGTATGATCATATGCATGAGTGCATATTAGTGATTTCCAGGCTGTTGGAAATGAACACACTTGTGATGATAATCACCCTCATGTGCCTTGCATGCATACCGGCAGGAACCCGGGAAAACCTCAGCCTTGGGTAGGCATGAGTTTGTCGTCGGTCTCTGTCGGGACGGTTATGTCTGGTATGGCATGGTAAGGTGATATGAGCGGTCACTCTGTTGGATGAAATATATTCGTTATTCTAATCATGCAGGGAATACTTAAACCTCCTGAGTCGATCGTAGATCGAGTCTTGTTCCAGTAACCCCCATACTTGTTTCGTACTACCACTCGTCTCTATAGCAAGTAGAGTACGGTTCAGTAAGTTGTCAACCTCTTTCTAGCACACACCGTACAGAGAGGCCATGGTGGAAGATACCGGTTGTAGCTGGTAGGCAGGCCACCTGGTCCGGGGGCATGGGTGTTTCCGGTTGGGACCGAGAGGGGAGGCCACCCCTTAGAGCGCGCGATATAAATTTGATCCCATGCTACGCGAGGTTGTAGCCTCCCCACTTAGAGTTTGCTTAACAGGTGTCGTGGGTGATTCCAGACACGTGTCAGTTAAGCTGGTGTGTGCAAGTTAGGTGTGTTTTCAACAAAAAGACCGTAGACAGAATTAGTCCCGATGGACTAAAGAAATTCGTTACTCGTGGGTAAAGAGTACACCCTCTGCAGAGATTAAACCTATTCGAATAGCCGTGTCCATGGTTAAGGATTACAGTCTGGGATGGGTCAAGTGTCGGTCTTAGTGTCGGTCTTCGGAGGTGAAACGGTTAACCAGAAATGGAATTTCTACTCGTGACTTGTGATAACTATGATTATTATTATTGTTGACTAACCCATGATATTATTGTTATTATCAAGTATCTTTGGGATGGTTCTACCTCCGGGATATTCATTATGATTGTTTATTTTAAAGCCCTTTATGTGGTGTCGCTCAGACGCCCGACTGTGGCATTTCTTTTAAAGCCCTTTATGTGGTGTCGCTCAGACGCCCAACTGTGGCATTTCTTTTAAAGCCCTTTATGTGGTGTCGCTAAGACGCCCGACTGTGGCATTGCTTGTTATTTGGTTCATAAATTTTAATACTACCATGTTATTGCATTTTATAAATAACTTGCTTGCACGCATCAGAGTTTCATTTATCTTTTGTGACTGACATCATGAGCATAAAATATTTTTAGCACATCATGGTTATATTATACCTGTGTTCATAATGTTTGCGAGTACATTCAAAGTACTCACTGGCTTGTCCCTGGCTATTGTCTTGGCCAGATTTTCTTGCTCGGAGAGGAGCGACGCGATGCCATCCCCGGAACCCACACAATGGAGATAGCACCTCGCGAAGATAGGAGTTAACCTGGTCAGTTGTTCCCGTGGGAAATGGAGTCCCATAGACACTGATGTTTCACAAACCGCTTCCGCCATCAACCACTAGAAACCATTTGTTGTACTCACAGGCCAGAATGGTCTTGTACTACATATGTTGTATTCTGCTTGGAATTTCTATATCAAGTTGGAGCCTCATCAGCTAACAGTAATCCTGGGGCTGATGAGCACGACGGTCTTTTCTGGAAATTTATTACCCGGAAAACCGGTCATGACACGTACTACTTCAGAGTGGTACAGTAATCCTGTCTTGAAGGTCATGTTGCTAGACAACAATGAACCTATGAGCTATGGAGAAGCGATGGTGGGCCCAAATTCCGACAAATGGTTAAGAAACCATGAAATCCGAGATAGGATCCATGTATCAGAACAAAGCATGGACTTTGGTGGACTTGCCCAATGACCGGCAAGCCATTAAGATAAATGGATCTTTAAGAAGAAGACGGGCATGGACGGTAATGTCACCGTCTATGAAGCTCGACTTGTGGCGAAGAGTTTTTCACAAGTTCAAGGAGTTGACTACGATGAGATTTTCTCATCCGTAGCGATGCTTAAGTCCGTCGGATTCATGTTAGCATTAGCTGCATTTATGAAATCTAGCAGATGGATGTCAAAACGAGTTTCCTTACCAGTTTTCGTAAGGAAAGGTTGTATGTAATACAATCAGAAAGGTTTTGTCGATCCTAAGGATGCTAAAAGGTATGCTAGCTCTAGCGATCCTTCCATGGACCGGAGTAAGCATCTCGGAGTTGGAATGTGCACTTTGATAGGATGATCAAAGATTCTGGGTTTATACAAAGTTTATGAGAAACTTGTATTTCCAAAAGAAGTGAGTGGGAGCACTATAGAATTTCTGATGAGTATATGTTGTTGACATGTTGATGATCAGAAATGATTTTCTAGAAAGCATATAGGGTTATTTGAAAGGTGTTTTTCAATAGAAAACCTGGATTAAGCTACTTGAACATTGAGCATCAAGATCTATAAGGATAGATCAAAATGCTTAATAATACTTTCAAATGAGCACATACCTTGACATGATCTTGAAGGTGTTCAAGATGGATTAGTCAAAGAAGGAGTTCTTACCTGAGATGTAAGGTATGAAGTTAAGACTTAAAGCTCGACCTCAGCAGAAAAGAGAGAAAGGACGAGGGTCGTCCCCTATGCTTTAGACGTAGGCTCTACAGTATGCTATGCTAAGTACCGCACCTGATGTGTGCCTTGCTACATGTTTGGCAAGAGAGTACAAAGGTGATCAAGGAGTGGATCATCAGATAGCGATCAAAGTTATCCTTAGAGGAATAAGGATATGTTTCTCGATTATGGAGGTGATAAAGAGTTCGGCGTAAAGGGTTACGTTGATGCAAGCTTTAACACCTATCCGAATGACTCTGAGTAGGAAACCGGATACGTATAGTGGAGAAACCATTTGGAATAGCTCCAAGTGGAGCGTGGAAGCAGCATTTACAATATGACCTAGAAATTTGCGAAGTACATACGGATCTGAATGTTACAGATCCGTTGACTAAAACCTCTCTCACAAGCAGAACATGATCAAACCCCAGAACTCATTGAGTCTTAATCACATGATGATGTGAACTAGTTTAATGACACTAGTAAACTCTTTGGATGTTGGTCACATGGTGATGTGACCTATCAGTGTTAATCACATGGTGATGTGAACTAGATTATTGACTCTAGTGCAAGTGGGAGACTGTTGGAAATATGCCCTAGAGGCAATAATAAAAGTGTTATTATTATATTTCTTTGTTCATGATAATAGTCTTTTATTCATGCTATAACTGTATTATCCAAAAATCGTAATACACGTGTCAATACATAGACCACAATATGTCCCTAGTGAGCCTCTAGTTGACTAGCTCGTTGTGATCAACAGATAGTCATGGTTTCCTGGCTATGGACATTGGATGTCGTTGATAACGGGATCACATCATTAGGAGAATGATGTGATGGACAAGACCCAATCCTAAGCCTAGCACAAAGATCGTGTAGTTCGTATGCTAAAGCTTTTCTAATGTCAAGTATCTTTTCCTTAGACCATGAGATTGTGCAACTCCCGGATACCGTAGGAATGCTTTGGGTGTACCAAACGTCACAACGTAACTGGGTGGCTATAAAGGTGCATTACAGGTATCTCCGAAAGTGTCTGTTGGGTTGGCACGAATCGAGACTGGGATTTGTCACTCCGTGTAAACGGAGAGGTATCTCTGGGCCCACTCGGTAGGACATCATCATAATGTGCACAATGTGACCAAGGGGTTGATCACGGGATGATGTGTTACGGAACGAGTAAAGAGACTTGCCGGTAACGAGATTGAACAAGGTATCGGTATACCGACGATCGAATCTCAGGCAAGTACAATACCGTTGGACAAAGGGAATTGTATACGGGATCGATTGAGTCCTTGACATCGTGGTTCATCCGATGAGATCATCGTGGAACATGTGGGAGCCATCATGGGTATCCAGATCCCGTTGTTGGTTATTGACCGGAGAACGTCTCGGTCATGTCTGCATGTCTCCCGAACCCGTAGGGTCTACACACTTAAGGTTCGATGATGCTAGGGTTATAAAGGAAGTTTGTATGTGGTTACCGAATGTTGTTCGGAGTCCCGGATGAGATCCCGGACGTCACGAGGAGTTCCCGAATGGTCCGGAGGTAAAGATTTATATATGGGAAGTCCTGTTTTGGTCACCGGAAAAGTTTCGGGTTTTATCGGTAACGTACCGGGACCACCGGGAGGGTCCCGGGGGTCCACCAAGTGGGGCCACCGGCCCCGGATGCTTGCATGGGCCTAGAGTGGAAAGGGACCAGCCCCAGAGTGGGCTGGTGCGCCTCCCACCCTTGCCCAAGGCGCAGCTAGGAGGGGAGAGGGGAAACCCTAGGTGCAGATGGGCCTATAGGCCCACCCTAGGGCGCGCTCCCTCTCTCCCCCTCTTGGCCGCCCCCTCCAAGTCCCATCTAGGGCTGGCCGCCGCCCCCTAGGGGTGGAAACCCTAAAGGGGGCGCAGCCCCCTTCCCCCCTATATATACTTGAGGTTTTGGGGCTGCCAAGACATGAGTTTTCTCCCTCTTGGCGCAGCCCTACCTCTCGTACTCCTCTTCCGCGGTGCTTGGCGAAGCCCTGCTGGACTACCATGCTCCTCCACCACCACCACGCTGTTGTGCTGCTGCTGGATGGAGTCTTCCTCAACCTCTCCCTCTCTCCTTGCTGGATCAAGGCATGGGAGACGTCACCGGGTTGTATGTGTGTTGAACGCGGAGGTGCCGTCCGTTCGGCACTAGGATCTCCGGTGATTTGGATCACGACGAGTACGACTCCTTCAACCCCGTTCTCTTGAAAGCTTCCGCTTAGCAATCTACAAGGGTATGTAGATGCACTCTCCTTCCCCTCGTTGCTGGTTTCTCCATAGATAGATCTTGGTGACACGTAGGAAAATTTTGAATTTCTGCTACGTTCCCCAACAACACTGGATTGCATGGGAGAAATTACTACGCCCAAAGAATCAAGGTGGCCTAGGTTTCCGTGATATGAGGCTCTTTAACCAAGCTTTGTTAGCTCGCCAAGCATGGCGATTACTTGATAGACCTGAGAGTCTATGTGTGAGGCTACTTAAGGCAAGATACTATAGATATGGCAATTTGATTGACACAGTTTTCACAGGCAATGCGTCTCCTGTGTGGAGAGGAATAGAGTATGGACTAGAACTGCTGAAGAAGGGCATTATATGGAGAATTGGCAATTGCCAAACAGTCAGAGTCTGGAGGGATCCTTGGATAAAACCGCGTGGGGGCTCTTGCAAATTACTTGGAGAGCGAGGAACCTGCAGGTACAGCCGAGTGGCTAATTTCATATTACCAGGCTGTTCGTGGAATGAATGACGACTGAACCAGTACATGATAAGAGCAGATGTACAGGAGATTGTGAAGATCAGGGTATCCCGCAGAGCGGAGGAGGATTTTCTTGCTTGGAACATGGAGAAAGATGGGAGGTTTACAGTCAGGAGTGCCTACCACCTCATGGTCACCGAGGTCATTCAGAACCAGGGTGGGATCTCGGCGAGTACAAGACCAGATGGGGACCGGCCTGTTTGGAAAATGTTCTGGAAAATCCAAGTTCCACAAAAAGTGAAGATATGTGCATGGAAACTGCTAAAGAAAGGGTTACCTACACACTAGGTGATGAAATCTAAACATATGGAGGTGGCGGATGTGTGTCCGAGATGTAGCCGGGTGACGGAGGACAGTTTTCATGCTGTCGTGGCGTGCCCCACCTCTAGTGCTGTATGGGATGCTATGGCGGAAGTATGGAAGATACCAGCGAAGGAGACAATTTTGAACACCGGTGATGAGTGGCTATTTGATCTGTTAGTAACGCTAACTGATGAGGATCCACTACTAGGGAAAAGGCTAGCAGCAGCACAGGTTTTAGGTGTATCAGTAGCGCGGGGAGGGGCGCTACTAATAAGGCGCTACAGCTAACACATAGCAGTAGCGTGTGGTCACCGGCGCTACTGCTACACAAGTGTAGCAGCAGCGCGGTTATTGGAAGCTCGCTACTGCTGGTAGCTCTAGCGCGCTTTGCAACAACGCGCTACTGCTATCACGGCGCTGCTGCTAACTTTTATACACTCGCTACTGCTAATTTAACAGGTTTTTTGTTTTTTAGGCATATTTGTTTTGTATTTGAACATGCTTTATAGAAGAATCTTTAGCACATAGAAATGTCATCATGATACACATACAAATGCCTGCGAGACCACAAATGTAATCATAGCATATACATACAAATAGTGTCATCATAATCATCATCCAACACAAAGTGGTCTCTCGTCATCATCTCGAAAATAGCGATACAAGTCCTCGATTACTTGCAAATACATCATCATCCATCTAAACAATGGTATACACGAGAAGAGCTATCACTTTGAGTACATGAGTTCGTATCCCTCTCTCGCATTAGCGTGAACCTAAACTAACTACTGTCTGTCGCTCGGAAACCGGAAACCGGTAACACCTGGGCCTGACATCCGGCCACTCATCGTATATATACTCCTGGCGTAGCACTTCTTCGCCATCGATGATCTATGCACCTGCATCGTCACATGAGTCGATGATATGCAACATATATAGTTGAGCAACAGAAAGAGACAGACTTGACAAAAATAGAAACAACATATCATAAGCATAAATAACAAAGTTCATCGTACCCAAAATGCCCTAACTAGAGTGATCTTCGCTAGTCGAGGAGGAGGACGGTTTAATTACATCACAAATAAAGTTTCACTGCGCATAACTCAAAGTTTTGTCATACAGAAAGTATGGACTAAACAGACACATTGTCATATATCGACAATCACTCCAACATGCCGTGCCATCCATCGAGGTCAGGGAGATAGTCCCCGAGCTTAGTGAAAGGCTTCATGTCGAGACGCTGAGAGGCTACCCATGTTCGGACGTCTTCCCGCGACATTTGTCCTTCTTCGTAGTACATCCCTGTTTTTCCGACGACCTCCTTCATGATGATTTGGGCAAGTTCACGCTGGATGTGATAGAACTCAGCTCGAAGTCGATGATCCTCGATATCTCCTACGTCCTTTGCCCATTGCAGAATATGGGCATCGCCAGATCTAGGTGACATGCGAAGGTTCTGGTGATCCCGTCTGTACTCCAGCATGTGGTGTAGGACATAGAATCCATCATTAAGAGAATCGCTCGGTTGCTGGATGTAGCAGAAGTCGGCCTTATGGGCGAAAGCGACCCTGCCGCCCCTTCTCTTCTTGTCCCTGACCTCTCCACCCCTTGCTTGGTAGTAAAACATAGCACTGTCGAGAACATCCTTGATGTGGGTGTAATCCTTTTTGTGAATGTTCTTCGACGAGTCCAAGTAAAGAGCGTGGGAGAATTGGGGGTATAGGTGATGAGGACGACGCACCCGCCGCTGCGCAAAATAAGTACACCTCAAATTACTTAGCCTCCACCGTGCAAATGAATGATTGAAATCAAAGAAAGGATAGCAACACGGATGACTTACACGGGATGATAAGGCACGAGAATCGCCCCCTTGTCCCTATTGGCGAGCATGAAATTGACGATGTATTCCCTCGCGTATACACGGTGCTCTGCGCAAACTCCCAAGAAGCCCCCGTGCATGTAGTACGGGTCAGCGACACAGATATGAGATATCTGCTCAACCCCGATGATGTAGTTCATGTGCAAGGCATAAAGGCGGACAAACGTAAAATCCAGCTTCTTCACGTGAAACATGTCGAATATGTAATCGAATCAGAGGAAGAACTTATCCGCGGGGAAGCTGTCGACGTACGACCTTTGCCGCGGAATGTTAACCACGTAGAGTGGGTATCCTGGATCTGTCGAGGCGATGAGGCCTTTCTCTACCCGCAGCACATCGTCATGAAGTCTCCTTAGATCACCAAATCTGTCCTGTAGCACTGTTGCAGGTAGAATTGGTTGACCAGGGATATGCCATTTATCCGCATTGGGGATATCTATACGGTCCTGAAGCTGAGGCTGCTGAGGCGGCTGGATCATAGAATCAACTTTTTTGCCTTTCCTCGCTCTTTTCCTAGACTTCTTTACTACCGGAAGGTCGTCCATAATACGTTGAGACGGCAATTCAGGCACCGACTCATGACGCTCAAACCCTGAGGAGGCGCCAGTATAGACATATTGTTCAGTGCCACCGTCGTCCTCATCCTCATCCATGGCGATGTCATCAGCAACTAATGGAGCCTCCTCCTTACCCCGTCCCCTATCACCCAACCCGACACCCGTTGCTAATTGGGTAGGTGGGGTGTTGATGTTCATACCTTGCTGAGGCTGCGTGCTCGTGGGTGTGCTCCCGACCGCCTCCAGACGAAGCAGACTCTTTGGCCACAAGAGGACCCATCCATTGCAACAATCACCAAGCCGCCGCGGTGTCTCCTCGTCATCCACCAGTAGTGTTGGAGGAGGAAAATTCTTGTGGCCCGGTTCGACACTGGCCACGGAAACCTTGAAGACGTTCGGGGCGATCGGCCGGCTGTGGAACAATGGTTCCTTCGGCTTCATTATCGTCACCTTCCCCACGTCCACCTTCTGGTCGCCGATGGTGTACAATATGGTGCATGGGGTTTCGTCGGCCTGCAAAGAAAAGTCTGCGACGTGAGACATCCGAAAGGCAACGAAAACGGGAGATTATACATTTATATTAAGGGGGGCGGTGTGACAGATACCGTGAGGGCGTCGAGCTCAGCCAAAGACGAAGTACCGTCGAGCACATCCGGTGCGGGAGCCGGTGCGGGAGCAGGTGCTCCCAAGAAGTCAGCAAGGGGAAAGTCCTCTGCATTTTTTCTGGATTTTGCCTTGTCCAAGTGATAACACCCGTCACCAAGGAAGTAGACAAATCTGCAACCACCTGTTTTGCGGCAGCTACCATTGTTGCGACTGTCTGAGATGATTTCTTCTCAACCGCAATCTCAACCTTCTTGTCGATGTTTTCTTCAGTTAACCTCCGTCTTTCCTTTCTCTCCTCCGTGGTCTCACGGTAATACTTCTTCCACGTGGCGCCGTCTCCGACACCGTGCATGCGTCCATACGATGGTCGAGTATCCACCGGTTGTTGTTTCAATATGTTCAATGCCCGGTTGAATGGAGTGTCCCACTTGGGCCTCGCCAATGCCTCAAACAGCGAGTCGCTTTTGGCCGCAATCCGGTGCTGCTCTCTCTGCAAAAGGCACAAGGATCGTTTACAAATATGACTAATGTGTGCAGTCGAATTGATCAGAAACTAAAATTACCACCAGTCTCATGAACTCCGTAATGACCGGTGTTGTCTCGTAAACCTTCTTCACTGGGTCCCAACGGTGCCGGGCCCTCAGGACGTCACACTCCTGCGGGACGGTGAAATCCGCCAAGGGGTCTGGGATGCCCAGACTCGCGGCTTCCGCATCCTCCTTGGCCCATTTGGACCTCTTTCCGCCGTAACCACGGCTTCCGAGGTGGTGGCTCCCACTGTTCCTCTCTTGAAGCCCCTTCATGTACTTAGACTTGTTTTTGGCAGCTTCGGCCTCGCAAGCCTCCTTGAATATTTGAAACTGGTCTTCCGTGATTGTCGGATTATCCTTTACAATCTCGGAGTAGGGTTCCTTCTTGTCGATGATCCTTGCTTTCACTCGAGTTTTCCAGGCAGCCAACGCGTCGCTAAACTTGGTCATGGCGTGTTTGTTTATCTTCTTCATTGTCGGGTCCTTGTCTGGATCTTCATAATCCTTCTCATTCCGGCCCGGGAACAAGAATATCTGGTGAAACTTCTTTAGGAGGGAGCTCCTCATATTTTCTATCTTCTGTAGTTTCTCATCATTGATGATGGCGGTTGTCCGTACGATGTAGCCTATTTGATTGTCGCAACACGAGCGAGCTTCCTCGGGCGCCTTTGGCTCAAAAATGCCGTCGTCCACCTCCGTGACCACCAGCCTAGTAGTCCTGAGTTTGTTAGGAAGTCGTTGCCTCTTTGCTTTCGGTTCTACACCGGCTCCGCTCCCCGAGGCAGCACCGGTCTCAGTCTCAGCGCCGATCCCGATGCCGGTCTGAGTCTCAGCGCCGGTCTCAGTCTCAGCACCGGTCTGCGTGTCGGTCTCAGTCCCCGATGCCACCGGTGGGCCCAGCAACAACATCGGTTGATCGTCGGTAAGGCTAAAAAATTCGTCTGCCGCCCGGTAGGCGTCGACGCAATCACCAGAACCCTGTCCTTCATCGTTGCTAGCCATGTTTCCTATGATTAAATCTAGTCAATTAATTCTAGACCTAATAAAATGAATAATGACATAAAAAGGCCTATTGTTTTGCAAGAATGTTGACTCCTTCCTGGTGCGGCAAATCCCGGGCACTCGATATGTCCTAATTTGTAGCACAAGTCATGCCGAAATTCACGGAAAATTTCGGCATGACCATTGCTAAAAAGTGGACAAATCAAGAACCTGAAATTTGCCGGAACAGAAATGAATCAACATTCCGGCAAAACATAGGCCACTCGGCATCATTCACTGGAAACAACAAAGCCACTTGGGCACAATCGAACCACTTCAATGAAAAGATATAACATGACCACTTCAATGAAAAGATATAATCAACAATAAAAGTCAAGGAAGGGATCATCTTTAAAATAAAATTTGCCTAAATTCTTTTCCTTCACTAAACACTTCTCTGCCTAGGACAAAACCCAAATTATGTTGATCTAGCTATTCCTCTCTCTCACACAAACACACATTATTATCTCTAACCCTTCTCTGCCTAGGACATAACCCAACTAAATTGCAAAGGAACTCCATTTCTCTAACTCTTCTGACCTAATGCTCTAAAATAACATTTTCCTCTAACCTATCCAACCTACTTAACCTAGCTTGTTAATCCAACGAACCTAATTAACCTACCTATTTAATCTAGTTAGTTAATCTAGTTTACCTACATAATTAACCTAATTAAACTAGTTAACGCAACTAGTTCTCTGTCAAAGCCCTAAATAAATTTTTGCACTAATTAACCTAGATAATTAACCTAATTAAACTAGTTAACCTGACTAGTTCTCTGTCAAAGCCCTAACTAATTTTTGCACTAACCTAGATAATTAACCTAATTAAACTAGTTAACCTAACTACTTCTTTGTCAAAGCCCTAACTAAATTTTTGCCCTAACCTAGATAGTTAAGCTAATTAAACTAGCTAACCTATGCATGAGAGAGAGAGGAGGGGTGGGGGCTTACAGAGGATAGCTCCGGTGGTGGCGAGGGAGGCAGTGATGGCGAGGGAGGCAGGGGCGTCTGCGGTGACGGCGAGGGAGGTAGTTGTGGCGAGGGAGGATCCGGTGGCGTCGACGGCGGCTCCGGTGGCGTTGATGAGGCCGCGCGGCTCCGTGGCGTTGGGGGCGGCTCCGATGGCGTTGACGGTGCCACGGCTCTGGTGGCATCGACGTCGGCAGGAGACGGTGGCGAAGTGGGGCGACGGTGAATCGGGGAGACGGCGGCGGGGTGGGTCGAGGGATTTGGGGGAGAAGTGGTGGCCGGGGGGAAACGGTTTTTTGGTTAAGTCAAATTTAGCGGTAGCGCGTTTCGCAAAACGCGCTATAGCTAAGATAGCTACAATGGTCTTTACAAAACGCGCTGCTGTTATAACTATGTAAATTTCTTCCACTTTTTATTTTCTTTTCTGTTTCTATAGCAGGGTCTAGGACACGCGCTGCAGCTATGTTAGCTATAGCGCCTCTTACAAACACATGCTACTGCTATGCCTTCCTCCGTTTTTTCGCTTTTTCAATTATTATGTTTTATATTTTATTTTTTCCTTTCTCCTTTTTCTATTTATTTCATTTTCATTTACTTTTCTATTTGTTTTTCATCTTATTTTATTTCCATTAGTAGTAGCGCTCTTCGTAGGAAACGCGCTACTACTTATACCCTAGCGGTAGCGCGCTTCTTCCAAGCCCGCTACTGCTATGCGTATCCTATCATTCTACCAACGGGAATATTAGTAGTAGCGCTTTTGTCACTACACGCGCTGCTGCTAAGGTTGTATCTGCAGCACGGTTTTTCCTCAATCGCTACTGCTATCTAGTACTAGCGCTCTTTTTTGACCCGCGCCGTTGCTAAATTTCTGTGTATAGGCTTTTCCCTAGTAGTGATCGGGCAAAAGTTCTGATGATAATATGGAGGAACTGGCAGGTGCGTAATGATGCCATGCATGATAAAACTGTGCCTCCGGTCGAGGTCACTAGGGGGTTCTTGCAAAGCTACATGATCTCACTAGATCAGATAAAATATGAAAAAGGCTATGATATGCTGAAGGGAAAAAGAGACATGAAACCAGTGGGAGAGAGAGCTCAGCCACAGGAAGAAAAGAGGACTCAGGAGCCTGCGCCATGGCCACCACCTCCGGAGGGATGGATTGCTCTGTTGCTAGACGGCTCTTTTGATGCGGAATCACACACGGCGGGAGCGGCTATGGTGGCGAGGAACAGCAGAGGATAACACATTCTGTCGGCGTGCTGGTTTATACCACACTGCTCGAGCGCCTTCGAAGCAGAGTGTGTGGCCGTCCGGGAAGGTGTCACTACAGCAATCCAGCACTCAACATTGCCTCTGGTTATTCAGACAGACTGTGCTGCTTTGGTTAAGTGCCTGGAGTGTCCAGGGGCTGATAGATCGATAGTAGGTCATCTTGCAAATGAGACTAAAGAGTTGATGAGAGAAAGGGAGCTTGTGTGTCGGCACATCGGTCGTCTGCAGAATAGGACTGCAGACCGCCTTGCTAATTTGTCAAGAGTGGAGCACCGCACCAAATTGTGGTTGCAGGGGCCTCCTGATGCTCTTACGGGTTATCTAGCAGGCGATTGTACAACTATTCCTTAATTAATAAAGCTCTCTTTCCCGCCGCAAAAAAAATAACTTGAAGGGGATTGTTTTTTACCAAAAGAAAGGCCGCCCTCTCTGATCTTATATAAAGAAACCATGGTCTTCTTTTTGCAGACTAACATACCAATTGATGCACTTTAAGGGGATATGCTAGAGATGCTTTAACAATGCTAATTAAGATGTCTTTCTACCTCCTAACTGCTACTGAACAAGTAATAAGTTGCTCCATGTAGCTACAACACTCTTTTGTTAGCAGGCTACAGTACTCTTGCGAACTCTATTTTTGAATTACTTCCAGCTAGCCATGTCTGCACTTAGTATTGGATATGTTGTGAGTTAAATTTTTTGAGGGATATGTTGTAAGTTAACTTTTTTGACGGATATCTGGTGAGTTATTTAGGGCATGCACAACGATGTACACTCAGCTGTCTATAAGGGGTCACAGCTAGGATTTTAGATGACGTGGGGGAGAGAAGTTGTGAAGAGAGAAAGAGCCCGTCGGTAGAATTAACTACGATCTGCAGCGCTTGAAGATCGCACGGTACAGACAGCCTTTCTAGCGTTGTATGGAGTGCGTCTGTAAAAAAGGCAACTGCCCCCTTTGTTGAGAGTAGGAGCGGTGGGGTCGGCCAGAGGTGGATGGGATTTAACTTCGTAGCTAATTTTTTTGCGGGTGAACTTCGTAGCTAATTAAAATATTTACTAATTTCAGGGTGTTTATAGACAGTAAGAGAAAACGGTCTATTGTATGAGGTGTTTTTTTTGCGGGGTTGTATGAGGTGTTTTTACTGCTGTCTACAGGTGACGTGGACGATCGTTACAGACAACAGGCGTCTAAGTTGATGTACATGCCCTCAGTAGTAGAACAATCAGTTCTTGAGATTATCAACTGCTATGTACCTTCAGAGCTGTAACTGTTGGGAGTAACTATCTATGCCATTGTTTTGCTTGTGAGTTTGTACGTACATTTGCCAGTAAAATAAAGGTCATGCACTGGAATGACGTTGATCTCCCCAGACATAACATGGCATCAAACTGTGTGTGACAGATAAACCTAGCTTCCACCACAAACGAAGTGGAGAAGAGCGTGAGGTCCGGCCGGTCCAGCCACCTAGCTTATGTCTCCATCGTCGATGCATTCATGCATACATCGATCCTTTAAAGGCCGGCTAACTGGGATGAGGATTTGTGGCACCGAGGTGCTCCACCCACTGATATCCATGCCTTTCGTTACTCTAGCCAGATCAAAACATTTAATGCTAGAATCATTTAACAACTCAGAGATGCGTTAGGGATACATCAGTTCAATACGAGTCCGGTGGGTCTGTCTTTAAGTGCAGTTAATGGATGTGGGGTACTGGAACCCAAAGCCTGCTGTGAAGAGTGGAAGTTTTTTGTGAGAACTGGGTTTTACCTGATTATAAATTCATTTCATTAAGTGAAACATAACAGCAACGTGTTTTGTAATTTTTAGAATTATATATCAGTCACTGACTTTTAGAGAATTAGTTTTTATTTTGATTACATAGCAATTTAGTCAGTGACTTGCGGAATTTTCAGAAGATAAATAATGATACAAGCAAGAACAGCCAAGTCCGTGCTGGCAAGACAAGTTCATTGCCTAATTCTGATTAGCTGAAAACAACTGCCTGAATCTTGATGCACTGATTTACCATCATCACATACATTTGAGATAGCATGGTTCGTCAGCAAATACATTCCAAGACGATAGATCCATCAGCAAATTTACAACATTGACAGTGATAATACTTGGTAACATTGTTCTATGATGCAACAAAAAATAATTATAATTACAAATCCATCAACAGACACATTAATCAGGCAATAATATTTACTCGAAAAAAACACTGTGAATTTTACTGATAAAAATGCACTGGTTAATCATCAAAAATTAAAATTAGGCTAGGATAGTTCAATCCAAATTCTGAGGGGCAGTTCCATCCAAATTCTGAAGATGAAAGCTGAAAATCACAGTCATGGGAAACCTACTAATTTCCCAGATTTGAACACCACAAATCTGTTCTCACACAAAAATCCCAGGAAACTTTTGAGAGCGAAAAAACGAGCAAAGAAAGCAACTTGAGAAAAACTCTTCGGAACAATATGACTCGTACAGAAAGTTACAGGAATCATGGAGAGATAAATCGATGAAATAAACTTCTCAGAGAGAAAAAAATGAGGAATGGAAATAACTTGGAGAAGATCTCACCGAAACAACCTATAATCTCATACAAAAAAATACCAGGGAACCTCTAGAGAAAAATCGAGGAAAGAAACTTCTGAGAGAGAATATGCGAGGAAAGAAAATGATTGGAGAAGAGCTCGACGGATCGGTCCTTGCCTGGCCGCTGGCCTTCATCTCCGAAGTCATTGCCCGGGCTTCATGTGCAGTGACAGTTCGTCGGCGTCGTGCTTCGTCCAGAGCACCGGCGACGCGTGGGTTGATGGATAGTGAAGGGGCACCACGGTGCGGGCCGGAGCCCAGCGGTAGCTCGTTGGGGAAGAGGTGGGCGACAGAATAGGAGAGGTGGTGATGCAGATTTGAATGCAGCTCGCGAAGGGGACGAGGGAGAAGAATGAAGAAGAAAGAGTATCGCTGGAAGGGGAGAGAAATATCCAGCTCGTCGGTGACATCTGGGAGGAGAAGAGAAGTGGGGAACGAGATGAAGATGAGGAAGAGGAACAGTGAGCAGGAAGGAGTAAATACCATCCACCACCGTTGCGTTCAATGCGTGTCGGTGGGAGCCGCATGGAACAACATCAGTTCTTACAGGTGGGACCAGCACGTACGGAATAGCATGCATGTACGGGTTGTTAATCGAACTACTACTTGAGCGATGAGTCAATTACACCGGTGGTGCTTGAACTTGGCGTAAACGATCACTTTAATGCTAAAAGTTGTGGCATACATTAAACTGGTGCAATAACTTGGCTCGGTTGTGCAAATACGGTCCTAATCGCATACGGATAGGAAATCAACACTGATTTGGCGTGCCAGCGTGGCATGGGGCCTGCTGTCAATGATTTTTTTTTAGCATTAGTACAGACACAAGCGCTCATATACACGCGCATACACTCACCCCTATGAACGCACACACGCACACCTACCCCTATGAGCACCTCCGAACGACTGAGCCGGCATGTCATCTTGAGATTTACGAAGTCACCACAGGCGCCTCGTCGTCGACGGGAACGTCTCCTCCCACTGAATGCGCATCGCTGGAAATCCTGAAATATATCTAGGAATAATGCGAGCACCAGAATTTGGACCCTGGTGGGTTCGGGATACCACTGTCCACCTAACCATCTTAAGCACACGTTGATTTGCTGCTGTCAACGACTTGAAGCGTGTGGCCTGTCTTTTTGGCAACAAAACCCCCTCAAAAATATTTATTTCTCACAAAAAAGACAATGTTCACGTGGTAGATGTTTTTTTTTCCTTTTTGCTGTATGACAAGTAGGTGCTGACGTGAAAACTAAAAGAAAAAAGCTTAGGCCTCTACATTCGAACACGCCAACTACTGCTAGGACGCACACCCTCACAGCCACGGCAACATCTGCTCCCGGATGTTCAACAAGTACAACAGTCGTTAATGTAGTATATAAGGGTATTTGGAAAAAGGAAAGTAGTATAAAGATGATGCATGTGGGGTTTAAATTGGCTGCAGATGTACTCTCGAAAAAAAATGGCTTCAGATAGTGCGGCTCATTTTACATGCGCTAGTTCTTTCTGAAATAATTATAAAACGTAAGTAATAAAAATAAATTTCAAAACAATTATGTGTGATAAATATTATACACACAAACGATGATTAGTACGTAAAAGTTTTTAAACAGACATGCATTATGTAAATTGTTTAGTAAATGCGGGCACTTAAAATGTTTAATGAATATAGAAAAGTATAAGGTTGCAGCTATATTTAAATTATTCAAACTGATGAATATAAACATTTACTAAATATTTATGAATATTCACTTTTGACTTATATTCAAAACAATTATCTAATTTAAATATTAGCACGACTGAATATTCATATTAACATTTTAAATCTTGAACTACCTATTTTTTAATTATACAAAAATCGAATTATACAAATATGCGTATGATTATTGAAATGTTTGTAGAATTAAAATAAAATTTATGAATTGTAATGCTAAAAATATCTGTATTTCTTATTATACAAATATCTTTATAATTTCACAAATATTATTTTACATATATATATATATGTATATATTTAATTTTTAAAATTATATGTGAACAGATTAGAAAAGTAATTTATTTTGTTTGTATGTATAATAATATTTATACTTCACGAAAACTGAAACATTATTCTTATTAATGAGATTAGAATTTATCATACCTACAAATATCTAAATAAAACAAACAGGAGCAAATGGACCGCAATGACGGCAGTCCATTGCAGCCCCACAAGCGCCTCTATTTGACTACATTAACCTAACTATCCATGTTGAAGTGTTTCTGGAAAAAAAAACTATCCATGTGAAGTTGTTAATAGGTGAATGGTATAGCGGCCAGGACAAACTGTGACCTAACCAAGGGTCACGCGCTCGAGACGCCAAGCCTCCTTTTTTCTTGTTATAATTTTAGTATGCACACACGGGATCCACTGGCAATAGAGTCGTAAAAAAATTGAAATGCCACCTTTCCAACGTCAATAAGGCATTTTTATGAGAGAAAAAAACTCAAGGGGTTTAACAAAAAAAAACTGGCCACACTCCCTCTCTTTGCCATCCTGACGGTGGGACCATGCCATGTTGGCGCGTTAGTCAGTGGCTCGGGCGTACACAACCGAGATTTGCACTGTATTTGCACGCCGGAGCTAAGTTATTACACCAGTTCGATGTATACCGCAAGTTTTAGCATCAAAGTGTCCGTTCACGCCAAGTTCAAACACCACCGGTGTAATTGACTCTTGAGCGATACAAAGCTAAATACAGCGCATTAAACACCATCGTCCCGAATCTATATGAACAGCAACGGTATTGACGTGGGTGGGTGGAGCACCTAGGTGCTCCTCTGTAATTTCCGGCTAACTGCTACTATCACTATGTAGCACTACGATGCTTGCTTTCGTACGTGGCCATGGCCCCATGCATGCCACTCCGTTCGGGTGCAAGAATTGATGCCATCCTCTAGAAGCAAAGTAAAAGTGTGAAACGATCGGCGAACGGCGTCACAGGACGATATGCACATGCATTTGCATTTGCAATAGCACAGAAGTTGGGCTGGGCACTGCCAAAGATCGATGGTACGTCCATATATACGTGTCGAGCTCTCCTTTGCCCACGCCTACGTCTCGCCAGCCGTTCATCACTTCACTTGATGTACTACTTGCTTATATAGCCGGCCCGTGCCTCGCTGCCTTGACCCGTGACCGTGAGAGATAGCTAGCTAGCTCCATCAGGAAAGCACCGCCCGCGCGAGGAGAGGAAGAGGAAGAGCGACAAGCATCAATGGCTGGTGGCGATCAACCTGCGCTGAGGCAGGTGCTCATGGTGGCCAAGGCTTGCTTCATCTTCGGCTTGTTGGCGGCCGTGATCGGGCTCGTTGCCGCCACCAGCAACCCGGGAGACTTCCAGTTCCACGCCCAGGTAACTCCACAACTCCGGTATCCATCTCCCTTCGCTGGCACCTACTATCGGTATCGTACGTACTCCTAATTTGCTGGATGGTTACCCATGCATGCAGTCGCAGATCGGGCACGCGGCCGCGGCCACGGAGGCGGAGGCGCTACGCCTGCGCACGAAGGCGCTCACCCTGGTGCTCCTCAGAGTGGCTCAGGCGATGACCGCCGCGGCGGCTGTCGTGGCCCTGGCGGGGGGCTCCCTCACATTTCTGGGCCGTTGCATCGTCGCCAGCGGGCTCATCGTCGCCGCCACCAATACCTACCTTCTCTGCAGAGTCGTCTACATGCTGGCAGTCGTCGCCGGCGGGCCAAGCGCCGGCGGGCAGGTCCTCGACGTCTGGACCCATATCTCCATCGCCGCCTCCTTCTTCTCCTTCTTCTGCGCCAGCCTCACTGCCATCCTCTGCGCCTAACCTCGCCGGTCGTCACCTTTAGCGTAAATAAGCTAAGATAAGCTAGGAGCCACCTCTGGCCTAGCTTAAGTTTGCCAGCTCGCAGCATCTATCTTGTTCATGGCTCGCAGCATCTGGCCTACTTGCCTAGTGATTATAATTGGCATAATTACTAGTACTAGTATTATTAGTGAGCAAGACCCATTCTCAAAATAATAATAACATAAGAAAAAGAAAAACGAAAGGTGAGCAAGACACATATATCCTGTAGTAGTACTCCATCCGTTTTCTAAATATAAGTCTTTTTAAAGATTTCAATAAGAATTATATGTACCGTCGATCTTTGGCGGTGCCCAACTTTCTGCAATTGCAATTGCATGTGCATATCCTCCGTGACAGTGAACACGGAGATGCGTGGGGCTATGAGCTAGTGCCATGTGCTGATGTGAAGGAACATGAATTACTCGAGAGAGGCACACATGCATCATATACAATTCCTAAAGAGAAGAACATGTAATTGGCCTTGTAAAATCTTAGTTGTAAAAGAGATACTGTAGATGGCATGTTGCACACAGCCATAATTGGAAGGTGCGATGCGTGACGCCGTTCGCCGAGCATTCCAGAGTTCCAGATGATGGCATCAATTCTTGCACCCGAACGGAGTGGCATGCACGGGGCCATGGCCACGTACGAAAGCAAAGCATTCGTAGTGCTTAATACACAGTGCGGCTGTGGAAGGCCCTTAAAGGATCGATGCATGCGCGTCATGCCTTGTCTGACCATTCTGCCATTTGAGTCGATACAGCTGGGCTCGACGGTGAGCGTACGTCCCTGATGGATGCTTACCGGAAACGGAAACCAGCCGAGCCATCATCACTAGCTAGGGTATGATACGTGTCGACTGAGTGAGAAACAGGCAGCTGGACGCGGCGGAGACGACGTGCTTGCATTGTCTGCGCTATCAACGGGCAGCTGCTGCTATGACCGGCCGGCCGGCCGGACCTCACGCTCTTCTCCACTTCAGTTTGTGGTAGTAGAAGGTTAGCTGTAATAGTTTGATGCCATGTTATGTCTGATCAACGTCATTCCGGTGCATGACCTTTTTTTTACTAGGAAAGTTGTACAAACTCAAAAGCAAAACAATGGCATATATAAGCCCTGTTTGTTTCATAAGTCCTAGTACTTTTTTAAGTCTCAACTTATAAGTCATAAGTCCCTACCTGTTTGTTTACAGGGACTTATAAGTTAGGGATTTATAAGTCCATGTTGCACCACTGCAACGAGGCTCAGGAGAGGGCCTGTCCGGCGATTGGAGGCACCGCTGCAACGAACCGAGGCAGGGCGGCGACGGGGCGGCGAACCGAGGCAGAACGAACCGAGGCGGGGTGACGACGGGGCGAGAGGCGGGGCGGCGACGGGGCGAGAGGCGAGGCGGCGGCGGCGATTGGACCGAGAGGCAGGCGGCGTGCGGGGAACGAGCCTGGAGCGACGCGGGGTAGGTCCGGCCCGGGATAAGTCCCAATAAGCTCCTCCCCGAGAGTCTTATTTGATAAGTCCCAAATCATCACAATAAGTCTCAATAAGTCCCTTGTGTTTGGTTTAGGTGGGACTTATAGGGACTTTTTTAAGTCCCTAAATCAATAAGTCCTTGGAAACAAACACCCTCATAGTTACTCCCAACAATTATGCAGCTCTGAATGCACATAGCAGTTGATTGTCTCAAGAATTGTACTACTACTAATTACTAACTCACTACATATCCCTCAAAAAAGTTAACTCGCAACACATATGCAATACCAAGCGCATGCGTGCATGGCTAGCCGGAAGTAATTCACAGACAGAGTTCCAAAGAGTACGGTACCTACCTGCATGCTGCATTGTGTTGATTGATGGAATTGCTCAGCCCACTTGTTGATGGAATTGCTCACATCAAGTACTGAAGAAGCAGAATACAAAGCATTAGCAAATGCAGCAACAAAGACCATTTGGGTCAAATCCAAGCTAAAGAACTTGGAATACATCACACACAAACTGCATGTCTTTGGTCTGACAATCTTTGTGCTACTTACTTGTTTCATACAAGAAACAATCACATTGAAATTGGTTATCACTTTGTAAGAGAAAGAGTTGCTAGCAAGGGGTTAGAAGTTAGGTTTGTGCATTCAAAAGATCAAGTTGTTGATAGATTCACAAAGGCATTGCCTACAAGACCATTTGAAGAATTTCGACGTAATCTTAAGTTTGGAAAGTTATGATTAAAGGAGGATGTTAAAGAAGTATATGGTTAGCTGCACTAACCATGACCTGTGCACTACACATTGATAGGATAGAGATAGATTTCCTATGGTTTAAACTTTTTGTATCTCTATCTCTCCCTCTTGTTAATCTCTTTCGGTTGCTAACCGAAACTCCTTGTACTCCACGCCAATATCAATATCGAACGCTTCGATGTAACTTTACAGAGAGAACAAGTGAGTGACCCGTTCACTTTTGTTGTTTTTTTATCGATTCCCTTTACTGATTTCTTTGGGCTCATTTTTTAATTTTTTTGAGGATTTTGTGGGCTCGTTAACAGAAAAAGGTGAGGCGGGACAAACAGAGGACAGAGGGGCATACATTACACAACCACACTTTTGTTTCGAACCTGCCAACTTGTAGTTCATTCGACTATCAAATAGACAATCCCTAATTTATTGTTTAATGTTTTACATCGAGGGAAAGAATTTACATCAAAGCTAAATAATGTTTTTTATACTCTGTATTGCTAATGAAGCGGGGAGCCGGAGAATGATGTTAGATAGTAGCAACAAACAACTTGATCTGCGAGTAATAGCCAGAAGATTATCACTGGGCACAGCACATGCAGCAAGGGCGCTTTCCCTTTGCCGCTCTCATCATGCATTCCTCCGCCTGTTTCATTGCCTCGTCGGGGCACCACCAGTGCTTGGCAAGATGATATAGGCGTCGCAATAATTTCCATGTCGCCCTGTAGAAAAATCACATCACTTATATATCATATAGAAACCAACATGTTCGAAGTTATTTTAATTGACGCATATATGGATGTGTATACATTACTATGTAGACAACGAGGAAGATGAGACGCAGATGATGACTGGGCAAAGGAGGTAGAAGAAGGCGATGCTTTCTTGGGCAAGCCAGGCTGCTGCTGTAAACGAAGGCGCAAATGAGACAAGCAAGGTCCACGATAGTGAAAAAACTAACATGGACAGGGGGCATACCCCCCCCCCCCCTCTCCTCGACGCACTTCACCACATTATATTTATTCAATAGTTATTTATAGTTGAGTATATTATAGTCATTTTGCATCATATAATCACATATTGATGGTGTATTGAGACTTTATTTGACAGCTAAAATTATGTCTTTTATGTTTATGCCTTTGTATTTTTTGATGATATACAACATTGAAAGTATATATATGTTACTCTATTAATGTTCTTTGTGCCCTCAATCGCACTAGGGCCTTCATAATGCTAGGGCTGGCCCTCCCAGGCCTTGTCGTCCTGCCAGAATCCTCCAGGGAGATTCATCACTGACTGGTATGCCAGCGTCTCCGCCAATGATGCCAGCAGCATAAGTGACCCACGCATCTCCTTGATCCACTTCTTTTGCCTCTCCAACAGCTAGTCTTGATTGTCATCCTCATGGAGGACGAGGATGCTACTGTCTGAAGGATGTCGATATCGATGAAAATGTGTCCTGGAGCACCTCCCTGTGCCCCGTGATGAGACGACAAAGTCTGCTACCTAGAGCGATCGAGTAGCACACCGTATTTAGAGAAGGACTGTGCTAACGGCCAGTCGACTGGTCGTTAGCGACAGATCCGCACGACTAGTTATCGCTATCTTCCCACGCTCGCTTTCCACTGATTTTTTTCCTTCTCTCAAAAACCGTGGTAAATCGCTAGCGGGTTTTTCTGGTTTTTCACCGCATAATATGAAAATAAAATAAAAGTGCTTGAAAGAGGATTCGAACCTAGGTCTATGCAATACCCATTGAGCCTAATAACCAACTAAGCCACCTTTTGTTGTTGTCTATTGTAGATAAACAATGTTATTTGTACCTTTCTTATTTCTGCCATATCAGAAAAAAAATAAAGATTGGCTTGGTAACTTTGGCATGACCAGCGTGATAACTATGGTATGAGCAACATGATAACTATACCATGATAAGGCTGATAACTAAAGTACGAGAAGGTTAAGGCATGAGGAAGTATAGTAATTTAACACATAAATTACCGATGAAAAATATTTAAAAAACTTTTTTCCCTTGGATGAAAGATACCATGGTGTTTAAAATGTAAGATATTAGTTATCAAATCTGTGATGTATACATTATCATGCTTTTTACATAGAAATTATCGGGTGTATATTTTTCAACAAAAAAAATCAGGTCAAAAAATTATAATGGCGTTTGTATGTGAGTTATCAGCTTAGTATGTGTCTATTAACAAGCTATTTACATATAAATTACCGGGGTCCCCCCCCCCACCCCTTGCCACAGTCGCCACATTTACCAGGGTCGGATACATAAATTATCAAGTCTGCGATGTGTGAGTTATCATGTTATTTGCATAAGAGTTATCGTGGTATGATTCAACAACTCCTCCCACCCTATCCCCGCCGATAAAGTTATCAGGATTGGGTACATAATTTATCATTTCTATGATGTGTGACTTATCATGTTATTTGCATAGAAATTACCGTGGTATGTTTCAATGACTCTCCCTCAACTCCAACCCCATCGACAAAGTTACCAGGACCGGGTACATAATTTAATGTCTATGATGTGTGAGTTATCATATTATTTACATAGAAGTTATCATGGTATGTTTGTTTCAACGACTCCCACACTCCGACCCCTCCGACAAAGTTACCAGGACTGGTACATAATTTATCATGTTTACGATGTGTGAGTTATCATGTAATTTGCATAGAAGTTACCGTCGTACGTTTCAACGACACCCCCACCCCAACCCCTCCGACAAATTTATCATGTCTACTATGTATGAGTTATCATACTATTTGCACAGAAGTTACCGTGGCATGTTTCAGCTTGCCCCACCCCATCCTCGCCGACAAAGTTATCAGGACCGGGGTACATAAGTTATCAGGTCCGCCATGTTTGAGTTATCATGTTATTTGCACAGAAGTGACCATGGCATGTTTCAGCGACTTGCCCCACCCCCACCCTCGCCGACCAAGTTATCAAGACCGGGATACATAAGTTATCAGGTCCGCCATGTTTGAGTTATCATGTTATTTGCACAGAAGTTACCGTGGTATGTTTCAACAACTCCCCCACCCCCACCCTCGCCGACAAAGTTTTTAGGACCGGGGTACATAAGTTATCAGGTCTATGAATTTTGAGTTACCATGTTATTTACACGAAAGTTAACGGAGGATATTTCATCACCCTCCCCCCCGGTCGGTAAAGTTAGCAGGAACGGGGTACCTAAGCACGGAAAAAACCGAACACTAAATTAACTCGTTTTTATGCATACGTAGTAGAGGAGACATGCTAAATAGCCCATTTACTTTCTTTTGTTCAAGAAAAGGATCGTATGTCAGGTGGTAGGCTAGTTGAGTTGGCTCACTAGTGGTGCAAGGATTGAATCCTCTCTTATTCACACCAATTTTTGCGTGAAAAAATCTCGAACGAAAAAAATCTGGAGAGAGAAAAAATGGATCGGGAGGAGAGCAAGAAAATCGGATCTGGCGAACAAAAGGATCTGGAGAGGGAAAAAAATGATAAATTATGTTCGCCGGATCTGCACTATAGATGGAGGGCTGCACTATAGCAGTGGCCTACTCACGGTAATCAAGTATCTACAAAAATAGCGCACCTCCAAACATAAACATGCTGCTGGCTGAGATGGTCATCGGGTATAGTCAAAGTCTGTAGCGAGTCTGTAGGTGCGAGGTTCGATTTCTATTGCCACTGCTTTTTTATAAAAAATGAGCCAACAATCGAGGATGACTGGAAGCTTGCGTGCTAACCACCAGTCGGCAGGTACTTAGCTTTCTCGTTTAGAGAATGACAAAGAACCGTGGAAGAATAAAGAAGTGAGCAGTGATAATGCTGCCAGTACTACTACAGTACTATCACAGTAGCAGGATAAAGAATGGGCATATGCAAGAAGGCAATGCACGGTGTCGCACAGATCTAAGTAATCTAAGTCAATGCAAGCAAGCGAGTACAGTCAGGTGGAGGATAAAAATTGCCTTTTGTGCACAACAAAACCCCTATGCGGTAATTCCATAAGTGTACCATTTTTGTAAGCAAAAGGAAGCTCCAGCATGAATCAGGCCAAGGCAAATATAATCAAAGAATGCTAAAACGCTGGAGCGTCATATCGCGCGGGCGCACTGTATGGACAGATAGTAAGAGAGAACGTTCTGATATGAACGAATACCTTATCGAATGAGGGGCGGGGCGTGGAGCCTGAGTACCGTAGGAGGAGGGGGCCGGGGGCGTCGCTCTGGTCGCCGGCGGAGGAGGCGGGGCGCTGGACCTTGATCGACGTCGTCTCTCGTTTGGTCGTCTCGAGCCGTGACTTAGATGCTTTTGTAGGAGCCTTCCTTGATTGTATTTTTATATTATTGTCTGCCAAACCAGCCGAAGCAACAAGTAACGGAGTTCTCTGCGAGGATGTAAGATGCCCAATTACAGACTTAAGGAAGGAAGACGTCCAGTTTCTTACAGACCGAAGGAAGGAAGATATACAGTTGCGTGCGTATACGTACGGTTTGCTCGTGTCCGCCTGTGCATTGCTACACTACGAGAGGTGTACCCGTTAACTGCGGAACAAGGGATGAGCCGTGCCGCTACTCTTGTAGGTAGATGCTGCGAGAGGTGGGGGGTGTGCAGTTCAGCAACCGCGGAACCGAAATCCACATCACATCACCGCGACTTCGCTCACCGGCGGCCACCAGGCGATGGCGACGGGGCTCGTCACCGTGTGCTTGCCGTCGCTCCACGCGATCGACCCGAACGTGTACTCCTTCATGCTCCCCTTGGCCCGGATAGCAAAGGTGACCTGGTACTCCTGTGTGTTGCGCGTCGTGCTGAACTGCAGCTTCCGCGGCTTCACGTCCACTCGCATGCCGGCGGGGCTCGTGACCGTGGCTCGGTACGTCGCATCCACGTTGTTGCCGACGTTGCGCACCATGCGGTGTTGCGTGATGGTCTCGTTGCGCGAGGTGAACACCGCCATGAAGGCCGGGTAGTTGTGGTCTCCCACATAGAAGGAACCCGAGCAGTTGGTTGACGAGCCGTCTCTCGTGAAGACGGCCATCTGCTCGGAGGTGTAGCCGAGCGCGCACAGGAAGGTGACGTAGTTGTCGGTGCCTGCGTCGTACACGAGGCCTGGGTCAAGGGCGCGGCTGGGGTCCACGTGGCCTGCCCCACGCGTGAACGGCGTGGACGCCTTGCCGGTGGCCATGTCTCCGATGACGTGGCCGTCGCTGTCCATGTTGTACGCGGTGGTTATCAGGGCGGACTTGATCGCGGCGGGGCTCCACTCCGGCCTCGCCTGCCGGAGCATTGCGGCGATGCCGCTCACGTGTGGGCACGCCATGGACGTGCCCGATAGGACATTGTAGTGCACTCTTCTCGTGTCGCTGTCGAGGCCCGAGGGCGAGGCGGCGCCGGTCCAAGCGGCGAGGATTTCCACGCCGGGGGCCGTGACGTCTGGCTTGAATATCTCCGGCGCCAGGAAGTTCGGGCCGCGGCTCGAGAAGGGTGCCACTCTCGGGGAAGGAGGCGTCGGGCCGATGACCGTGCCGTGGAACACGATCGTGGCGACCGGGGACGTAGACTTGTTCATGTACGTTTTAATCCTTTTCGCGGCAGCGAACGTGACGGTTGTGGCACGGAAGGTGTGGGGGCTGCCGACGACCAGCTCGCCGAATTCTATGGTGCTCGTGAGGATTGCTCCGACGCCACCGGCGAGCTTCACAGCCTCTCCTTGCGCAACGTTCAAGACGGCAGGGCCGCACAAAACGATCTTCCTGGCGACCAAGCTGGCGTTGAGCTTCCCAGCTTCGCAGGTTTTCGAGCCGACGGCCCGGCCATGCACGAGAGGTATCTCGGTTGCGCCAAGCGGCGGGCCGGCGTAGAGCGAAGCGCCTGAGGACGACGTCCGCCGGGAAATGGCGGTTGATGGTTGACGCGCCGACGGTCAAGAACCACGGCGCGATGTTGATGGCGGTGGACTCAGCAGGGCCTGAGTTTCCCGCGGAGGCAGAGACGATGATGCCCTCGCGGACGGCGCTGAAGGCGCCCACGGCGGTGGAGTCCATATAGAACGTTGGACGCCGGTATCATCGTGGAGGTGGACAGACCGAGGAAGGATGGCGTCAGCGTGGTGTGCAGCTGCTGCATCACGTCGGGCACGACGGCGAGCACCGAGCGCTGGGCCGCGAGGTGCGCGGCCTGGCGCCCCGTGAGGCGCGCAGCGAAGCCCGTCGCGGCTTGGGAGTAGGAGTAGAGCACCCGCGGCGCCGGGAGCGACATGTCCACGGGCACGTGGTCACGCAGGAATGAGGCATACGCCCGGGTATTGAGCAGGCCACGGCGCAGCAGCGGAGGCGCGTGCGCGTGAGCGACATGCACGATGTAGCCGGACAGCTCCTCCTTTTCCCTTGTCGGCGAGGCCGCGGTGGTGGCAACGGCGGCGAGCAGGACGCACAGAAGTCAGAAACGCGAGTGGTCTGGCCATCATCGTTGCACCGAGAAATACGCAGCGGCGGTGCTGTGCAGTGTGCAGTACGGTGATCGGAGTCGCGAATAAGTAGGCGACCAAGCTCTAATTTCATATCCGTCAGAGTTGGCTGGATGAGTGTCAGATTCATCTTCGGGTGAGCCGCATCGATCGTCGTGGAGGGGCCAACGATCATGTGAGATGTTCATGTGGTCTGGAATCAACATTCATTCATGTAGCCCCTATCCCAACCAGACGGTTTTATGCTCATGAAACAGTAACGACACGTTTTGCATTGCTCAGTCAGACTTCTCTTACTCCCTCCGTCTCAGTTTACAAGTCCTACGCGTATACCTAGGTTGCCAATTTTATCATCCTAATATAAACTACTCCCTTCGTAAACTAATATAAGAGCGTTTAGAATACTAAAATAGTGATCTACACGCTTTTATACTCCCTCCGTTCCAAAATAAATGACTCAACTTTGTACTAACTTTAGCACAAAGTTGGGTCATCTATTTTGGAACGGAGGGAGTATTAGTTTACAGAGGGAGTATATAACATAAAAATTATACCTTTTGAAAATAGAACATCTGAAGTTTATATTGGTATATTTTTTGTAATATATGACTTGTAGAAGAGAAAACTTTAGAGCAGTTGACTGACACTTAATGAAGTTTGAGTCGATGATATATTCATGAGCTCTTGTATAGAGATTCATGCAATTTTTTTAATATGTTTTAACTTGACTAAGACTTCTTAACCAACCGCAGGTGTGCGACGCAGCGTGGCAGCCATGGCAAAAGCTGCGCCGTAGCAACGCAGTTCGCAGGAAAGAAAAATGTGTCCGCGGATGGATAAGACAGAGATGGAGAGCGGCGTGTGGGTCCACTTGATTCAAATAAAAGTAAGAGCATCTACGGTCGGAGTGGGCAAATCCGGCCCCTCGAACCCCGCGGACGCGCCCGACGTGTCTGTGGGCACAGATCGGGCACCCCCCTAAATAATGAATCCACATCCGAAGACCTCCATTATCATATCTCAAATTCATACAAACTCATGCAACAACGTCGATGCACACACATCGTCCAGCTACTCCATCACTACTAACTAAACATGTCATCGGACTACCAAAATTATTTGGCTATGGTGGAGTTCATGGACGACTGCCCTTGCTCTTCCCGGCGCCCTTGCCGTCCTTCTCGCGGAAGTACCAGTCGAAGACGCAGTACGGATCGAGCCGGATCTGCTCCTCGCCGGAGTTGTCCTCCTTCTCCTTGTTTGGTGCCAGTCCGGCCATGGCACGGATCGTCCGATTTTGTTCTCGGGAGAGGGCGCGCGCGTTCCCCATTGTCGTTTCTTCACAATGCGGGCGCAGATGGCTTCCTCCTCTGCGGCCGCCAGCGCCGCCGTCATTTCCGCCTCGATGCGGGCATCGACGGCCCTTATCCTCTCCTTCCCACGGTGGATCGCCCGTTCCCGGTGGGACTCATACTCTGCCCGGCCGGTGATGAGGAAGGAGAGGTGTTCTGGCTGCGGGGACCCCGAGGATCTAGCACCAGAGGACCCGACCGCCTGGTGAGCCGACGCTATGGTGTCACGGAGTACGGATTCGTTCGTCGACGAGGCGTTGTCCTCCCGGGAGCGGCGGAGTGCAATGCAGACTGCCATTGCCTCCTCGAACACACACGAGATGACAGCCCGGTCAACGGATCCGGACTGGTCGGAGTACGATCCGCTGCCTGCCATGGCGGAGAAGGCCGAAAACCTCCAGAGGTGTGCTCGAGTGGCGGTGGGGAGTGGAGGGGAGTGGAGTGAAGTGGCTAGGGTTTACTCCAACGAGCGAATGGGGACGAATATATTGTTGGAAATATGCCCTAGAGGCAATAATAAAAGGGTTATTATTATATTTCCTTGTTCATGATAATTGTCTTTTATTCATGCTATAACTGTATTATCCGGAAATTGTAATACACGTGTGAATACACAGACCATAACATGTCCCTAGTGAGCCTCTAGTTGACTAGCTCGTTGGTCAACAGATAGTCATGGTTTCCTGACTATGGACATTAGATGTCATTGACAACGGGATCACATCATTAGGAGAATGATGTGATGGACAAGACCCAATCCTAAGCATAGCACAAGATCGTGTAGTTCGTTTTGCTAGAGCTTTTTCAATATCAAGTATCTCTTCCTTAGACCATGAGATCGTGTAACTCCCGGATACCGTAAGAGTGCTTTGGGTGTACCAAACGTCACAACGTAACTGGGTGACTATAAAGGTGCACTACAGGTATCTCCAAAAGTGTTTGTTGGGTTGACACGGATCGAGACTGGGATTTGTCACTCCGTATGACGGAGAGGTATCTCTGGGCCCACTCGGTAATGCATCATCATAATGAGCTCAAAGTGACCAAGTGTTTGGTCACGGGATCATGCATTACGGTACGAGTAAAGTGACTTGCCGGTAATGAGATTGAACGAGGTATTGGGATACCGACGATCGAGTCTCGGGCATGTAACGTACCGATTGACAAAGGGAATTGTATACGGGGTTGTTTAAATCCTTGACATCGTGGTTCATCCGATGAGATCATCGAGGAGCATGTGGGAGCCAACATGGGTATCCAGATCCCGCTGTTGGTTATTGCCCGAGAGCCATCTCGGTCATGTCTACGTGTCTCCCGAACCCGTAGGGTCTACACACTTAAGGTTCGATGACGCTAGGGTTGTATGAATATGAGTATGCAGCATACCGAATGTTGTTCGGAGTCCCGGATGAGATCCCGGACGTCACGAGGAGTTCCGAAATGGTCCGGAGGTGAAGAATTATATATAGGAAGTGATATTTCGGCCATCGGGAAAGTTTCGGGGTCGCCCAGTATTGTACCGGGACAACCGAAAGGGTCCCGGGGGTCCACCGGGTGGGGCCACCCATCCCGGAGGGCCCCAAGGGCTGAAGTGGGGAGGGGAACCAGCCCATAGTGGGCTGGTGCGCCCCTCTTGGCCCACCCCTGCGCCTAGGGTTGAAACCCTAGGGTGGGGGGGGGGCGCCCCACTTGCATTGGGGGGTACTCCACCCCCTTGGCCGCCGCCCCCCTTGGGAGATTGGATCTCCCAGGGCCGGCGCCCCCCCTGGGGGCCTATATAAAGGGAGGGGGGAGGGGGAAGCCGCACCCTGAAGTTCTGGCGCCTCCCTCCCCTTGCTACACCTCTTCCTCCTCCGTCACGTGCTTGGTGAAGCCCTGCCGGAGTGCTGCTGTTCCACCACCACCACGCCGTTGTGCTGCTGTTGGAGCCATCATCATCAGCCTCTCCTTCCCCCTTGCTGGATCAAGAAGGAGGAGACGTCATCCGCTCCGTACATGTGTTGAACGCGGAGGTGCCGTCCGTTCGGCGCTAGGATCTCCGGTGATAGGATCACGACGAGAACGACTACTTCAACCCCGTTCTTTTGAACGCTTCCGCTCGCGATCTACAAAGTGGTATGTAGATGCATCTCCCATGACTCGTTGCTTAGATGAACTCATAGATGGATCTTGGTGAAACCGTAGGAAAAATTTTAATTTTCTGCAACGTTCCCCAACAGTGGCATCATGAGCTAGGTCTATGCGTAGTTCTCTATTGCACGAGTAGACCACAATTTTGTTGTGGGCGTAGATCTTGTCAACTTGCTTGCCGCTACTAGTCTTATCTTGCTTCAGCGGTATTGTGGGATGAAGCGGTTCGGACCAACCTTACACGTACGCTTACGTGAGACCGGTTCCACCGACTGACATGCACTAGTTGCATAAGGTGGCTGGCGGGTCTGTCTCTCCCACTTTAGTTGGAGCGGATTCGATGAAAAGGGTCCTTATGAAGGGTAAATAGAAGTTGACAAAATCATGTTGTGGTTATTCGTAGGTAAGAAAACGTTCTTGCTAGAACCCAATTGTAGCCACGTAAAAGATGCAACAACAATTAGAGGACGTCTAACTTGTTTTTGCAGCAATTGTCATGTGATGTGATATGGCCAGAAGTTGTGATGAATGATGAATGATATATTGTGATGTATGAGATCATGTTCTTGTAATAGGAATCACGACTTGCATGTCGATGAGTATGACAACCGGCAGGAGCCATAGGAGTTGTCTTTATTTTTTGTATGACCTGCGTGTCATTGAAGAACGCCATGTAAATTACTTTACTTTATTGCTAAACGCGTTAGCCATAGAAGTAGAAGTAATCGTTGGCGTGACAACTTCATGAAGACACAATGATGGAGATCATGATGATGGAGATCATGGTGTCATGCCGGTGACGAAGATGATCATGGAGCCCCGAAGATGGAGATCGAAGGAGCTATATGATATTGGCCATATCATGTCACTACTATATAATTGCATGTGATGTTTATTATGTTTTATGCATCTTGTTTACTTAGAACGGTGGTAGTAAATAAGATGATCCCTTATAATAATTTCAAGAAAGTGTTCCCCCTAACTGTGCACCGTTGCTAAAGTTCGTCGTTTCGAAGCACCACGTGATGATCGGGTGTGATAGATCCTTACGTTCACATACAACGGGTGTAAGACAGATTTACACATGCAGAACACTTAGAGTTAACTTGATGAGCCTAGCATGTACAGACATGGCCTCGGAACACAGAGACCGAAAGGTCGAACACGAGTCGTATGGAAGATACGATCAACATGGAGATGTTCACCGACGATGACTAGTCCGTCTCACGTGATGATCGGACACGGCCTAGTCGACTCAGATCGTGTAACACTTAGATGACTAGAGGGATGTCTAATCTGAGTGGGAGTTCATTATAATAATTTGATAAGATGAACTTAATTATCATGAACTTAGTCTAAAACCTTTGCAAATATGTCTTGTAGATCAAATGGCCGCCGCTCATGTCAACATGAACTTCAACGCGTTCCTAGAGAAAACCAAGCTGAAAGATGATGGCAGCAACTATACGGACTGGGTCCGGAACCTGAGGATCATCCTCATAGCTGCCAGGAAACAATATGTCCTAGAAGGACCGCTAGGTGATGCACCCTTCCCAGAGAACCAAGACATTATGAATGCTTGGCAGTCTCGCGCTGATGATTACTCCCTCGTTCAGTGCGGCATGCTTTACAACTTAGAACCGGGGCTCAAAAAGCGTTTTGAGCAACACGGAGCATATGAGATGTTCGAGGAGCTGAAACTAGTTTTCCAAGCTCATGCCCGGGTCGAGAGATATGAAATCTCCGACAAGTTCTATAGTTGTAAGATGGAGGAAAATAGTTCTGTCAGTGAGCATATACTCAAAATGTCTGGGTTGCACAACCGCCTGTCCCAGCTGGACATTAACCTCCCGGATGAGGCGGTCATTGACAGAATCCTTCAGTCGCTCCCACCAAGCTACAAGAGCTTTGTGATGAACTACAATATGCAGGGGATGGTGAAAACCATTCCTGAAGTATTTTCAATGCTGAAGTCAGCAGAGGTTGAAATCAAGAAAGAACATCAAGTGTTGATGGTCAATAAGACCACTAAGTTCAAGAAGGGCAAGGGTAAGAAGAACTTCAAGAAGGACGGCAAAGATGTTGCCGCGCCCGGTAAGCCAGTTGCCGGGAAGAAGTCAAAGAATGGACCTAAGCCTGAAACTGAGTGCTTTTATTGCAAGGGGAAGGGTCACTGGAAGCGAAACTGCCCAAATACTTAGCGGACAAGAAGGCCGGCAACACTAAAGGTATATTTGATATACATGTAATTGATGTGTACCTTACCAGTACTCATAGTAACTCCTGGGTATTTGATACCGGTGCCGTTGCTCACATTTGTAACTCACAGCAGGAGCTGCGGAATAAGGGGAGACTAGCGAAGGACGAGGTGACGATGCGCGTCGGGAATGGTTCCAAGGTCGATGTGATCGCCGTCGGCACGCTACCTCTACATTTACCTACGGGATTAGTTTTAAACCTTAATAATTGTTATTTAGTGCCAAGTTTGAGCATGAACATTGTATCTGGATCTCGTTTAATACGAGATGGCTACTCATTTAAATCCGAGAATAATGGTTGTTCTATTTATATGAGAGATATGTTTTATGGTCATGCCCCGATGGTTAATGGTTTATTCTTAATGAATCTCGAACGTAATGTTACACATATTCATAGCGTGAATACCAAAAGATGTAAAGTTGATAACGATAGTCCCACATACTTGTGGCACTGCCGCCTTGGTCACATTGGTGTCAAGCGCATGAAGAAGCTCCATGCTGATGGACTTTTAGAGTCTCTCGATTATGAATCATTTGACACATGCGAACCATGCCTCATGGGCAAAATGACCAAGACCCCGTTTTCCGGAACAATGGAGCGAGCAACCAACTTGTTGGAAATCATACATACCGATGTGTGCGGTCCAATGAGCGTTGAGGCTCGCGGAGGGTATCGTTATGTTCTCACTCTCACTGATGACTTGAGTAGATATGGGTATGTCTACTTGATGAAACACAAGTCTGAGACCTTTGAAAAGTTTAAGGAATTTCAGAATGAAGTAGAGAATCAACGTGACCGAAAGATAAAATTCTTACGATCAGATCGTGGAGGAGAATATTTAAGTCACGAATTTGGTACACACTTAAGAAAATGTGGAATCGTTTCATAACTCACGCCGCCTGGAACACCTCAGCGTAACGGTGTGTCCGAACATCGTAATCGCACTCTATTGGATATGGTGCGATCTATGATGTCTCTTACTGATTTACCACTATCATTTTGGGGATACGCTCTAGAGACAGCTACATTCACTTTAAATAGGGCACCGTCTAAATCCGTTGAGACGACACCGTACGAATTATGGTTTTGGAAGAAACCTAAGCTGTCGTTTCTATGGGGATGCGATGCTTAAGTCAAGAAACTTCAACCTGAAAAGCTCGAACCCAAGTCGGAAAAATGCGTCTTCATAGGATACCCTAAAGAAACCATTGGGTATACCTTCTACTTAAGATCCGAGGGCAAGATCTTTGTTGCCAAGAACGGATCCTTTCTGGGAAAAGAGTTTCTCTCGAAAGAAGTAAGTGGGAGGAAAGTAGAACTCGATGAAGTACTACCTCTTGAACGGGATAGTAGTGCAGCTCAGGAAAATGTTCCTGTGATGCCTACACCAACTGAAGAGGAAAATAATGATGATGATCAAGGTACTTCGGATCAAGTTGCTACTGAACTTCGTAGGTCCACAAGGACACGTTCCGCACCAGAGTGGTATGGCAACCCTGTCCTGGAAATCATGTTGTTGGACAACGGTGAACCTTCGAACTATGAAGAAGCAATGGCGGGCCCAGATTCCAACAAATGGCTTGAAGCCATGAAATCCGAGATAGAATCCATGTATGAAAACAAAGTATGGACTTTGACAGACTTGCCCGATGAACGGCGAGCGATAGAAAACAAATGGATCTTTAAGAAGAAGACGGACGCGTATGGTAATATTACCGTCTATAAAGCTCGACTTGTTGCTAAGGGTTATCGACAAGTTCAAGGGATTGACTACGACGAGACATTCTCTCCCGTAGTGAAGCTGAAGTCCGTCCGAATCATGTTAGCAATTGCAGCATACTATGATTATGAGATATGGCAGATGGACGTCAAAACGGCATTCCTTAACGGACATCTTAAGGAAGAACTGTATATGATGCAGCCGGAAGTTTTGTCGATCCTAAGAACGCTAACAAAGTATGCAAGCTCCAGCGATCCATTTATGGGCTGGTACAAGCATCTCGGAGTTGGAACATTCGCTTTGATGAGATGATCAAAGCGTTTGGGTTTATGCAGACTTATGGAGAAGCCTGCGTTTACAAGAAAGTGAGTGGGAGCTCTGTAGCATTTCTCATATTATATGTAGATGACATACTTTTGATGGGAAATGATATAGAACTTTTGGACAGCATTAAGGCCTACTTGAATATGTGTTTTTCAATGAAGGACCTTGGAGAAGCTGCTTATATATTAGGCATCAAGATCTATAGAGATAGATCGAGACGCCTCATAGGTCTTTCACAGAGCACATACCTTGATAAGATTTTGAAGAAGTTCAAAATGGATCAGTCCAAGAAGGGGTTCTTGCCTGTATTGCAAGGTGTGAGATTGAGCTCGGCTCAATGCCCGACCACGGCAAAAGATAAAGAAGAGATGAGTGTCATCCCCTATGCTTCAGCCATAGGATCTATTATGTATGCCATGCTGTGTACCAGACCTGATGTAAACCTTGCCGTAAGTTTGGTAGGAAGGTACCAAAGTAATCCCGGCAAGGAACACTGGACAGCGGTCAAGAACATCCTAAAGTACCTAAAAAGGACGAAGGACATGTTTCTCGTTTATGGAGGTGACGAAGAGCTCGTCGTTAAGGGCTACGTCGACGCTAGCTTCGACACAGATCTGGATGACTCTAAGTCACAAACCGGATACGTGTATATGTTGAATGGTGGAGCAGTAAGCTGGTGCAGCTGCAAGCAGAGCGTCGTGGCGGGATCTACATGTGAAGCGGAGTACATGGCAGCCTTGGAGGCAGCGCATGAAGCAATTTGGGTGAAGGAGTTCATCACCGACCTAGGAGTCATACCCAATGCGTCAGGGCCGATCAAACTCTTCTGTGACAACACTGGAGCTATTGCCCTTGCCAAGGAGCCCAGGTTTCACAAGAAGACCAGGCACATCAAGCGTCGTTTCAACTCCATCCGTGAAAATGTTCAAGATGGAGACATAGACATTTGCAAAGTACATACGGATCTGAATGTCGCAGATCCGTTGACTAAACCTCTCTTGCGAGCAAAACATGATCAACACCAGAACTCTATGGGTGTTTGATTCATCACAATGTAACTAGATTATTGACTCTACTGCAAGTGGGAGACTGTTGAAAATATGCCCTAGAGGCAATAATAAAAGGGTTATTATTATATTTCCTTGTTCATGATAATTGTCTTTTATTCATGCTATACCTGTATTATCCGGAAATCGTAATACACGTGTGAATACACAGACCATAACATGTCCCTAGTGAGCCTCTAGTTGACTAGCTCGTTGGTCAACAGATAGTCATGGTTTCCTGACTATGGACATTAGATGTCATTGACAACGGGATCACATCATTAGGAGAATGATGTGATGGACAAGACCCAATCCTAAGCATAGCACAAGATCGTGTAGTTCGTTTTGCTAGAGCTTTTTCAATGTCAAGTATCTCTTCCTTAGACCATGAGATCGTGTAACTCCCGGATACCGTAAGAGTGCTTTGGGTGTACCAAACGTCACAACGTAACTGTGTGACTATAAAGGTGCACTACATGTATCTCCAAAAGTGTCTGTTGGGTTGACACGGATCGAGACTGGGATTTGTCACTCCGTATGACGGAGAGGTATCTCTGGGCCCACTCGGCAATGCATCATCATAATGAGCTCAAAGTGACCAAGTGTTTGGTCACGGGATCATGCATTACGGTACGAGTAAAGTGACTTGCCGGTAACGAGACTGAACGAGGTATTGGGATACCGACGATCGAGTCTCGGGCATGTAACGTACCGATTGACAAAGGGAATTGTATACGGGGTTGTTCGAATCCTCGACACCGTGGTTCATCCGATGAGATCATCCAGATCCCGCTGTTGGTTATTGCCCGAGAGCCGTCTCGGTCATGTCTACGTGTCTCCCGAACCCGTAGGGTCTACACACTTAAGGTTCGGTGACGCTAGGGTTGTATGAATATGAGTATGAAGCATACCGAATGTTGTTCGGAGTCCCGGATGAGATCCCGGACGTCACGAGGAGTTCCGGAATGGTCCGGAGGTGAAGAATTATATATAGGAAGTGATATTTCGGCCATCGTGAAAGTTTTGGGGTCGCCCGGTATTGTACCGGGACCATCGAAAGGGTCCCGGGGGTCCACCGGGTGGGGCCACCATCCCGGAGGGCCCCAAGGGCTAAAGTGGGGAGGGGAACCAGCCCATAGTGGGCTGGTGCGCCCCCCTTGGCCCACC
>NC_041391.1:645733287-645750888 GCF_002162155.2 Triticum dicoccoides | reverse complement strand
CGCCCCACTTGCCTTGGGGGGTACTCCACCCCCTTGGCCGCCGCCCCCCTTGGGAGATTGGATCTCCCAGGGCCGGCGCCCCCCCTGGGGGCCTATATAAAGGGAGGGGGGAGGGGGCAGCTGCACCCTGAAGTTCTGGCGCCTCCCTCCCCTTGCTACACCTCTTCCTCCTCCGTCACGTGCTTGGCGAAGCCCTGCCGGAGTGTTGCTGTTCCACCTCCACCACGCCGTTGTGCTGCTGCTGGAGCCATCATCATCAACCTCTCCTTCCCCGTTGCTGGATCAAGAAGGAGGAGACGTCATCCGCTCCGTACGTGTGTTGAACGCGAAGGTGCCGTCCGTTCGGCGCTAGGATCTCCGGTGATAGGATCACGACGAGAACGACTACTTCAACCCCGTTCTTTTGAATGCTTCCGCTCGCGATCTACAAAGTGGTATGTAGATGCATCTCCCATGACTCGTTGCTTAGATGAACTCATAGATGGATCTTGGTGAAAACGTAGGAAAAATTTTAATTTTCTGCAACGTTCCCCAACATATATGTGGTGTCGGGTGGACCAGCGGTCCGACGTGGCGGACGTGCCCAGGCGCGCCGGACACCCCATATCCACCCCAAATTTAGGCTAGATATGAGGGTGTCGGTCAAGCCGGATGTTTGACGCCTGTTTGAGGCGTTCGTCCGAGTCGAAAAAACATGACCGTGCGGCCTGCCCGGACGTATGCTGTCGATTTGAGGCGCCCAGCTGTACTCAAAGACCTCGAATTGAAATTTACAACTTTCCTTAAAAAAGGAAGATGTAATATCACAGGTGGTGCTTAAACTTGCCACCGATGTTCACTTTAGTGCCTGAAGTTGAAAAATACACCGAAGTGGTTCCAAAACTTGACACAAGCGTGCAAATACAGTGCTAATCCTATAAATAGACGTTTTTATGCTGACGTGGCACCGTAGTTTGCTTAGCATGCACAGACAACCTCGCCCTAGCAAACTGGAACTACTAGCCAGTACGCCATACATTTTCTCGTGCCTGTTAATGAAAACATATCCTTTTCTAGAAATAGTGACAACATTTCCTATTTTGCTAGACAAAGAAACACGTTCGTGGGTTTTAATGGGCTGCAGCAGTGTAGCCCAGTTTGCGCATGTTAGTTTGATTTAGAAATTTGTAAAAGAAGTTTGTAAATTATAATCACAGTAATAAAAATACATTTCAAATATTTGTGCTTCAATTTTTTAGAAATACATATAAATTAAATAACTAAAATGTTCATGTAATTTTTAAAAAATAGTCAACTATTTACATGTGAATTATATTTAAAGCTTTTAGTAAATAAATTTTCTAAATTGTTTAGTATATGCAAAAATAATTATAAAAAACTTATTTTTTGTGTAAATTCCAAAAGATTATGCATGCTTGGCTTATGCTTAAATGAAAAAAAAATTATAAGTAGAAACATTTTTATTAATATTCACATGTGTATAATATTCTTTTTTTTGCGAGAACCATATGTATAACTTTCATCGTGTCATATATTCATATTTTCTAATAATTAAAATATAGTCGGGAGTGAATATTTTTTATAAACTGAAATTTTAAATTTTGCATATTTATGAACATTTTACATTACTGAAAAATTCTTAAATAATATGAATCATAAAAATGTACATATAATTATTAAAAGGTTTGTGTAGTTAAAATAATATTTATAAATTGTAGTAGAGAAAATATTTATATAATTCTAAATTGTACAACCATTTTTATAATCAGAAATACCATTTTATTTATAGGATACATTTAAAACAAATATGTGAATATTTTTATTATTGTGATTATGATTTACAAACTTTTTTTATAAATTTCTAAATGAAACTAACATGCGCAAACTGGGCTGCACTGCTAAGCCCATTAAAACCCACGTACGTGTCTCTTTATCTAACAAAATAGGAAATGTTTTCATTATTCTAAAAAAGGATCTGTTTTCATTAACAGGCAGGAGAAAACGTATGGTGTACTGGACAGTAGTTCCAGTTTGCTTTTTTTTTTGAGCATTAGTTCTAGTTTGCTAGGGCGAGGTTGTCTGTGCATGCTGAGCGAACTACGGTGCCACGTCAGCGTAAAAACGTCTATTATAGGATTAGCACTGTATTTACACGCTCGTGCCAAGTTTTGAAATTAGTTCGGTGTATTTTTCAACTTCGGGCACTAAAGTGAACATTGATGGCAAGTTTAAGCACCATCTGTGATATTACCTAAAAAAGAATTGAAACTTACAACAAAAGGTACAGACCTTGGCAATATACTTGTACGGTTGTACCCAAGCCACACCGATCGATCATATACTTGTGATGGCGATGGGGCTCGTCACCGAATGCTGGCCATCGCTCCACTCGATGGACCCGAACGTGTGCTTCTCCGTAACTCCCCCGATGATGTTCCGCGTGAAGACGACCTCATACCCCAGTGTTTGCTGTGCCACGCTGAACTGCAGCGTCCCAGGGATCACCGCGACGAGCACGCCGTCCGGGGCGGTGACCTTGGCCGTGTACGTAGCCGTGGCGTCGCTGCCGACGTTGCGCACGACGCGGCGCTGCGTGACTACAATTCTGGTCGAGGTGAACACAACTGAGAAGGCCGGATAGTTGTGGTCGCCTACGGAGGATCCCACGCGCGTCAAACAGTTGGTAGACGGGGCGAACACGGCGACCTGCTCAGCGGTGTATCCCAGCGCGCACAGAAAGGTAATGTAGTCCTCCCTGCCAGCGTCGTACACCAGCCCCGGGTCCATGGCACGGTTGGGGTCGACGTGTCCGGCCCCGCGCGCGAACGGTGTGGACGCGGTCTCGGTGGACATGTCACCGATGATGTCGCCGGCGCTGTCCACGTTGTACGCGGTGGTCATTAGCGCAGACTTGATCGCTGCGGGGCTCCACTCTGGGCTCGCCTGCCGGAGCATTGCGGTGATGCCGCTCACGTGCGGGCATGACATGGACGTTCCGGAGATGATGTTGTACTTCACCCGCCTGGTGTCGCTGTCGAGCTGCGACGGCGAGGCGGCGCCTGTCCAAGCGGCCAGTATGTCCACGCCAGGCGCCGTCACGTCCGGTTTCAAGATCTCCGGCGCGCGGGAGTTTGGTCCACGGCTTGAGAAGGACGCCATTCTAGGGGCAGGAGGTGCCGAGCCGACCACGGTGCCGCGGAACACGATCGTTGCGCTAGGGAATGTTTGCTCGGTTATGTACTTCTTGATCTTCTCGCCGGCTTCAAATGGGACACACGTGGCGGGGTGGACATGGGGGGTGGCGATGACATCCTCGCCGTATTCTTTGGGGATAGTGGTGATTGCTCCGGCGCCACCGGCTAGCTTCACGGCTTGTCCTTTCGCCTCGTCATGATTTACGCCCGATTCGCAGAAAACAATCTTCCCGGCGACCTTGGTGGAGTCCAGCTTCCTCTCTTCGCACACTTTGGAGCCCACGTCCCCTCCGTAGACCAGTGGTATCTTGGTTGCGCCGAGCGGCTCGCCCGCGTAGAGGGAAGTGCCCGTGAAGGTGTCGCCGTTGCCAAGAACGACGTCGGCTGAGAATTTGCGGTTGATGGTCGACGCACCGACCGTCAACAACCACGGCGCAATATTCATGGCGGTGGACTCTCCAGGGCCGGAGTTCCCCGCGGAAGCGGAGACGACGATGCCCGCGCTAACGGCGCGGAACGCACCCACGGCGATCGTGTCGTCATAAAAGTTTGGGGCCTTGCCGTTGTGGCCCAGCGAGACAGAGATAACATCAACCCGGTCATTGATGGCCTCATCAAGTGCGGCGAGGATGTCAGAGCTCGCGCACCGTTCCACCGTGCAGGCTTTGTAGACGGCAATGCGCGCGCCGGGGGCCACGCCCATAGCAGTTCCCCTCGCATAGTCGAAGAAGGCCGCGTCCGCAACAGCAGAGCCGCCCGCTGTGGAGGCGGTATGAGTGCCGTGGCCGCCGTTGTCGATTGGCGAGTTCTCGCCGCCGCTCTGCCCGAATACCTTGGCGCCGACGAGCTTGTTGTTGCAGAGCGCGGTGGCGTCGAACGACGGACCCGAGACGCACGAACCACGGAACTTGCTGGGCGGCGGCGGCAGCGACGGGTCGGCGGGGAAGGACGCGCGGCCTTCGGGGTACACGCCACTGTCGATGACCCCGATGACGACGTCGGTGGCGCCGTTGGACGCGGAGAGCAGCCCGGAGGACGGTGAGAGGCCGAGGAAGTGATAGACAAAGGGTTTTGGGATTATGGGCTTCGACACCTCTAGGGGTCGGCCTCTGTAACATATATATAACAAGGGGTACCTCATCAGGTACAAATACAACATGTACTAAGATTACAATACGTACAAGTCTATGAGTCTAACACCCTCCCTCAATCTTAACCATGGTCTGAAGAATTCAGAAGATTAAGATTGCGACGACAACCCTCAAACTGAGGTAATGGCAATGGCTTCGTGAAAATGTCGGCAAGCTGGTCCTTTGATGGAATGAACTTGATCTGAAGCAACTTCTGTGAAACTCGTTCTCTGACAAAGTGATAGTCAACTTCAATGTGTTTCGTTCGAGCATGAAATACCGGATTTGAAGAAAGGTACGTAGCACCGATGTTGTCACACCAAAGAACAGGTGGATGACGCTGAGGGACTCTCAACTCTCGAAGCAAGGCCTGAACCCAGATAAGTTCAGCAGTGACATTGGCAACTGCTTTGTATTCAGCTTCAGTACTACTACGAGACACTGTAGCTTGTTTACGAGCACTCCAAGCGATCAAGTTAGGACCATAGAACACTGCATATCCCCCCGTGGATCGCCTGTCATCAGGGCTACCAGCCCAATCTGCATCAGAGAACGCGGAAAGACTACCGGAAGGGGCAGGCCGAAGGTGTAGACCCAAAACAGCAGTCAACCGAACATAGCGCAGAATACGTTTCACAGCAGTCCAGTGAGTGTCCCGAGGAGCATGAAGAAACTGGCAGACGCTGTTCACCGCATAAGAGATATCAGGACGAGTAATCGTCAAATACTGTAAGCCACCAACAATGCTGTGATACGTTGTAGCCTCATCTGAAGGAAGAAGAGTACCATCAAGTGCAGAGAGTCTATCAGAAGCTGTCATGGGAGTGGAAGCAGGTTTACACTGAAGCATACCAGCATGACGAAGCAAATCCAGAGAGTACTTATGCTGAGTAAGAGTCAGACCGGCATCTGAATGAGAAACCTCTAAGCCAAGAAAATAATGGAGCCGACCAAGATCTGTAATGGCAAAATCATCACTCAAAACAGAAACAAGCCGATCAGCAGCAAGAACCGACGAACTGATCAAGATGATGTCATCAACATACACCAACAGGTACATAGTGACCGTAGGGCGCTGTAGCATGAACAAGGAAGTATCAGCTGTCGATGGAACAAAACCATGTGCACGGAGAGCAGAAGCAAGACGTGCATGCCAAGCACGTGGCGCCTGTTTGAGACCATAGAGAGCCTTGACCAAACGACACAAATGCTGTGGACGAGTAGGATCAACAAACCCAGGTGGCTGACGCATATAGACCTCTTCATCAAGAACACCATGCAAAAAGGCATTCTGAACATCGAGCTGTCGAAGAGACCACCCACGAGTAACTGCAAGAGACAAGAGCATGCGAATAGTCGTCGGCTTGATCACATGACTGAAGGTATCATCATAATCAAGACCTTGACGTTGTTTGAACCCACGAGCAACAAGCCGAGCCTTATACCGTTCAATAGAGCCATCAGCATGTCGCTTAACTTTGAATACCCATTTGAATCAATTATATTGACACCACTGTGCGGAGGAACAAGACGCCACGTACCATTTTTGAGCAATGCTTGATACTCTTGTTCCATTGCAGATCGCCAGTGAGGAATACCCAGAGCTGCTTGATAATGACGTGGTTCAGCAGAAGGATCAGTTGCAGAGTGAGCTATACAGGCCGCGAGCCAGGCAACCGTGCCATCGGTGCGTTGAAGCGGTTTGAATATACCACTCTTGCTGCGAGAGTGTGGTCGCGGAGCAACCTGAGCAGTTGGCGCGACGGAGATCTCAGGAACCGTCGATGAAGTAGCCTGCGTCTCCTGAGAAGAAGGTATTACAGGAGATGGTGCCCGCGACACTGACGAACCGCCAGGAGGCGAGGCAGTAGGTGCGGGCGTCGCCGAACAGGAGGAGCCAGGCGCGTCCGTAGGCGCGGGCGATGCAGGCGAAGCCGACCCGGTGGCAGGCGAGGCGAAAACCGGCGACGAGGGAGCTCCAGCCGAGCCAGGGCCGGGCGCGGAGCGGGTGTGATGAAACCCGACCCTGCATGACCCATGCAGGGGGAAGCGGGCGCAGGATCAACGCGATCCGGGGAGCGCGGCTCCACTGCGACCGAAGCCGGATCCGGGTGGCTGGCGGGCGCGGGTGCAGGAGACCCTGCATGCGCCATGCAAGAGGGCACAGTGGCCGGATCGACGTGATCCGATGAAGAAGCCGTCGGAGCAGGGGATGAATCCTCAAGGAGAACAAGCCGAGCACCTCTACCAGTTCCTGCACCATGGTTAGACAACAAAAGAGGCGAGTGTGCAGCATCTACAAATTGATCAGGCAATAAAGGAGATGAATGCACAGGTTCAGTTGGTGTGATCACAGGAGTTGGAAGATTAGAGAAAGGAAAAACATGCTCATCAAAAACAACATCACGCGAAATATATACACGATTTGTTGGAATGTGAAGGCATTTATAACCTTTGTGCAACGGACTATACCCAAGAAAGACACATTTTTTAGAGCGAAACTCAAGCTTTCGATTATTGTAAGGACGGAGATGCGGCCAACACGCACAACCGAAAACTTTGTGAAAAGTGTAGTCAGGAGTCTCATTAAGCAAGAGTTCTAGTGGAGTTTTCATGCCAAGAAGTCGCGACGGAAGTCTGTTGATGAGAAAACAGGCAGTAGTGAAAGCATCACTCCAAAAACGAAAAGGAACAGAGGCATGAGCTAGTAAGGTTAAGCCGGTCTCAACAAGATGACGATGCTTACGTTCAGCTGAACCATTCTGCTGATGTGTATGAGGACAAGACACACGATGCGAGATCCCAAGTTTCTCAAAGAAGGAATTCAAATTGCGGTACTCACCCCTCCAATCTGATTGTACATGAAGAATTTTGTGTTGTAGGAGACGCTCAACGTGTGTTTGGAACTTAAGAAAAACATCGAACACATCAGACTTATGTTTAAGAAGATAAATCCAGGTAAAGCGGCTATAAGCATCAATAAAACTAACATAGTACTCATGACCACTAACAGACATCTGAGCAGGACCCCAAACATCTGAAAACACAATCTCAAGAGGAGTTTTCACTACATGACTAGAAACAGAAAAAGGTAGCTGATGACTTTTTCCCTGCTGACAAGCATCACAAACTGAGACATCTTTATTACTAGAAATTGACGGTAACTCATGGCGGTGAAGAATATGTCGAACAATGGGTGTAGCTGGATGACCAAGACGAGAGTGCCATTGTGCGGGAGATACTCGAACAGCACTGAAGACTTGAGGGACAACTGGGGAGACAGATCGCGGCACATCAAGAGCATATAGTCCATGACGAAGGCGCCCTCTAAGAAGTACGTCCTGTGTGGCCTGGTCCTTGATAAAAAGATGAAACGGGTGAAACTCACAAAACACATTATTGTCATAAGTAAGTTTAGGTACGGAGAGTAAGTTTCGGGCAACAGTAGGAACTCGAAGAACATTTTTAAGACGCAACTGTCGAGATGTATGTGTGAGGAGAGATGCCTGACCAATATGAGAGATGTGCATACCTGCCCCATTTGCTGTGTGAACCTTGTCAGGACCATGGTAGGCCTCCCGAATAGCAAGCTTGTCCAATTCATTCGTCATGTGCTATGTGGCGCCAGTGTCCATGTACCAAGTGGGATCAACATTATACGATTGAGTCTTTCCTTGATGCTGCGTCATGTTGACTTGTCGCTCATTGCCCTTGCCGTTGTTGCCAAGACCGAGAAACTCAGGCTGAAAACGGCGGTGACAGCGAGATGCAACATGGCGAGGAATTCCACATAGCTGACAAGGGGCAACAACTCCACAAGCAGCACAGCAAGCACATGGGCGCCCGTTCTCGACGACAATAGTAGGAAGCGATTGGGAGGAAGCAGCCGTAGGAGCACCACCCTTGCCTCCCGTAGGAGGAGTTGAAACAGGCGAAGGAGCAGCAGGGCGAGCACCAGAACGCCCCTTCCCACCACGAACAGCAGCGTTAGCCGAGGGGGGCTCATCTGGATGACGACTGGCAAGGCGTTGTTCTGTTGAGAGGAGGCGCTGGAAGAGTTCTTGCGGCTTGATGGGAACCTTGCGTTCCTGGATCACCTCCACAAGAGAGTCATACTCGGCATCGAGACCTTGGAGAACATATGTGGTGAACTCTGTGTCACGAAGTGGCTCGCCGATGGAGGCTAGCTGGTCGGCGAGGCGTTTGATCTTGTTGAAGAAGACGGTGACAGAGTGATGATCCTTGCGAGTCTCATTGAGTTGTGCACGAAGAGACATGTGCTGCGACGAGGATTGTGCGGAGAAACTGGACTCCAACGCATCCCATACTTCATGAGACGTGGTAGCAAATAACACCAAGCCGGCGACGCCCTCGATGAGAGAGGACTGAATCGCCGAGAGGATCGCTTGATCTTGAGCAATCCATGGCCGGTACATGTGATGATCCGGCGGGGGACATGGCAGAGTACCATCGACAAAACCCTCCAAGTAGTGACTACGAAGGAGGGAAAGAATCTGTGCGCGCCAAAACAGATAGTTGTCCATCTTCAGTTTCACCGGGAGAAGGTTGCTGAAGTAGAACGGTGGAGTCGAGATGACGTCGAGGGCGAAGTCATAGGGCGGCGGCACAGGGACCGCGCCGGAGGGGACGATATCCCCCGCAGGCGAGGACTGAGGCGCAACCGGGGGCGCCTGTGGTGGCGCACCGGGAAGCACAGGCCGCGGGATCCCCGCGTAGGCAGGGCCGTATCCAGCAGCAGGAGGAGCACCGTAGCCAGCGCCATGGCCAGCGTAGGGAGCGCCGTAGATCACACCATAGGGAGCGCCATAGTAGGCCCCGTAGGCAGCCGGGTCGTAGGCGTACGGCGGCGGTGGCGCGTAGGGGGCGAGCGCGGCGTAGTTGGGGCGCAAGGCCGGCGAGCCGGGGAGAGCCGCGGACGGCGCCCCGGAAAACAGGGGTCCCGTCGATCTTCCTCCTGGGAGAAGGGTAGACAGGAACGGCGGCGCGAAGACGGAAGATCCCGTCCCGATCGGATCGGTGAGCGCCGCAGGGGCCGAATAGGATTCGGCGAGCAAGTTGGTGGTGGCGGAGAGAGTCGCCGTGTCGGAGAGGGCAGCGAGGGTGGCCGCGCCGGAGAGAGCGGCGGCGGCGGCGGCCTCGGAAGAAGCAGCGGAAGACAACATGGCTAGGTCAGGATCGTTAGATCGCATCTGTTACCATGATAGACAAAGGGTTTTGGGGTTATGGGCTTCGACACCTCTAGGGGTCGGCCTCTGTAACATATATATAACAGGGGGTACCTCATCGGGTACAAATACAACATGTACTAAGATTACAATACGTACAAGTCTATGAGTCTAACAGGAAGGATGGCGTCAGGGTGGTGTGCAGCTCCAGCATCACATCGGGCACGACGCGAGCACGGAGAGCGAGGACGCGAGGTACGCGGCCTGGCGCTCCGTGAGGTCGCAGCGAAGCCCGTGGCGGCGCTGGAGTAGGAGTAGAGCACCGTCGGCGCCGGGCTGAACATGTCGACGGGGAGTAGGTCGCCCAAGAAGGAGGCGTACGCCTGCGTGTCCAGCAGGCCACGGAACGGCAGCACTGGCGCGTGTTCCGACGCGACGTGCACGATGTAAGAGGACTGGGCCTCCATCGTGTCGACCTCCGCGGCGACGACGGTGGCGAGCAGGACGCAGAGGGCAGCGAGCGGTGTGAGCTCCATTGCCGCTGCTCTGCAGGAGATCGATGTCGGTGTGGTAACGATTGGGACGGGGAACACGTATAAGTAGGCGCCGCGGCTGCACCGGCCACCGCAGCAACTAGCTCATGGGCTAGCTCCTGGGCCATCTCATTTGTGAGATCCGAGATTTGTTGGTCTGCGCATGAGGTAGCTCGTGGGCTATATCTTTGGCCAAGTGAAGGAGGTAGCTCGATCGTGGGGCAACAAAGTCGTCGCCCCCTTTACGAACGCACGACGCCTCTCCATTTGTCAACTGATCAAGAGTTAGTGGTTAAATTGTTTACACTTGCCAGCTCTGTCGACTGTGCTACTCTCTTTTTTTGCGGGGAAATTCAGAGAGCTTTATTGAGTAAACGCATTCTTGGGACAATCAGCCAGGAGGCTGGACACCAAGAAGCTAGGAGTCTCGTCAAGTCAACTATCGGTCACATTAAGTGTGCAAGCATGTTTGGCACACAAGTGAGCCGGTAAATTGGCTGACCTGTTTACATGTTGAATATCAAAAGAGAAAAATTGAGTACTAAGCTCTACAATCTCTAAAAGTAAAGGAGCAACAATTGAACGAGAATTGTGGCGAGTGGTCCAGAGTGTCACCAACTCCAAGCAATCGACTTCCATTATCACCTGCGAGAATCCACGAAGAGCGGCGAACCGGACACCATCTCGCAATGAAAGTCCCTCCATGATCAAGGGATCCGAAATCCCCACATACGGCTTGCACCAGGCACCCAGGAGGGCCGTAGGAGATCGAGCAATGCCTCCCGCGCCTCCCCTGCCATCCGTTAAGTTTAGAGCTCCATCGGTTGTGATTTTCACAAACCCATCATCAGGAGGCTGCCACCCATAGCCAGGCAAGACCAGCGTATCCTTGCGCGGCAAATGAAGAAGTGCAATAGCCTCTTTTGTAGCTCGTATCGTCGCTGTAGGGTCCCGACCTTCTTCACCGTGCTTGATACGATTCCTGGAATGCCAGATAGACCACATAATAGTGGTGATCTTTGCACGGTCATCATCCGTAAAGCGCGAGTCACATAAAATGTCGCGAGCCCACGAGTCCGGGTGTAGCCGTGGAAGCCGGAGCCCGAACCATGCACACGCCTCCTCCCAAAAGCGCTTAGCATGCGAGCAATGTATTAACGCATGCTTTAGATCCTCATCCATAGCAAGACAAACTTTGCATCGTCGAATTTCTGCAATGTGTCTATAGTTGAGAGTAGCTTCATCTGGAAGAATCCCACGAAGAACTCTCCACCAAAAGACTCTCACTTTTGGGATAACATTCAATTTTCACAAGGCTTTCCACATCTGTTGTTCATCATTGGAGGTACCGGTAGCCGTCCCTTCGTCTAGAGCCAAACGCCCGTTCTGATTCACAAGAGCACGGTATGCCGACTTCACAGTGTAGTTGCCTGATCGTTCGAATGCCCAAGCAAGGTAGTCATCCCCTCCCCCTTGCCTAATACTAATATTAAGAATGGCCTCAACATCCGGGGCAATGAAATTCTCCCGGACCACCTCATGCTTCCATGTCCAGTTGGATGTATCAATGAGTTCTTCCACCCTTTGGATAGCAGTGTTCGGTGGTCTTGAGATAGGTGACATAGAGATAATACCTCGAATGCATTTATCATTCCATACATCAATAGTAGCGCCATCTCCAACACGGGAGATCAAGCCGGTCCGAAGGGCTTCTCTTCCTGCTATAATAGCTTTCCAAGTGGACGAAGCCGACTTGGGTAAGGCAGCATGCATGAAATCCGTATCAGGAAAGTACCGTCTCTTCAAAACTCTTGCACAAAGGGATTCAGGGTTCGTTAGAAAACGCCATCCGTGCTTCCCCAACATGGCAAGATTGAACATGTGTGGGTCTCTGAAACCCATACCGCCTTTGCACTTGGGCGTTGCAAGCTCCTTCCAAGACACCCAATGCATTGATCTTTTGTCAAGAGAACTACTCCAGAAATACTTGGCCATAGGAGCCATCAAACTCTTACAAACTTTTTTGGTTAACAGAAAAGTACTCATTGGATAAGTCGGAATTGCTTGAACCACTGATTTCAACAAGGTCTCACGGCCTGCACAAGCGAGTAATTTTTCCGACCATCCCTGCATTCTAGCCCTGGCTCTCTCACTGATGTGATCAAATGTCCCACTCGAAATCCGGCCCAGAGCAGTTGGGAGACCCAAATACCTCTCATTAAACGCCTCAACATGGATGTTCAAGGTTGTCTTCATAAGTTGCCTCAGATCTATGGGAGTATTTGAACTGAAATATATAGCACTTTTCTCCTTATTGATACACTGGCCCGAGGCCTGCTCATAAATCCTCATAACCGGAGAGCACTTGGGTTACTTGCATTGATGAAGATGAGACTATCATCTGCAAAAAGCAAATGGGTTACCCATGGTGATCTATAGCTCACCCGTAGTCCCCTATCAATGGTTCCCCCATTGTAATGTTTCAACAATGATGAGAAGCCTTCGACACACAATAGAAAAAGATATGGTGACACTGGATCTCCTTGCCGAAAACCTCTGGTAGGTGTAAAATAAGGAAGTAGTTCCCCATTGACTCGTACAGAAAACCGGACAGAGGAAACACACTTCATTATTAGTCTGACAAAGCCCATATTGAAACCCAAACGTGACAATATTGCCTCGAGATAATGCCACTCGACACGGTCGTAAGCTTTCACCATATCAAGCTTAACTGCGCAAGAGAAGTTCTTTCCCTTCTTTCTCCTTTTCATCGTATGGATACTTTCATAAGCCACAAGTACATTGTCTGTAATGAGACGTCCAGGAACGAAAGCACTTTGCTCCTCACTAATTATCAAATCCATCAAGCTTCTTAGCCGGTTTTTTATAGCCTTGGCTGCAATCTTGTAAAGCACCGGGCACAAAGCAATGGGACGATATTGTGTGATCGATTGGGGGTGACGTACCTTAGGTATCAGTGTTATAGATGTGTCATTCAGTCCTGTTGGTAATTCACCTCCATTAAGAAAATCCAAAACTGCCAAGGTTACATCGTTCCCTAACAAATCCCAGTGACGCTGGTAGAACCCTGCAGTAAAACCATCCACACCAGGGGCTTTGGAGGGCGCCATCTGAAACAGCGCGACTTTGACCTCCTCTCCCGTGTAGGGTTTGGTCAAATCATCATTCATGGCTGGTGTGATTCTCTCCGGTACATGCGATAGTAGCAAGTTGGAGTCTCCCCAACCTTGGGAGCGATACAAATTCTGATAGAAGTTTTGTACCTCTTCCTTGTCCTCACTTTCAGTAGCACATGTAGAACCATCGGCACGTTTCAAGCCCGAAATCCTGTTCATGCATTTGCGTTGGGCTGCTTGAGCTTGAAAGTAGGAAGTGTTTCGGTCATCATCCCTAAGCCAAGGGACACGGGAACATTGTCGAAGCCAGATTTCTTCCTGATGCAAGGCCTCCTTTAAATTCTTGACAACAGTTTTCTTCTCCTCCGTCGGACCTGTACCAATGGACCGGCAACGAAGGCGATCCAGTCGCTTCTGCAACTGCCTGACAGAACGTGTCAGGCTGCCAAACTCCTTGGAGCCCTAGGGTTCCAGCGTTGCCTGCAAGGTACTCAACGCGGAAGCTACGCCTCGGAGCCCTGGTGTGCGTTGTACTCTGTTGGAAAAGGCAGTGCCTAGGAGGCGCTTAGGCACGCCTAGGCGCTAGGCAATGGCCAAACGCCTCGCCTAGGGCATAAATGGACGTCTAAGCAGGGAAAGCAAGGAATTTCCTACCCAAGCAAGAAATCATGCCACATACTGGACTGATATGCCAAACGGGTTATATTCCAATGGTAGTAGATAGTAATTAACTTATTTATATGCCCGAAACTAATATCAACACCCATATAATAATCACAAATACACCACGAGTAAAACTATATTACCGCCTAGGACGCGCCTAGGGCGCTTAGGCACTGCCTAGGCACTAGGTGAAGGCCAACCGCCTTGCTTACGCCTACCGCTTTTTCTAAGCTTGGCGTTGTATGCCTCGCCAGGTATCGCTTACCAACCGGTCATAATCTGCATGAGTCTGCCACACATTCTCGTACCTAAATTGTTTCCGTTTCGGTGTTGACGTTGGCAGGCTCTCCCTAATCTCCGCAATCACGAAACAATGGTCATCCTCTACCGAGGGAATATGCCTGACACGTATATGCTGAAATAGCTGCCTGAAAGCTTCATTTGCAAAAGCGCGATCGAGTCGAACCTTGACGTTTGCTCCTCCAGCTTGATGATTATCCCAAGTATAGGTCGTACCGTACCAGCCCAAGTCTTGGAAAGAGATCTCATCTATCACCTCCCGGAAGCACGCATCTGATTTTCAAATCGCGCTGATCTACTAAAGTGCTCCGAAGGGTATAGTGTTTCATTGTAATATCCCATGCTCAACCATGAAGCATGTGGTAACGTATAAAGTGTACGCAAGAACCGCCAGGAATGATGTCTATCTTCTGCTCGCGGAGCTCCGTAAAAACCGGTAAAACGCCAAGTCAAATCCTGAATATTACTCTTGACAACCACATCAATGTGACTCTGGCTATAGTTTTTTAACTCGACAGATACATCTCGAGACCAAAAAAGACCAATACCGCCGCTAAGGCCGGCACTGTCTACAGCAAAACACCCACTGAAACCTAGTGAATGCTTCAAAACCTCGACTCTTTTTGCTTTGATTTTCGTTTCCATTACAAAGAGAAGAGTGGGTCCTTCCAACTTCACAATGCTGCGAAGTTCACGAACTGCCTCGGGGTTCCCAAGCCCCCGGCAGTTCCAGCTCAAACAGCTCATTGCTCCTGGCAGGACCGCGACGCGGTCTCTACCGAGTTTTCTGGAGTGGGTTTCTTTTTCTTCGGTTCACGGAACAGTCCCTCGTTCTCTATATTATTGCTACCTGAGGTTGGATCATCTTTGCTCAAGCTTGTGCCTGCCCCATCAGCCGCTATTCCTCCATCAGTAAGAAGTAAAGTTTTAGCCACTGGCCTATAAACCTGCGTAGGAGCCTCTTTGCATTTTGACTGTTGCTTGTTCTTCTGCGGAGACTCCACTTCCTCTCCCAAATCCTTGTTGGTGCTTTAATTCTTGGTGGTAGCCTTGCTTTGAGCACCGGCTCTTGAATCCTTAGAGGAGTTATCATTGGATCCCTGCTTCCTAGATTCATCCAGCGCACGCAGCGAAGGGCCAAAAGGCAACTTCCCGTTCTCATCACGTGAACCCGGGATAGGACAGTATAAATCTGAATGCCCCAATCTGCCGCAGGAGAAACAAAAGTACGGTAGCTGTTCATACTGGATGTCGTCCATGTCCACCTTCTTTCTCCTGGCAGAGTCTATCAGGATCCACCTCCTGATCGGTTTTGCTACCTCAATGGAACTCGCGCCCGCAGATATCCGCCATTGTGATCAAACTTTACCAGTTGTGCATCCTTATCCATCTGCTTGGCTATTGGATTCCACCATGCCTCATCCCTCAAATTGTAGGGTAAGTTTATGACCCTAGCCCAAACTTGCAGCCGATCAAACTTAACTTCATCCGGCCTCATACACTCATCGAACTCAGCTAACACCACAACATTCTTGTTGATATGCCATGGCAATCCTCCCCAAACACGGTCCCTATCTCGCTGATTTTCAAACTCAGCCACAAACACGTCGATTCCAGCAGATCGGAATTGCAAACCACGCGGGTTCCCCCACGCCGGCCGAAGAGCGTTGGTGATAGTCTGGATATGAAACTGGTTCCGGTGCAGTACCTTCCCTGCCAACAGCCACTTCGCCGGTCCTCCCTCGATCCGATTGTTAAGAACCAGAGGAGTCGCCTCTTCTTCGGATATGTCGAGCTTTCCCAGGGCCTCCTCCAGTTTCCTTCTCGTGCAATCGCCCACCTCAGGAGCGCCCCCTGCAGCGCCATGGCCCGCCATCTGCGCGCCCTCCTTCGCTCTCGTCTCGCTTCGCACCGGCGACGAATCCCCGGGCGTAATCTTGGTTTCACTCCAAAACCCTAATCGCCTTGGGCACCGCCAGAGCTTTTAGGGTTTTGGGGAAAAAAACTCCGTCGAACTTTTATGACAATACGATACGACAAGTATCTCCGTTGAGGAGCCGTATCATATCATTGAAGGGACGAGAATCCTTTTTCTATCTTTATAACCAATTGCTTTATTAACTTGACAAATAGATTACAATCTGACTGGATAGTTTTAGTCCGGAACCCAAGAATTGCATCAACCCAGATAGATGAACCGGTGCCAACAGCAATCTTTAGGCTGGTCATAGTGAGAGTAACATAAGGGCATCTTCAACGCCGACCCGTAAATTTTCTCCTGCATCCCAGAGGGGAGGGGGCAGTCCGCGGCCACGGATGCAGGAGCCGGCCATCCAACGCTGTCTACATACATTTCAAACAACTTTTCGACTAACCGGACGAATTTATGCAAACACGGCGGACATTCATATAAACCGGACGAGATTCATGTAAACATGCCGGATTTTCATTACATTTCAAACATTTAGAACAGAAAAAAGAAACCCGACGCTAAACCTATCTTACGACGGCGGCCGACTAACGTCTACTTTCTTTCTATTCCGCTCGGTGAGCACCACCTGCATCTTCCGTCTCCATGACGAGGAAGAGTAGAAGACGGGATACAGACTGGCCCACATGGGACACAAGGCCCTGCTGCCTCTCATGCCCTACTCATCCTCTAAGGAGTGCGCAACCTATCCGTCTTCGGTGGACGTGACAATATATACTTGCCCTCGAGACTCAATAATACATCCATCATATTCTGCAATAATCTCTCTCTATCCCTTCTAACATGGTATCAGCCTTATCTCGATCCTAAACCCTAGCTGCCGCCGCTTCCACACCCACGCATTGCCCCCTGGGCGCTCGGCCTCCATGACCGCCGCCGGGGCCGCGTCGCCCGTACCTAGGTTACGTCCACCGCTCGTGTTGACCGGCTGCCCTACAGAGTCTTTTTCACGAGCCCTTGCATCGGGTTTTTTCTCTCTTCAGCCGGTCACCTTGATCGGCGTTTTTTTTGGTTTTCCGATCTATACTTGATCGATTTGCATCGCCCGCCGCCGTCGTCGACCCCCTCGCGCCTCTACTTCGACCCTGACACGACTAGCCAGCCTCTCCTCCGACCCGACGGCCATGCGCGCCGAGGCGGCCTGTTTGGGCCAGCCACCGTCCGTGAGTTGGCCCGCGCGTTGCCCTGCGCCGGCCATCACTAGTAGAAAACAGGGCTTTCGTCCAGGCCTGTTTAGCCCATTAGTCCCGGTTCAATCCAGAACCGGGACTAATGCGAGCATTTATCCCGGTTCGTGCGGCTAAGGCATTAGTCCCGGTTCACCTGTGCCCTTTAGTCCCTGTTTGTGCCTCAAACCGGGACTAAAGGGTGCGATGCCCATTAGTCCCGGTTCATGCCTCAAACCGGCACTAAAGAGTAGACCTTTAGTCCCGGTTTGAGGCACGAACCGGGACTAATGGGGTTGAGA
>NC_041391.1:645732130-645733045 GCF_002162155.2 Triticum dicoccoides | reverse complement strand
TTCAATTTAAAAAAAAAAGAAAAGAAAATGATGGAAATGTCAAAAAAATAAAAGAAAATAAGTTTCCCATGTGATATGTGGTCTAGTTGTTGGGAAATTTGCAAATGTGAATTTTGACTTTATTTGCAAAATCTCTCTGGAATTTGTAAATATGGGCATAACTTTTGCATACTAACTCGGATGAAAAAGTTTTTTATATGAAAAATCATCTACTCGAAAAGTTCAAAATCCTCAAAAACCTAACAGAAAAAAAGTTACGGGGCTTTTAATATCTAGAGTGGAAAAAATCGGAAAAATGACAAACTGTGGTCAAACCATGGTCAAACCATGGTCAAACTAATTATTCTAGAATATTAGTGTTAATAACTAATTTGTTCAGTTATTTTGAATTTTGGTCAAATCTGGTCAAACTGTAGTCAAACTGTGGTCAAACTATGGTCAAACCCTGGTCAAACTAATTATTCAAAATAACTATTGTTTTCTAAATAATTTTTGTTTTTGAAAACAATAGTTTGAAACTCAAATAGTGAAATGTGTCAATTCATGCTCAAGCAAAATTCCTGAGGGTTAATAGGATTAACATCTTACTATTGTCAGGAAAACAACAAGTGCAGACTTGGAAACGAGGGAGAATAGAACCCGGAAGTTAAGCGTGCTCAGGCTGGGTGAGTGGGAGGATGGGTGACCGTTCGGGAAGTTAGGTGATTTGGAATGATGAGGGTGATTAGAGAAGAGGATAAATTGAGCAGTGATGAGGGGTGCTGATTAGAGATTCACTAATGAGGGGTTAAAATAATTCAGAAATTTGAAAATAAAAAAGATAAATAAGAATAAGAGTTGTATACGATGTTACGGCGGTGACGGGGACGATCGACGGCGCGGGGACGTACGGCGACGGGGCAATGACGGGGACGG
>NC_041391.1:645693119-645732018 GCF_002162155.2 Triticum dicoccoides | reverse complement strand
GCGACATGGCGAAGGGGCGACAGGGACATGCGCGACGGGGACGGCGACAGGGCGACGGGGGCGGAGGCGACAGGTGCGACGATGACGAGAAGAAGCAGATGGATGAAAACTAGCTAATTGAAATTTCGTAAGTGATATATATATAGGAGAGACTTTTAGTACCGATTCGAGTCACAAACCGGTACTAAAGGTCAAAGTTGGCCAGGCCAAACGGCAGGAAGCGACAACCTTTAGTACCGGTTCGTGGTTCGAACTGGTACTAAAGGCTTAGGTCCGGTGCGACAAGTTTAGTCCCACCTTGCTAGCCGAGAGGCGTCCGCACTGGTTTATAAGCCCCAGTGCGGTAGCTCTCTCAAACTCCTCTCTTTAGCAGACTTTCAGGCCTAACTTTGCCGCGTTGCCCTGTGGGCCTGCTCGGTCTTATGGGCATGCTTTCAGGCCCAAGGCCAGGCAGGTCCACCGGGCAGCGCGCAGAGTTTTTGTTGATGTTGTTTTTCTCGTTTCTGCTTTATTTCTTTTCTTTTACTTATTTCTGAGTTGTCTTATGCTGTATTTAGAGTTTTATTTATTTCTGAGTTGTTTTATTTATTTTCTTTTATTTATCTATTTGCTTTTCAATTTCAGGGTTATTTATCTCAAAACAAATATGTAAATGCATGAAAAATACAAATGCTGTCAGAAAGGGTTGAAAGTTTATGACGTGGCTTTGAATGGTGCATACTGAACACAAAAAAAGTCTGGAGTTGTAATAAGTTTAAAAAAATAAAGTGCCGGTGTAACAGATGAGTTTTCGTCCGAAACTCTGATACTTCGAAAAAGATTGTCCAGTTTGTACACGAGCTGCATCTAGTTTTTGCCGTAACCCTCTCTATTTTTTCGCACATGCTATGTGGGTGAAATGATGATACCATGACAAGTTCCAACCTTTTCAGATTCATTTGTAGTGATTTTCCATTTCAGGGTCATTTAGCTCAAAACAAATCTGCAAATGCATGAAAAATGACAAATGATGTCAGAAAGGGTTGAAAGTTTATGACGTCGCTTTGAATGGTGCATACTGAACGCAAAAAAAGTCTGGAGTTGTAATAAGTTCAAAAAAATGAAGTGCCGGTGTAATAGATGAGTTTTCCTCCGAAACCCTCATATTTCGAAAGAGATTGTCCAGTTTGTACACGGGGTGCATCCAGTTTTTGCCGTAACCCTCTCTACTTTTTCGCACATGCTATGTGGGTGAAATGGTGATACCATGCCAAGTTCCAACCTTTTAAGAGTTCATTTGTAGTGCTTTTGAATTTCAGGGTCGTTTAGCTCAAAACAAATCTTTAAATGCATGAAAAATTGCTAATGATGTTAGAAAGGGTTGAAAGTTTATGACATGGCTTTGAATGGTGCATACTGAACGCAAAAAAAGTATGGAGTTGTAATAAGTTAAAAAATGAAGTGCCGGTGTAACAGACGAGTTTTCGTCCGAAACCCTCATACTTCGAAAGAGATTGTCCAGTTTGTACACGAGGTGCATCTAGTTTTTGTCGTAACCCACTCTAGTCTTTCGCACATGCTATGTGGGTGAAATGATGATACCATGACAAGTTCCAACCTTTTCAGAGTATATTTGTAGTGCTTTTCAATTTAAGGTCATTTAGCTCAAAACAAATCTGTAAATGCATGATAAATACCAAATGATGTCAGAAAGGGTTGAAAGTTTATGACGTGGCTTTGAATGGTTCATACTAAACGCAAAAAAAAGTATGGAGTTGTAATAAGTTTTAAAAAATGAAGTGCCGGTGTAATAGATGAGTTTTCGTTCGAAACCCTGATAATTCGAAATAGATTGTCCAGTTTGTACATGAGGTGCATCCAGTTTTTGTCGTAACCCTCTCTACTTTTTCGCACATACTATATGGGTGAAATGATGATACCATGACAAGTTTCAACCTTTTTAGAGTTCATTTGTAGTGCTTTTCAATTTTAGGGTTATTTAGCTCAAAACAAATCTGTAAATGCTTGAAAAATGGCAAATGATGTCAGAAAGGGTTGAAAGTTTATGACGTGGCTTTGAATGCTGCATACTGAATGCAAAAAAAGTCTGGAGTTGTAATAAGTTTAAAAAATGAAGTGCCGGTGTAACAGATGAGTTTTCGTCTGAAACCTTGATACTTCGAAAGAGATTGTTCAGTTTGTACACGAGGTGCATCCAGTTTTTGCCGTAACCCTTTCTACTTTTTCGCACATGCTATGTGGGTGAAATAATGATACCATGCCAAGTTCCAACCTTTTAAGAATTCATTTGTAGGGCTTTTAAATTTCAAGGTCGTTTAGCTCAAAACAAATCTGCAAATGCATGAAAAATGACAAATGATGTCTGAAAGGGTTGAAAGTTTATGACGTCGCTTTGAATGGTGCATACTGAATACAAAAAAAGTCTGGAGTTGTAATAAGTTCAAAAAAATGAAGTGCCGGTGTAATAGATGAGTTTTCCTCCGAAACCCTCATATTTCGAAAGAGATTGTCCAGTTTGTACACGGGGTGCATCCAGTTTTTGCCGTAACCCTCTCTACTTTTTCGCACATACTATGTGGGTGAAATGATGATACCATGCCAAGTTCCAACCTTTTAAGAGTTCATTTGTAGTGCTTTTGAATTTCAGGGTCGTTTAGCTCAAAACAAATCTTTAAATGCATGACAAATTGCTAATGATGTTAGAAAGGGTTGAAAGTTTATGACGTGGCTTTGAATGGTGCATACTGAACGCAAAAAAAGTCTGGAGTTGTAATAAGTTAAAAAATGAAGTGCCGGTGTAACAGACAAGTTTTCGTCCGAAACCCTCATATTTCGGAAGAGATTGTCCAGTTTGTACACGAGGTGCATCTAGTTTTTGCCGTAACCCTCTCTAGTCTTTAGCACATGCTATGTGGGTGAAATGATGATACCATGACAAGTTCCAACCATTTCAGAGTACATTTGTAGTGCTTTTCAATTTAAGGTCATTTAGCTCAAAACAAATCTGTAAATGCATGATAAATAACAAATGATGTCAGAAAGGGTTGAAAGTTTATGATGTGGCTTTGAATGGTGCATACTAAACGCAAAAAAAAAGTATGGAGTTGTAATAAGTTTAAAAAAATGAAGTGCCGGTGTAATAGATGAGTTTTCGTTCGAAACCCTGATAATTCGAAATAGATTGTCCAGTTTGTACACGAGCTGCATCCAGTTTTTGTCATAACCCTCTCTATTTTTTCGCACATGCTATGTGGGTGAAATGATGATACCATGACAAGTTTCAACCTTTTCAGATTCATTTGTAGTGATTTTCCATTTCAGGGTCATTTAGCTCAAAACAAATCTGCAAATGCATGAAAAATGGCAAATGATGTCAGAAAGGGTTGAAAGTTTATGACGTCGCTTTGAATGGTGCATACTGAACGCAAAAAAAGTCTGGAGTTGTAATAAGTTTAAAAAATGAAGTGCCGGTGTAACAGATGAGTTTTCGTCCGAAACCTTGATACTTCGAAAGAGATTGTTCAGTTTGTACACGAGGTTCATCCAGTTTTTGCCGTAACCCTGTCTACTTTTTTGCACATGCTATGTGGGTGAAATGATGATACCATGACAAGTTCCAACCTTTTCAGATTCATTTGTAGTGATTTTCCATTTCAGGGTCATTTAGCTCAAAACAAATATGCAAATGCATGAAAAATGACAAATGATGTCAGAAAGGGTTGAAAGTTTATGACGTCGCTTTGAATGGTGCATACTGAACGAAAAAAAAGTCTGGAGTTGTAATAAGTTCAAAAAAATGAAGTGCCGGTGTAATAGATGAGTTTTCCTCCGAAACCCTCATATTTCGAAAGAGATTGTCCAGTTTGTACACGGGGTGCATCTAGTTTTTGCCGTAACCCTCTCTATTTTTTCGCACATGCTATGTAGGTGAAATGATGATACCATGCCAAGTTCCAACCTTTTAAGAGTTCATTTGTAGTGCTTTTGAATTTTAGGGTTGTTTAGCTCAAAACAAATCTTTAAATGCATGAAAACTTGCTAATGATGTTAGAAAGGGTTGAAAGTTTATGACGTGGCTTTTAATGGTGCATACTGAACGCAAAAAAAGTCTGGAGTTGTAATAAGTTAAAAAATGAAGTGCCGGTGTAACAGACGAGTTTTCGTCCAAAACCCTCATACTTCGGAAGAGATTGTCCAGTTTGTACACGAGGTGCATCTAGCTTTTGCCGTAACCCTCTCTAGTCTTTCGCACATGCTATGTGGGTGAAATGATGATACCATGACAAGTTCCAACCTTTTCAGAGTACATTTGTAGTGATTTTCAATTTAAGGTCATTTAGCTCAAAACAAATCTGTAAATGCATGATAAATAACAAATGATGTCAGAAAGGGTTGAAAGTTTATGACGTGGCTTTGAATGGTGCATACTAAACGCAAAAAAAGTATGGAGTTGTAATAAGTTTTAAAAAATGAAGTGCCGGTGTAATAGATGAGTTTTCGTTCGAAACCCTGATAATTCGAAATAGATTGTCCAGTTTGTACATGAGGTGCATCCAGTTTTTGTCGTAACCCTCTCTACTTTTTCGCACATACTATATGGGTGAAATGATGATACCATGACAAGTTTCAACCTTTTTAGAGTTCATTTGTAGTGCTTTTCAATTTCAGGGTTATTTAGCTCAAAACAAATCTGTAAATGCTTGAAAAAAGGCAAATGATGTCAGAAAGGGTTGAAAGTTTATGACGTGGCTTTGAATGGTGCATACTGAATGCAAAAAAAGTTTTGAGTTGTAATAAGTTTAAAAAATGAAGTGCTGGTGTAACAGATGAGTTTTCGTCCGAAACCTCGATACTTCGAAAGAGATTGTTCAGTTTGTACACGAGGTGCATCCAGTTTTTGCCGTAACCCTCTCTACTTTTTCGCACATGCTATGTGGGTGAAATGATGATACCATGACCAGTTCCAACCTTTTCAGATTCATTTGTAGTGATTTTCCATTTCAGGGTCACTTAGCTCAAAACAAATCTGCAAATGCATGAAAAATGACAAATGATGTCAGAAAGGGTTGAAAGTTTATGACGTCGCTTTGAATGGTGCATACTGAACGCAAAAAAAGTCTGGAGTTGTAATAAGTTCAAAAAAATGAAGTGCCGGTGTAATAGATGAGTTTTCCTCCGAAACCCTCATATTTCGAAAGAGATTGTCCAGTTTGTACACGGGGTGCATCCAGTTTTTGCCGTAACCCTCTCTACTTTTTCGCACATGCTATGTGGGTGAAATGATGATACCATGCCAAGTTCCAACCTTTTAAGAGTTCATTTGTAGTGCTTTTGAATTTCAGGGTCGTTTAGCTCAAAACAAATCATTAAATGCATGAAAAATTGCTAATGATGTTAGAAAGGGTTGAAAGTTTATGACGTGGCTTTGAATGGTGCATAATGAACGCAAAAAAAGTCTGGAGTTGTAATAAGTTAAAAAATGAAGTGCCGGTGTAACAGACGAGTTTTCGTCCGAAACCCTCATACTTCGGAAGAGATTGTCCAGTTTGTACACGAGGTGCATCTAGTTTTTGCCGTAACCCTCTCTAGTCTTTCGCACATGCTATGTGGGTGAAATGATGATACCATGACAAGTTCCAACCTTTTCAGAGTACATTTGTAGTGCTTTTCAATTTAAGGTCATTTAGCTCAAAACAAATCTGTAAATGCATGATAAATAACAAATGATGTCAGAAAGGTTTGAAAGTTTATGACGTGGCTTTGAATGGTGCATACTAAACGCAAAAAAAAGTATGGTGTTGTAATAAGTTTAAAAAAATGAAGTGCCGGTGTAAGAGATGAGTTTTCGTTCAAAACCCTGATAATTCGAAATAGATTGTCCAATTTGTACATGAGGTGCATCCAGTTTTTGTCGTAACCCTCTCTACTTTTTCGCACATACTATATGGTTGAAATGATGATACCATGACAAGTTACAACCTTTTCAGAGTTCATTTGTAGTGCCTTTCAATTTCAGGGTTATTTAGCTCAAAACAAATCTGTAAATGCTTGAAAAATGGCAAATGATGTCAGAAAGGGTTGAAAGTTTATGATGTGGCTTTGAATGGTGCATACTGAACGCAAAAAAAGTCTGGAGTTGTAATAAGTTTAAAAAATGAAGTGCCGGTGTAACAGATGAGTTTTCGTCCGAAACCTTGATACTTCGAAAGAGATTGTTCAGTTTGTACACGAGGTTCATCCAGTTTTTGCCGTAACCCTCTCTACTTTTTTGCACATACTATGTGGGTGAAATGATGATACCATGACAAGTTCCAACCTTTTCAGATTCATTTGTAGTGATTTTCCATTTCAGGGTCATTTAGCTCAAAACAAATATGCAAATGCATGAAAAATGACAAATGATGTCAGAAAGGGTTGAAAGTTTATGACGTCGCTTTGAATGGTGCATACTGAACGCAAAAAAAGTCTGGAGTTGTAATAAGTTCAAAAAAATGAAGTGCCGGTGTAATAGATGAGTTTTCCTCCGAAACCCTCATATTTCGAAAAAGATTGTCCAGTTTGTACACGGGGTGCATCCAGTTTTTGCCGTAACCCTCTCTATTTTTTCGCACATGCTATGTGGGTGAAATGATGATACCATGCCAAGTTCCAACCTTTTAAGAGTTCATCTGTAGTGCTTTTGAATTTTAGGGTTGTTTAGCTCAAAACAAATCTTTAAATGCATGAAAACTTGCTAATGATGTTAGAAAGGGTTGAAAGTTTATGACGTGGCTTTTAATGGTGCATACTGAACGCAAAAAAAGTCTGGAGTTGTAATAAGTTAAAAAATGAAGTGCCGGTGTAACAGACGAGTTTTCGTCCAAAACCCTAATACTTCGGAAGAGATTGTCCAGTTTGTACACGAGGTGCATCTAGTTTTTGTCGTAACCCTCTCTAGTCTTTTGCACATGCTATGTGGGTAAAATGATGATACCATGACAAGTTCCAACCTTTTCAGAGTACATTTGTAGTGCTTTTCAATTTAAGGTCATTTAGCTCAAAACAAATCTGTAAATGCATGATAAATAACAAATGATGTCAGAAAGGGTTGAAAGTTTATGACGTGGCTTTGAATGGTGCATACTAAACGCAAAAAAAAGTATGGAGTTGTAATAAGTTTAAAAAAATGAAGTGCAGGTGTAATAGATGAGTTTTCGTCCGAAACCCTGATACTTCGAAAGAGATTGTCCAGTTTGTACATGAGGTGCATCTAGTTTGTGCCGTAACCCTCTCTACTTTTTCGCACATGCTATGTGGGTGAAATGATGATACCATGCCAAGTTCCAACCTTTTCAGAGTTCATTTGTAGTGCTTTTTAATTTCAGGGTCATTTAGCTCAAAACAAATGTTTAAATGCATGAAAAATCGCAAATTATGTTAGAAAGGATTGAAAGTTTATGACGTGGCTTTGAATGGTGCATACTGAACGCAGAAAACTCTAGATCATCAATGATCTTTTTGTGTAAGTTTTTGTTCGTGTAAACATGTAAAAATATACATAAAAAATACATTGATCATCAATGATCTGGTTGTGAGAATCTAAATTGTCAATAGGAATCTACCCCGGTTTAAGAACCGGCGAAGACTCCTATTGCAGCCACAGATACTACACATAGAGTTCATTGAAGACCAATTGGTTGTGATAATTTGAAAAGTAACATATTTAGAGCGAGGTGGGACTAAAAAACCGCTGCAACTAAATAACTTTAGCACCGGTTTGTGGCACGAACCGGTACTAAGCGTGTTAGGTGGGGCCCCAGCCTGACAACAGCCTGCCACAGCCTCTTTAATACCGGTTCGTGGCATGAACCGGTACTAAAGGTTCTCCACGAACCGGTACTAATGATCGACGACCGCCTAGCCGTTTGAACCGGCACTAATGTGACCATTAGTGTCGATTCATCTGCAAACCGGTACTAATGTGCTGAACATTAGACCCTTTTTCTACTAGTGCCTGCTCAGAGGGGACGAGGCTGTTAGACATTTTGGTATGAGTGAGTTCCACTAACTTGTTGGGTCGATTTTTTGTTACTGCTAACCCGGATAGCCAGCGACCATGGCCTCTGAAATTTTGTCTACTCGTGAGCGTGGAGAATTGACACTTCTTTTTTTTTGTGCCTACCTTTGGCCACATTGTTTCTAAGCAAACATTCATCATCTAACATTATATGTATGATTTTCTGTTTTGCCACTGCAGAGCAAGAAGATAGTAGAATGAAGCTGCACCCATTGAAAGTAAAAGGAATCCTCTGTCCTATCAGAGAACATGGAAAGAGCACTCTTGGGAAAAAAAGAAGGAAACTACAATCTAACAAATGAACAAAGAAACAATAGCTTGCTCACAAAATTTCAAATGAGTGTGGTAACGTTTCTCTTCACACATATTATCTGATTTTTGACACTTCAATTAAAAACTGCAGGATTGGAGACACCAAGTCATCACATTGGCTAATACAAGTGATTATTTGAGAGGACCACAAGTGAACTTTACCTTAGTTATGCCAGCTCTATTTTCTTTCAGAAAAATCCTTTTTATGGATTGATGGTGGGAGTTGGGAGCCACATATAGATGCATGGAGGCTTCTCTTTGCATAATTTTGTTGATGCATATACTTTTTTCCTCTTAACTGGGGGCTGTTTCAAAAAGGAAGCACCTGATGTGTAAAAATTGGCTGACGTGCCTTTTACTATTTACCATTTTTTATACAGCCTGAATGTATTGGAAGGAACAACGTTTGCGAATTTATAATCAGCCGTAGTAATCTTTTTATAGATATACACACACAGAAAGTCTGAAAACATGCTAGTAAAAGCTACTTGCTTTGAAAGCAGCACTATGGTTTATGTCCAGAATTGCCAAACCTTTGATTGCTATATGAACCGTAATCTCATTGAGACAATAGAGTGGGACTCCAATGCCATTGAATTGAGTGCAAATATTCAATTCTTTTGTTTAAATTGTCAGTGAGAGGGAGAGACAGAGAGTTTGTTTATGTGTTCATACCACTTAGTTTGTTGAAATACTTGCCTAGAGCGATGTAATTTCACATTGGTGCCATAATCCATGCTTAAACTTTCATACTCTAGAATACATAATAATTTCTGTATGCTTTTGCAGTTTGCACTATTAGTTTTATTTCCTGGATAAAAAAATTCTTCTACAACCAAACACGACTTATGAATGGTATCTATTTTTCAATTGTATATGTATTGGAGTCGTATCCGTATTCAATACACTGGGTTGGTGAAGTATCCGTGCATTTGAGTTACCAGGTAAGCAAAGCTAAATGGAAGCTAAGGATCTAAACATTCTAGTATTTTACACAAATTTGTGAAGTTCAACTTCTGAGTGTCACGACTCATGACTAAACATTCCAGGTGTTATCATAGCAAAACTCAAGATGTCAAAATGGAACTACGCTTGCTTACTTGATCCTTTCGAGTATGAATATGAAAAAATGGTTATTCATGTCATGTTTATACATATTTTGAACTGTACTGGAAGGTATCAATGTTTGTGAATTCATACTCAGCAGCAGTAATATTGGTATAGATACACATGGGTAGTTTGAAAACATTGCAGTAGAAATAGATACCAGCTGCCATGTGCAGTTGTATCCTACTTTCTTTGGAAACATCACTATGGTTTGCTTCTTTGCTTGCAAAATGATTATTATGCCAGTATGTATTTTCTATGTGATATTATGTCCATTTTTTGTGTGCTGCAGTATAGATCATTTAACAAAGTTATTATCTTATAGCAGTTGTACCACCTTATCTGTTTAGGTTGGCATCATTACTAGAAGATCTTCATAGTAACAACACAATCAAGTAAGGCAAGGTTACTCGGATCTTCAAAGCATTGCAAGTTTGGTGACTTCTGCTAGAGACATGTGGCCATCTTCTAATAATGCAGTTTCAGAGGATACTGCTGAGTCTGGTATTCAAAAGACATCCCATGAATATGGTAATGTACTAATGTCATCCAACAAACGGCTGACCAGAAAATGTGAACATGCCATTGTCTTACTGGACATGGTTGCAGCCATGAGTCAAGCTCAAACAGTTGGTGTAACTTGTAAATTATGTTTATTGATGTGGTTGGATGCTACTGAACAAATGTATGTATGTTGAAATGTTGAAATTTGAGTATGAATGTGTTTTGAGGTCTGCTATTGAATCTCAAGCGAAATTTTGTACTAGGCCTGAACATTAGTAAATTGGGGATATATTGCCTAGAATAGCCTAGACTATTGGTGAAACAAAACATGATGGCAGATTATCTGCCGGGTAGACTTGGGTGTGCTGGCGGTACAACTGCCAGCATGTATATTGTTTAGGGCAGATAAACTGCCAGGAAAATTTATCTGCCGGGAGAAGTTATTCCCGGCAGTTGTTCTCATGGCAATTCTATCTGTCAGGAGAAAATGACTCCCGGCAGTTTACCTGCCCCATTAGGTGTGTTCTCCCGGCAGTTTACATGCCCTTGCGTTCGTGTTGTGGTGTAGTGGCAACACCGCGTCAAGAGCCACCGGGCCCGCGGCACCACCACCGACGGGCCGCACCGATGCCGGCCGAGGAGCACCGCCGCCAACCACCACCGTCCGAGCAGGAGGAAGCTGCGCGCGGGGAAGGGCAGGCCCGCCGCTGCCAGCACCACACGGCCGAGGCCAGGCGGCGCTCGCCGGCGATGGCGGGAGGAGGCAGGGGCGGGGGAGGAGCGCTGGAGAGGAGCGTCAGAGAGGCCCCCGGTCGCCTCGCTCGGGGAGGCGACGCGGGGGTACGGGGAAGGGAGGGGAGGGGGGAGGGGTAGGGGAGCAGGCTCCGGCTAGCCGTGGCGACGGGCTCCGGCCACGGCGGCGGCCCCGCGCGGGGGAGCCGGCGGCGGCGGCAAGGGAACCATAGGAGCGGGCGGGTCGCGAGTTCGAAAAGGTCACCAAACAACTTTGGTCCTTAACTTCTGTGCAATTGCAAATGCAAATGCATGTGCATATGGTCCTGTGACGCCGTTCGCCGATCATTTCACACTTTTACTTTGCTTCCAGAGGATGGCTTGAATTCTTGCACCCGAACGGAACGGAGTGGCTTGCATGCATGGGGCCATGGCCACGTAGGAAAGCAAGCATCCTAGTGCTACATCGTGATAGTAGCAGTTAGCCCAGATATTCATTGGAGAGGACGAGCTCGCCTGCTCACTTTATCTCCCCACGCTCGTATCGTTTCGGGATGGGAGCATAGTTGTATAGAGTGGGGTATGAGGTCCGTATAGGACAATAGTAGGCGCAAGGGAGAAAACGTCTTGGCCAACAGCGCAGTGCCGTGCCGTTTGGTTAGAACCGCAGCCCAATATCCTGTACCCACCGCACAGGGAGGGACCGCCATCACGGGCCGTGCTGTACCATCCGGGCGTAAGGGATCATATGCAACAGTCTGTCGGCTGCACTAGAACAAGAAGGTAGCCGAACTGCCAGCGGCCACGGTAGGGATGTCAACCGGGTCCCGTTTAATCCCGTTTAAAGTCCACTTATAATATGATAGTTCAAAAAGATTTTTTGTTTATTTGAGAAAAATAAACTATCAAGCTAGCAAAAACTAAGTCAACGAGATTGTGGACGCCATTTATTTGCCACTTACATCTCTAGGCCACGGCCGCGCCGGCCGAACTGATGGCTCGCTCAGCAGGCTACCGGAGCTGCTACCGGAGGATGGGGGAGCCATCAGTAGGCGTCACCGGCACTAGAACAAGAAGGTAGGAGTACCAGGATGGAGTGCTGAGGACTGGTGCCACACGCATAAGGAGTAGGGGATTCATTGGTGCTCCCTTCACCTAATCTCCTCTAATCCCTCCCACTGTTATCACTCAAATCCTTGCTACCATATATGCATTCGTTTAGTCCCAAGGGATTCCTACCATCTTAATTAGATTCTGCTTACTCACTAGTAGAAAAGGGGCATTGGTCCAGGCCGGGTCAGCCCATTAGTCCTGGTTCCGTCCAGAACCGGGACCAATGGTGGCATTAGATCCGGTATGTGAGCCCCGGGGGCCGGCCGGGCCATGTGGGCCATTGGTCCCGGTTGGTGGGACGAACTGGGACCAATGGGCCTCGCTCCTGGCCCACCACCATTGGTCCCGGTTTGTGGCTTGAACCGGGATCAAAGGTTGCCCTTTAGTCCCGGTTCATGCCATCAACCGGGACCAATTAGGTGCCTATATATACCCCCTCGCGTAAGAGCAGAGCACACTGCTCTGTTTTTTCTGGCCGCCGAGGGGGAGAGGGCTTGGTGGTGCTCTAGCTCACCTCCTATGCACACAAGGTGTTCGATGGAATGCCCGAGCCACACTACTTAAGCTTTCTCCTCTCCAAGCTCGACCTCCAAGCTCCATTTTCCTTAATATTTGTCTAGGTTTAGCGGTCCGTCACGCCCTGTACCCGTCTTCACCGCCGTCGATCACCCGCGCCGATCTCATCGCCGGCACCACCGTGGTGAGCCTCTTGTTCTTATCTTCTTTCTGAAAGGAAAAAATATTCTTACTTGTATGTTTAGATAGATACTTGTATTATTTTCTTACTTTTATTATTGCATCTTATATAGTGCGATGGTTTTGGTATCCGCCCCCGTCGGCCCTCGTCCTGTCTATGATTCGGATGTGGTATATATTATCTTTTCATAACTATTTGGTTCATTTATCGTTTATGACAATTATGCCGACCAATGTGACATAGATTTTATTTATCTAGGAGGTTGTTGAACCGGAAATTCCAACCGACCCTATTGTCGAGAGGTTAAATTTAGTTGAAGAAGAAAACAATTTCTTGAAGGAAAAAATAAGAAAAATTGAGGAGGAGAAGATGATATTGGAGTTGCATGTTGCGAATGTCGTCGATGATCACAAGATCAAGATGGATGCAATGCGCTTGAAGATTAGAAATATTAGAAAATATGCCATTCATACTGAGGCTTGGTATCATTATGCCGTTGAATCAGTTGTCACCTTGGTTGCGATTATGATCGCATTTGTTTTCGCATTGAAATGTTTTACATAGTTTCAATGTATGGTTTAATTAAATGCTCTGCGGAGCTTTATGTTGTTAGATGAGAACTATGCATGTACTTTGGTTTTAATGTGATGATGAACTTCTATTAATTTGGTCACTTAATTATCTATTCATGATGTTTTGCAATGATTTTTGACACACTTAATTATATATAATGCACACAGATGAACCGGCAATGCATGTACGGTGATAGACGCACCTCCGAGTACATTAAGGGCGTGCATGATTTTCTCGAAGTGGCTGAGGCAAACAAGCAGAATGGTTGTATGTGTTGTCCATGCCCTATATGTGGGAATACGAAGTCTTACTCTGACCGGAAAATCCTTCACACCCACCTGCTTTACAAGGGTTTCATGCCACACTATAATGTTTGGAAGAGGCACGGAGAAATAGGGGTTATGATGGAAGACGGCGAAGAATAAGAGTACAATGACAACTATGTGCCCCCTGAATACGGTGATGCTACTGAACATTAAGAGGAACCAGACGATGTGCACGATGATGCTGCAACGCGCGAAGCTGCTGAAGATCAAGAGGAACCAGATGATGTGCCCGATGATGATGATCTCCGCCGGGTCATTGTCATTGCAAGGACGCAATGCGAAAGTCAAAAGGAGAAGCTGAAGTTCGATCGCATGTTATAGTATCACAAAAAAGGGTTGTACCCCAATTGCGAAGATGGCAACACAAAGCTCGGTACCGTACTGTAATTGCTGCAGTGGAAGGCAGAGAATGCTGTGTCAGACAAAGGATTTGAGAAGCTACTGAAAATATTAAAGAAGAAGCTTCCAAAGGATAACGAATTGCCCGATAGCACATACGCAGCAAACAAGGTTGTATGCCCTCTAGGATTGGAGGTGCAGAAGATACATGCATGCCCTAATGACTGCATCCTCTACCGCGGTGCGTACAAGGATCTTAACGCATGTCCGATATGCAGTGCATTATGATATAAGATCAGACGAGATGACCCTGGTGATGTTGACGGCGACCCCCCCAGGAAGAGGGTTCCTGCGAAGGTGATGTGGTATGCTCCTATAATACCACGGTTGAAACGTCTGTTCAGAAACGGAGAGCATGCCAAGTTGACGCGATGGCACAGTGAGGACCGTAAGAAAGACGGGAAGTTGAGAGCACCCGCTGACAGGTCGCAGTGGAGAAAATCGAGAGAAAGTACTGGGCTGAGTTTGCACGTGACCCAAGGAACGTATGGTTTGCTTTAAGCGCGGATGGCATTAATCCTTTCGGGGAGCAGAGCAGCAATCACAGCACCTGGCCCGTGACTCTATGTATGTATAACCTTCCTCCTTGGATGTGCATGAAGCGGAAGTTCATTATGATGCCAGTTCTCATCCAAGGCCCTAAGCAACCCGGCAACGACATTGATGTGTACCTAAGGCCATTAGTTGAAGAACTTTTACATCTGTGGAATGGAAACGGTGTACGTACGTGGGATGAGCACAAACAGGAGGAATTTGACCTAAAGGCGTTGCTATTCGTGACCATCAACGATTGGCCCGCTCTCAGTAACCTTTCAGGACAGACAAACAAGGGATACCACGCATGCACGCACTATTTACTTGACACCGAAAGTATATACCTGGGAAGCTGCAGGAAGAATGTGTATATGGGCCATCGTCGATTTCTTCCGACCAACCATCAATGTCGAAAGAAAGGCAAGCATTTCAAAGGCGAGGCAGATCACCGGAAGAAGCCCGCCATGCGTACCAGTGATCACGTACTTGCTATGGTCAATGATTTACACGTAATCTTTGGAAAGGGTCCCGACGCACTAGCTGTTCCGAATGACGCTGGGGGACACGCACCCATGTGGAAGAAGAAATCTATATTTTGGGACCTACCCTACTGGAAAGACCTAGAGGTCCGCTCTTCAATTGACGTGATGCACGTGACGAAGAACCTTTGCGTGAACCTGCTAGGCTTCTTGGGCGTGTATGGAAAGACAAAAGATACAGCTGAGGCACGGGAGGACCTGCAACGTTTGCACGAAAAAGACGGCATGCCTCCAAAGCAGTATGAATGTCCTGCCAGCTATGCTCTTACCAAAGAAGAGAAGGAAATCTTTTTTGAATGCCTGCTTAGTATGAAGGTCCCGACTGGCTTCTCGTCAAATATAAAGGGAATAATAAATATGCCGGAGAAAAAGTTCTAGAACCTAAAGTCTCATGACTGCCACGTGATTATGACGCAACTGCTTCCGGTTGCATTGAGGGGGCTTCTACCGGAAAACGTCCGATTAGCCATTGTGAAGCTATGTGCATTCCTCAATGCAATCTCTTAGAAGGTGATCGATCCAGAAATCATACCAAGGCTAAGGAGTGATGTGGTGCAATGTCTTGTCAGTTTCGAGCTGGTGTTCCCACCATCCTTCTTCAATATCATGACGCACGTCCTAGTTCATCTAGTCGACGAGATTGTTATTCTGGGCCCCGTATTTCTACACAATATGTACCCCTTTGAGAGGTTCATGGGAGTCCTAAAGAAATATGTCCGTAACCGCGCTAGGCCAGAAGGAAGCATCTCCATGGGCCATCAAACAGAGGATGTCATCGGGTTTTGTGTTGACTTCATTCCTGGCCTTAAGAAGACAGGTCTCCCTAAATTGCGGTATGAGGGGAGACTGACTGGAAAAGGCACGCTTGGAAGGGACTCAATAATATGCAGGGACGGATATTCTTGGTCTCAAGCACGCTACACAGTTCTACAGAACTCTACCTTGGTGACCCCGTATGTCGATGAACACAAGAACAGTCTGCGCTCCAAACACCCGGAGCAGTGCGACGACTGGATTACATGTGGACACATCAGGACTTTCAGCAGTTGGTTGGAAACACGTCTCAGAGGTGACAACACTGTTGGTGATGAGCTGTACTTATTGTCCAGGGGACCCTCTTCGACTGTTACGATTTGGAAATGATACGAGATAAATGGGAATACATTTTACACGATTGACCAAGATAAAAAGAGCACCAACCAAAACAGTGGTGTCTACTTTGATGCAACAACCGAGAGGGGAAAGGACACGTATTATGGTTATATAGTGGACATATGGGAACTTGACTACGGACATGATTTTAATGTTCCTTTGTTTAAGTGCAAATGGGTCAATCTATCAGGAGGCGGGGTACAGGTAGACCCACAGTACGGAATGACAACAGTGGATCTGAAAAATCTTGGGTACACTGACGAACCGTTCGTCCTAGCCAATGATGTGGCACAGGTTATCTATGTGAAGGACATGTCTACCAGACCGAGAAAAAGAAAAGATAAGGAAGCGAATACATCATACGATGAGCCAAAGCGCCACATAGTTCTTTCAGGAAAAAGGGACATCGTGGGAGTGGAGGGCAAGACAGACATGTCTGAAGATTATGAAAAGTTTCATGAAATTCCTCCCTTCAAAGTCAAGGCTGACCCCAGCATCCTGATAAAGGATGAAGATTATCCATGGTTACGGCGCAATAAGCAAATGACACAAGCGAAGAAAAAGTGAAGACTTTCTCCCGCAACTATTATGATGATACCATGCCAACTTTGTAACAGACGAGTATGATACCATTGTCCGTTTTGTACATGCATATGCTATGTGCGTGAAATTATGATACCATGCCAACTTTCAACTTTTTCAGAGTTCATTTGAAATGCTTTAATGTCTTATGATTCGGCCCTCGTAATACCATTAATCCCGGTTTGCTCCTTGTCAACTATGTTCTCACCAAGAACACTCTCAAGAGGGCAGCCACGTGGGCCATTGGTCCCGGTTCGTCTGGACCTTTTTTCTCTATAGGCGCATCTATGTTTATTTTTTAGTAAAGTTAATCACAAACTTGTGATTCACATAAATTTCAAAGAATTCAAATTTTAACTATTCAAATTTGAAAACTAATGGCACTAACAGAAAGTTTATAATTTTTGTGACTTAAAAGAAAATAATTAAACATAAAGTTTAATAAAATAAATAAAAATAGCAACAATAAGTATTTTGTTGTAAGTAGAAACAAAATAAAATAAATAAAGCAACAAAGAAAACAAAAAAACAAAATAATTTTTCTAAAACTAATGGCACTAATAGAAAGGTTAAAAAATTTCTGACCTAAAAGCAAAAAGAATTAAAAATAAAGCAAAAAACAAAAGAAAATAAATAATGCAAAAAACAAACAAAAAACTGGGAAAAAAATTTGCCACCTATTGGGCCACCACGGCCTGAATACGACTAGAAACCCAACCTGGACCAGGATTCAGGCCCGCAGTAGGCCCAACAGACCCACAGTAGCATAGTGTGAGATTAGGCCCGTAAGCCTGCATTTGAGAGGAGCTCGAGAGGGTAGCCGCAGCACGGCTTATAACCACTCCGAGCCCCTCTCAACTAGCGAGGTGGGACTAAATTTTGGCCGCGACACGGGCAGCGCACGGGCCTTTGGTCTCGGTTGGTGGCACCAACCGGGACTAAAGGGGTGCATTGGTCCCGGTTCGTGGCACCAACCGGTACCAATGCCCACCCTTTAGTCCTGGTTCGTGGCACCAACCGGGACCAAAGGCCGCCGTTTCCCGCACTTTGGGATGATGAAAAGAGGCCTTTGGTCCCGGTTGGTGGCACCAACCGGGACTAAAGGAGGCATTGGTCCCGGTTCGTGCCACGAATCGAGACCAATGCTCTTGATATATATACAGCACTTAGCAGTTTTCAACCAAATCCCCCACTTCTCCCCCGACGCCCCCTGCTCCTCCTCGTCGCTATCGCCGTCGCCGCCCGACGCCCCTGCTCCACCTTGCCGTCGCCGCCGCCACCGACGCCGTCAGGCTGCTCGCCTTCGCCGTCGCCGCCACCATCGACGCCGTCAGGCTGCTCGCCTTCGCCGTCGCCGCCGCCCCCTGTGAGCACATGCTCCCGCGCCCCTCCCGTCCCGCGCCCTTGCGCGGCCGCCGCGCCGCCGCCCCTGCCCTGCATTTTTTTGTGTATATGTGTATATATGCATTTTTTGTGTGTATATGTGTATATATGTGTTTGCATGTGTATATATGTGTATTTTTTTGTGTATATGTGTATACATATATGTGTTTGTATGTGTATATATGTGCATTTTTTCATATATATAATGTATATATGTATGTGGTAGCTATATGATGAATGGATGTGGCTATCTATGTATGAATATAGTGTTCATAGCATTTTTTTGTTTATATATGTTTTTTAATATATGTATTAATTTTTTATTTAGGTTGTTAGTAGATATCGATTTTAGGTTAGTGTAGAGGAAAAAGTAAAATAAGGAAAAGGAAGAAAAGAAGAAGATGGAAGAAGGAAGAAGAAGAAGAAAAAGAAGGAGAGGAAAAAGGAAAATAAGAAGAGGAAGAAAGGAGAAGAAGAGGAGAGGAAGAAGAGGAGAAATAAATAAGAAGAGGGAAAAAGAAGAAAAAGAAGAGGAGAATAAGAAAGGAATAGAGGAGAAGAAGAAAAAAATAGAATATTCAATTTTTTCTTCTTCTCCTCTATTTTTTTTTCTTCTTCTCCTCTATTCCTTTCTTCTTCTCCTCTTTTTTTTCTTCTTTTTTTTCTTCGATCTTCTCCTCTGTCGTCGTCGATATACCCCCCCTCAGCCCTCTCGCTCGACCAAAACTCTTGAAGACACCCATACTCTAGAGAAAAAACGATGTTAGTCTCCTACCCCCTCCCGCTGCGCCCCTACACGACAAACTCTCTTGAGGCCACCCAAATTTACCAAGTTAAAAGAGCGTTGTCGTCGAGGCCACCCCAAACCCTTAAAGCGTTGTGTCGAGGCCACCCCAAATCCTTGAAGCGTTGTCTAGGCCACCCCAAACCCTAGAGAAGCAGCATCGAGACCACTAACATGATTCCTTATTGTGATTAGCTAGCTAGTTCTACGTTTGCCACTAATATATATCCGTCTGTACCATGTTTGAATAATAATTGACATGTTGTAAATATTTGCAGAAACTATGGAGCACTACCGAGACGAAGCAACAGAAGCGATGTTGGTGGAGATAATCGCAGAAGGAACTGATGTCATTGCGTCATTTTTCAATGACGTCGTTGGTCAGGAAGGACTGGGTGAATAAGAGGGCTATGTTCATGATGGCTGCAGCCCATTAATGCCGGTACAAGAAGAGGGCTATGTTCATGATGGCTCCGGTGATGACCCAATGGAGGTACAAGAAGGAGACCGTGCTGACTGCTCCGGTGACCGAACCGAGTCCGGCCAGGTATATATATATTAGTTAAGCCCGTGCTGACTAGTTAATTGATGCATTCATTGTTTTGGTATATGTACACATATTAATTAACTCTCGTTTTTCTTCCTTTTCCTAGCCCTCCGGATCGAGCACAACTTCGGTAAGGAGACGAGGCCCGAAGAAAAAGTTGAGCTCGGATGAAAGGTTTGAGATCACAGCAATCGCGCGCGACGGCGAACCGATTGAACCCATCCGGACAAAGAACGCATTTGTTGCTCAGTGCGGGGTTCTTGTTAGTGACAAGATCCCGATCAGCACCCACCAATGGTATAAGCCTAAGGAGGAAGACCCTCAGGTGTCTTATGTCAATGATATGCAGAAAGATGATCTTTAGACTGAGCTGAAGGCAAATTTCACCCTACCGCCAGAGGAGGGTCCGGAGAAGCCAGTTAAAGAGCAATTAATCAAGTCTTGTGCTCTTAAGAAGATGGCAGACCTATTCCGGAGGTGGATGAAAGAGCTGAAAAAGTTTGTCGACTAAGAAGAGACACCAAAATTCATCAGCAAATATGAGAAGATCAGAGATCACTGGCCCGCATTTGTGGCCTACACGACATCGGAAAAGAGTAAGAAGATGTCGGCGACAAACAAGCAAAATGCTGCGAAGAAGAAGTTTCACCATCGCACGGGGTCAGGTAGCTACCTGCAAGCCTGGCCTAAGTGGTCCAAGACTGAGAATGATCTGCTTGATAAAGGGATCGAACCGGAGACAATGAGATGGCCAGACCATTGCCGGATTTGGTTCTTCGGGGTTGGCGGAACCTTGGACCCTATATCAGGGAAGTGCTGTTGGACGGACGAGCAATTGAAAACACCAGTCACAAGGCTTCGGAAGTATATCCATGTAGCGCAGCAAGGGACGTTCGTTCCAGACAGGGAGAAGGACGAGCTCACAATGGCCCTCGGGAATCCTGAGCACCCTGGACGGACACGAGGCACGCCAGGCCCCATTTCGTCGAAGGTTGGTTTTTCGGACGCATGGGGTTACAAAACCCATGAGAGGAGGAAGAAACTGGAGCAGAGCCAACTGCAGGCGCTGCACGAAAGGGTAATGGGGCTAGAGAAACGAGAAGCAGATCGCAACAAACGACCTGCTGAAGCTTCCCCCGAAGCTACCCCGCCATCTCAGCGGAGAAGCAGCGTGGCTTCCACCGAGCTGCTTCAGCCGGAGCATGTCTTGACGGCTCCTGCCAGCTATCCCGTGGATGCTATCACGGGGGGCTCAAAATTGCCACATTATGACGCGATCGATGAATTTGAAGGTCAAGGCAGCTGTTGGCTCTGTTTATCCTACTGAACAAGGCGCAATTTATCACTGCCGGCCAATTCCAGAAGGATATGTCAGGGTGATGGTGGATGAAATAACGGAGGGATTTGAGGACCTCCAGCTTGACTACCCTACCGGTGAAGGGAAGACTAGGCTGGGTTCTGCTCTAAAGACTCCTTGCCTATGGCGGAAGGAGCTCATCAACCTTCCGAACTGGACGCCTCTGCCTCCTCCTCCTCCTCCTCCGGTGAGTCAGGGCACTCTGCCTCCTCCACCGCCTCCTCCTCCGGCGAGTGTCGATCAGGGCACTGGGCCTCCTTCTCCGATGCGTGGCGGCACTCCGCCTCCTTCTCCGCCTGCGCCGGCGCGCCCGAGCAGCCAGCAGCCTCCTCCTTCTCCGGCGCGTGGTGGCACTCCGCCTCCTTCTCCGCCTGCGCCGGCGTGCCCAAGCAACCAGCAGCCTCCTCCTTCTCCGGTGCGTGGTGGCACTCCACCTTCTTCTCCGCCTGCGCCGGTGCGCCCGAGAGGCCATCAGCCTTCTCCTTCTCCGCCTCGCCAGCAAGGGCGGAAGAGACCCGCCGCTGCCCCGGCTGCTCCGGCGCGTCGTAGTCCTTCTCCTCCACCTCGTAAGCAAGCAAGAAAGAAGACAGGCGCCACAGCCGCTTCGTCTGCTTCGGCATCTAGCAGAACAGCCACCAGAGGCGGGAGGCAATACAGATACGGTCCACCTCTCAAGCCTCTAGAGAAGTTAGCATACGAGAGGACCAAGGAGGAAAACGCGACGATCGTGCGGGCCCACGTGAATGACTTCTTTGAAGGGGTGAAAGCAAAGAGACATCCACCTCTGGAGGAGAAGGTAGATCCGGTGAAAGCAAAGCGCACTATCGATGCCCTGAGGAAACCGGCAAAGTCTCCGCCGAGAACCAACTATGAGCGCATTACTGAACAGACATATCTCCAAGCGGAGCGGTCGGAAAGTACTGTCAGACATCAAAGGTCAAGAGAACGAGCAGCTGCGAAAAAAATTGACCAGCTCGGCGAACAAGCAAACCAATCGTGCCCCCGCTCAATGTGTCTAGCGGCAACATCGTCGCTAATACTCCGGGGATGGTGGCTGGTTATGGCAATCTACAAGATTACCTGCCTGACGATCAACTTCCTGATTTCATGGAGGTGGACGAACACAGATACTAGTACGGGAAGCCTCTCATCAAAGATGAAAAATCTCTAACAACGATGATGCGAAGATTCCGTAATTGGTACATGAAAACCTGCAGAGAGTCTGGGGGGACGAATAGTTTGTATCTCAACATTAAAGAGGAGCACGACCTCGTTGCAAGTGATCTGTTTTATGTTCCATTTGAGGAGTTCTTCACGTTCTTCAATCAAAAGGCCCTCGATAAATTAACGGTCTTTTGCTACTGCCTGTAAGTACTATTTTTATCATTAAGTCTCTATATATAGCTCGGCTCTTTCATTGCATGTATTTATAATTAATTATCCTCAATATATTATGCAGATTGAAGATCGTCGAGTGCAAAAAACAAGAAATTTATGATATTGGGTTCATTAACACAAATATCATAGATGGATTTCTGGTTAAAAAGCACGCCAAAGAGGCCGAGGACAACTTGCTAGAATCGTTGATCAAAAATCAAAACAAAGATACCATACTCTTTCCTTACAACGGCGAGTGAATGTTACTGTCGTGTGCATATTCGATTTCTCTTATTACTCGAGCGAGGTTATAGTAATGTAATTGATGAGTTATGCATGCGTGCGCAGGTACCACTATGTTCTTCTGGAGATTAAGCTTGAGCGGGGACTAGTAACCGTCTTAGACTCGAGACGAAAAGATCCCGAAACCTATGCGGAAATGACTGAATTGCTCAACAAGTAAGTTCAATCGATCATTATCGCACCATATCGGCAACTTTTTGTTCATTTCCTGATATCTCAAGTAATAATAATTATTTTCTTTGTCTTGCAGGGTTTGGAAACAGTTCACCGCAGAAGCTCCGGGACTGCCGAAGGAGCTGCGATATACATACCCGAAAGTAAGTACTACTGGCTAGCTAGTTGCGCGCATCTTCCGTTGATTCTGTAGCTATACTTTCATCAATGCCATTTATAATGCTTCATTATCAGTTTGATTGACCTCTATTTCTCGTAAAGTGCTTGTGGCAGGAACAAGGGAATGATTTCTGTGGACACTACGTGTGCGAGTTCATCCACAACGCGACTTTAAAAAATAAGCGGGGCTACTCTGAAAGACAATATGAAGTGCATAAGCAATAATATTCACAATTTCATTTTATTACACCATCATTTCTGTTGAGTTTCATTCATATATATGTATTAATTAACCCCCTTCTTCAAATTAGGCGTGGCAGATGCGGAATGAACTCCTAGAACCAGATCGCATGAAAGCAATTCAAGAGGAATTGGCGGGATTCTTTCTTGACCACGTCATCAATAAAGCCGGAGAATACCATGTGCAAGTTGATTTCAATTGCTAGGGGATTGCAATTAAGAGATCTTACATATTGTATATGTATGTAGCCAGTAGCGTCGGATGAAAACTTGTTGTTCGACCAATCTCTCGGAGAAGGAGAGGTCGATTGATCACTTCTCTTGGTATGCATGACGAACTTCTGTACTTAATGGTTCCCTTCATTTTCTTACTAGCTAGCGTGTCGAGGGCCTCTCTATGTATAGTACGTAGCGTCGACCAAGCACAGACATAAGATAGGACACTTCTCTCTATTAATTAGCTAGCTAACACAATATATGAAACACCTAAATTAACCCCCCAAAACCCCCAAACCCCTCCCCCTTTTAAAAAAAACCACGGCCACTGAAATGCTGACGCGTGGATGTCTTTTGGTCCCAGTTAATTGGTGCCACCAACCGGGACCAAAGTCCCTTCTGCCTGGGCTCGGCGCACCGGGCACGTGGAGGCACATCTGTCCCGGTTCATGTTAGAACCGGGACTAAAGGGGGGAGGCATTAGTCACGAACCTTTAGTCCCGGTTCAAGAACCGGGACTAAAGGCCCTTACGAACCGGGACTGATGCCCCTTTTTCTACTAGTGACTAGACATGATTTAAAAACTGGATTTACTGATTTGACAAGATTTCGTTATGTACAACATGTACAGGCAAGATTTCGTCACACAATCTTGCTTCAAAGAGCTAAAACATGCCAACAACAATTTAGCAAAGGCAATCTGAGACATAACTTAATAAGATGCAGTAAAACTAATCGATCATCTTAATACATCTATAACATGCCAACAACAAATCCAGCAGCTCCCATGATCTGCAATGACCTCGAATTTCTTTTTTTCCACTATGAAACAGTTCATACCTGCAAAAAAGTATCAAATGTTTATCCTATAAATCTTGTAACATTGCATGCCCTTAAGCATGGACAAACTAGTGGAGTTATTTTCACAACTAGGAAATTAGACCAAGGAAGATAAGAAGAGTATTTCCTCCAAAAAAAAGAGTAATATGTATAATGATATTGATATCATCAAAACACCAAGACTATGTTCATGAGACTGGCACACACAACATCTAATTAATTATCATGCAAGGAAAAATCATCTATACACACAGATCACTTTGCTTTGGCTCGAAGAGATCAATAATGGGTGGCTGGTTTTGCCATTGGACCAGCATGCGCATCAGTCAAAACCTTTCAAGCAAAATTGACAAGTATGTATTCTGCCTAGAGTAGCAATGTGGAACATGATAAAGCTATGTCAGGGAACCCTTTATAGTTCCAAATTTCAAGATAATCTAAGCAGCAAACACACATGTGGCAACATAGCCCATGTATAATAACTAGAATGTAAAATAAATTAGGGAGTGTAAAAAAAGTAAAAGCAGGAACAAAAAAATAGATCTTTTTTACTGTCTTTCTTTTGAGTAGTGACAAAATGACAGCAAAAGTATGTTTTTTAGCACAGAAGGACGTCCATATGAACAAACAATGTATAGATGAGCAGTCTTTTTTTTGCATTTCTTTTTCTTTTATCGGTTTTCACTGGAAACCAATGGGATATGAAATGCAACTACTTCTCACGAACCCCCCAAAAGATCAGGTCAGTGCAACTGTCAAGCTAGAACGTGTTCTAGCAGGAACAAGAGTTGTAACTGTAGCATGAACTACTCAAAGATGCACATTAATTTCAGCTAAAGATTGTTGTTCAGAGAATAAATAAGATTATTGTTCCGTATTCGCAAGAGAAAAGATTATTGTTCAGAGAATAAATAAGAAACATCTGTTGAAACTTACGTCACAGGGAGAATCTTATATCACCTGAATACCCCATCTATATACAACAAATATTATGGACTGAATTCACGAAAATCCATAGGAGCTCATGAGCTCGCCTACTCACGGAATCACTAGGCACACGTTCTTTTTGGGATATGCTCCGCAGCAGGTATTTCACCTGTATAGGTGGATCGGAAGACACGAATCTGGCCATATGGCACATGGCTGGTCCCACGTCCAGGGAACGACGACGCCGGTGGCACTGCCGTGCACCACTAGTACGCAACTTCGAAAGGAAAACAACATGTAACGTTACGTGTGCACGGCAGCACCCTCGGTGGGGGTCACTATGTTGACATGTTTTTCAAATACAAATTGAACGTTTCTAAGATATACTCTAGACATTTTCCAAATACATGCTGAACATTTGACAAATGCGCGTTGAATATTTTTGAAATATATGGTGAATATTTTTTAAACGTTGAACATTTTTCAAAGACATTTCAAATATGTTTCTAAATACACGATGAATAGGTTTCAGATCTGCTGAACACTTCATAGGATACACGCCGATATTTTTGAACTACATGGTGAAAAGGTTTTGAACACACTTTTCTTTTTCAAACATACTCTAAATACACGGTGAACATTTTGTAAGACATACACTGAAAAAAATTAGATACACCATGATCATTTTCTAAAACACACGATGAGCAGTTTTTTTTTCCTTTTTCAATTTATTTCTTGAAAAAATACACACGTTTTATGATACATGCACAAGCACATTATAACACATTACAAACATTTTCTTAATGCATAGTGCGCAACGAATATTTTAGTACATGATGTTTTTTAAAAGATATATCATGCACATTTTAAAGACTCGGTGACTGTTTTTAAATGCATGTTGAACATGTCTTAATACACAATGAACACTTTTAAATATATGGTAAAAGTTTTGAATTACACTACAAACAATTTTATAAAATACAATGAGTTTATTAAATACATTAGAATTAGTTTTTAACTTGCCGATGAACAATTTTTTAAAATTGTTCACACATTAAATATGTTCATGTGATCATGAAAAAGTCATAAAGCATGATGAACAGTTTCACATTACATGAGGAACATGGTTGAATTACAGTATGAATAGTTTATAGTGCACGTCAAACAAGTTTTAAAATACATGCTATTTTTTAAAAGGAATATTTTTTAACACGTTCAACCCTTTTTAACACAAACATAATTTGTTTTTTCAAATACATAGTAACCCTTTTTTATCCACGAACATTTTTTGACATATGTGAACATTTTATATTTTTTAGCAGATGTATTTTACCCAAAAAAATAAAGAATCACTCGCGGTGGAGCTCATCGCAGCTGATATCAAGGAGCTGGCGTTTCTCGTCTCTTGACTGTCGTCATGTAAATTGTTGTCGAATGTCGCGGCACATATTCTAGATAGATCATCTAAGTCCTCTAGTGACTCTATTTTTCATGTAATCCCAGATTATATTCAGGAGACACTCTCATGATTATTCCGTTCTAAAAAAAAGTGTGATATTCCTCAAAAAGAATAAAAATGAAATGTAAAGGAAATCGAAAAGAAAAATTGAGCTTGCTCCACTAGCCCTTTTTTACTAAGTGTGTTCATAACCTTTTCTGTTTTAGAGGAAGTGTGTTTCTAGCCTTTTTTACTCACGAAATAGCAGTGTGTCATGTGCTAAACAGCCCACCGAGATGCTCAGTCATGGCGCCGTCAGCGCATCCTCCTGTACTCACGAAACATTTCGGTAGCTCTCCGTTACCACACCCGAGGTTGTTGTTTCCTTATACGGACCCACAACCGTATGCCTTCCTTTTCTGCTTAAAAAAACTCATCCGTATTACTGCGACCATTAAATGCCATGTCCAACAGCATGTTGTTTCATTGGACCAAGTGGCAGGAGCAAATGAGCTCGTCCGCGCTATCGCCGTTCTCGCAGTTAGGCTGGTCATAGTGGGGAGTAACTTAGACTAGTAACATACATATGTTACTAGTCTATGTTACTACCTTCATAGTGGGTAGTGTCATAGGTGTGGTAACATAGTTGCCTTCATTTATTACTTTGTAGACTCATTATGCATTGGAAACCGCTATGTGATGGTAACATATTATGTTACTCTATTTGCCTCTCTCCTCATTAACTACTTGCCACATCATCATTTTTGCTTATGTGGCATCTATGTTACTACCTATGTTACTCCCACTATGACCAGCCTTAGCCGGCCTTTATCGGATCGATGCATGCATGAATGCATGCATGAATGCATCGACGATGGAGACATAAGCTAGGTGGCTGGACCGGCCGGACCTCACGCTCTTCTCCACTTCGTTTGTGGTGGAAGCTAGGTTTATCTGTCACACACAGTTTGATGCCATGTTATGTCTGGGGAGATCAACGTCATTCCAGTGCATGACCTTTATTTTACTGGCAAATGTACGTACAAACTCACAAGCAAAACAATGGCATAGATAGTTACTCCCAACAGTTATACAGCTCTCAAGGCACATACCAGTTGATAATCTCATTGTTCTACACTTCTACTACTAATTAACTCACTAGATATCCGTCAAAAAGTTAGCTCACAACATTTTGTTTTCTGCGAATAACTCACAACATATCCCTCAAAAAAGTTAACTAACAACATATCCCAATACCAAGTGCATACATGGCTAGCTGGAAGTAATTCACAAACAGAGTTCCCACAGAGTACCGTAGCCTTTAAAAAAGAGAGTATTTTAGCTACATGCAGCAACTTACTACTTGTTCAGTAGCAGTTAGGAGGTAGAAAGACAGCTTAATTAGCATTATTAAAGCATCTCTAGCAATATCCCCTTAAAGTGTACTAGTATCAATGGGTATGTTAGTCCGCAAAAACAAGACCATGGTTTCTTTATATAAGATCAGAGAGGGCGGCCTTTCTTTTGGCAAAAGAAAACCCTTAAAGTCATATTTAAGGAGAAAAAATGTCGTTTAGGGAAAAAGGGATTTAGCAGATCCCTAAACCCAAAAGAGAGAATTCCTTATTTTAACATTTTCTTTCTTATCTAACACAAAGTTCAAATTTTGTTTCTTGTGTGATACTTACGTTCATTTTGACTACTAACGATGGTAACTCACACCTGAAAAGATAACTTTACCTCAGATGCAACTTGTGACCAGGATTAATGTGATGAACGGCTGGCGAGATGTAGGCTAGGCAAAGGAAAGCACGGCACGTATATACATACCATCGATCTTTGGCGGTGCCCAACTTGTCTGCAACTGCATGTGCATATCCTCCGTGACCGTGAACGCGGAGATGTGTGGGGCCATGAGCTAGTGCCATGTGCTGATGTGAAGGAACATGAATTAATCGAGAGAGGCACACATGCATCCTATGCAATTCCTAAAGAGAAGAATGTGTAATTGGCCTTGTAAAATCTTAGTTGCAAAAGAGATACTGTAGATGGCATGCATGGGTCGGCATGTTGCACACAGCCACAATCAGAAGGTGCGATGTGTGACGCCGTTCGCCGAGCATTCCAGAGGATGGCATCAATTCTTGCACCCGAACAGAGTGGCATGCACGGGGCCATGGCCACGTACGAAAGCAAAGCATTCGTAGTGCTTAATACACAGTGCGGCTGTGGAAGGCCCTTAAAGGATCGATGCATGTGCGTCGTGCCTTGCCTGACCATTCTGTCATGTGAGTCGATACAGCTGAGCTCGACGGTGAGCGTACATCCCTGATGGATGCTTACCGGAAACGGAAACCAGCCGAGCCATCATCACTAGCTAGGGTATGATACGTGTCGACTGAGTGAGAAACAGGCAGCTGGACGCGGCGGAGACGACGTGCTTGCATTGTCTGCGCTATCAACGGGCAGCTGCTGCTATGACCGACCGGCCGGCCGGAACTCACGCTCTTCTCCACTTCATTAGTTTGTGGTAGTAGAAGGTTAGTTGTAATAGTTTGATGCCATGTTATGTCTGATCAACGTCATTCTGGTGCATGGCTCTTTTTTTATAGTAACTCCCAACAGTTATGCAGCTCCGAATGCACATAGCAGTTGATAGTCTCAAGAATTGTGCTACTGCTAATTAACTCAAACATATCCCTCAAAAAAGTTAACTCGCAACATATCCAATACCAAGCGCATGCATGCATGGCTAGCTGTAAGTAATTCACAAACAGAGCTCCAACGAGTACCGTACCACCTACCTGCACGCTGCATTGTGTTGATTGATGGAATTTCTCAGCCCACTCGTTGATGGAATTGCTCATATCAAGTACTGAAGAAGCAGAATACAAAGCATTAGCGAATGCAGCAACAAAAGATCATTTGGGTCAAATCCAAGCTAAAGAAACTTGGAATACATCACACACAAACTGCATGTCTTTGGTGTGACAATCTTTGTGCTACTTACTGGTTTCATACGAGAAACAATCACATTGAAATTGGTTATCACTTTGTAAGAGAAATGGTTGCTAGCAAAGGGATAGAAGTTAGGTTTGTGCATTCAAAAGATCAAGTTGTTGATAGATTCACAACGGCATTGCCTACAAGACCATTTGAAGAATTTGAGCGTAATCTTAAGTTTGGAAAGTTATGATTAAGGGAGGATGTTACAGAAGTATATGGTTAGCTGCACTAACCATGACTTGTGCGCTACACATTGATAGGATAGAGATAGATTTCCTATGGTTTAAACATTTTGTATCTCTATCTCTCCCTCTTGTAAATCTCTTCCGGTTGCTAACCAAAACTCCTTGTACTCCACGCCAATATCAATATCAAATGCTTCGATGTAACTTTACAGAGAGAACAAGTGGGTGACCCCTTCACTTTTGTTGTTTCTTTATCGATCCCCTTTACTGGTTTCTTTGGGCTCATTTTGATTTTTTTGAGGATTTTGTGGGCTCGTTAATAGAAAAAGGTGAGGCGGGACAAACAGAGGACAGAGGGGCGTACTTTTGTCTCGAACCTACCAACTTGTAGTTCATTCGACTGTCAAATAGACAGTCCCCAATTTATTGTTTAATGTTTTACAGCGAGGGAAAGAATTTACATCAAAGCTAAATGATGTTTTCTATACTCTGTATTGCTAATGAAGCAGGGAGCCGGAGAATGATGTTCCGGAGAATGATTTTAGATAGTAGCAGCAAACAACTTGATATGCGAGTAACCCAGAAATAATTTGCTACCCATGGTGGTAGCTACGCACGCCCCAATTTTTATCTCTAATTATTTTTGTAAACCCGACGCCTCGTATATCAAAAAAGGGACTTATGCCAAAGGGTATGTAGTTGCCACCATGTGTGCGTAGCTACCACCATGCATAGGAAATTGCCTCTCATGCGAGTAATAGACAGAAGATTATCACTGTACACAACACATGCAGCAAGGGCGCTTTCCCTTTGCCGCTCTCTTCCAGCGTTCCTCCGCCTGTTTCGTTGCCTCGTCGGGGCACCACCAGTGCTTAATAAGATGATATAGGCGTCGCAGTAATTTCCATGTTGCCCTGCAGAAAAATCACATCGCTTATATATCATATAGAAACCAACATTTTCAAAGTTATATTAATTGACACATATAAGATTTCTTACACTGCAATGCAGACAACGAGGAAGATGAGACGCAGATGATGACCGGGCAGAGGAGGTAGAATAAGGTGATGCTTACTTGGGCAAGCCGAGCTGCTGTTGTAAACGAAGGAGCAAATGAGACAAGCAAGGTCCACGATGGTGAAAAAACTAACATGGACAGGGGCATATGCCCCCCCCCCCCCCTCGACGCACTTCACCACATTGTATTTATTCAATAGTTATTTATAGTTGAGTATATTATAGTTATTTTTGCATCATATAATCACATATAGATGGTGTATTGAGACTTTATTTGACAGCTAAGATTATGTCTTTTATGTTTATGCCTTTGTATTTTTTGATGATATACAACATATATTGTTGAAAGTATATATATGTTACTCTGTTAATGTTCATTGTGCCTCAATCGCACCAGGGCCTTCATAATGCTAGGGCTGGCCCTCCCAGGCCTTGTCGTCCTGCCAGAATCCTCTAGGGAGATTCATCACTGATTGGTATGCCAGCGTCTCCGCCAAGGATGCCAGCAGCATAAGCGACCTATGCGTCTCCTTGATCCACTTCTTTTGCCTCTCCAACAGCTGGTCGCCATTGTCATCCTCATGGAGGACGACGATGCTACTGTCCGAAGGAGGGGTGCTGGCACTGGAACCGGCCGACCCGCCCCCTGCTTGATGTCGATGTCGATGAAAATGTGTCCTGGAGCACCTCCCTGTGCCCCGTGATGAGACGACATATATAGTCTGCTACCTAGCGCGATCGAGTAGCACACCACATTTAGAGAATGACAAAGAACCGTGGAAGAATAAAGAAGGGAGTAGCGATAATGGCGCCAGTACTACTACAATACTATCAGAGTACTATCACAATAGCAAGATAAAGAATGGACATATGCAAGAAGGCAATTCACGGTGTCGCGCATATCCAAGTAAGGAATTCATCAGATCTTACACAATTTTTGTCGTAATCAACAACATCTGAGATGGGCATGAGGAATTTAAATGAACTGACCTCAGGCCAACCTTTGGCACAACACAACTTCTGTCAATGCAAGCAAGCGAGTACAGTCAGGTGGAGGATAAAAATTGTCTTCTGTGCAGAACAAAACTCCTATGCAATAGTTCCATAAGTGTAGCATTTTTGTAAGCAAAAGCAAGTGCCAGCATGGCGAAGGCAAATATAATCAAAGAATGCTAAAATGCTGGAGCGTCATATCGCGCGGGCACACTGTATGGACAGATACATAGTAAGAGAGAATGTTCTGATATTGACAGTGCAACGCCCGGATAATTAAGCTACAGTGAAACTCTGCTAATGATGCCACGTCACCTTAGTTACTGTTACTAATCTTTCATTAGTTCAAAACCGGCCCAAAAATCAAATTCAAAATATGACAAACAACAAAAGTTTTCAAACATCAAAACAAAAATGTTCGGGCAGTGCTAAATATGGCATAGGTAACTATAGTGTAGAAGAAACAATTTTATAAAATACTTAATTGCCCTAAAATAAATAGAACAGAAAACAAAACAAAAAAAGAGAAAAGGAAAGGAAAAAAACCTTCCCCCGGGCCAAAGGGCCCAACTAGCCAACAGCCAGCCTGACCGGCCCAGCCGGCCTAGCCCGCCTCCGTCGGTCGCTCCCTCCCCTTCCCTGTTCCCCCGACCAGGGTCGGAACAGGGGCGCGTCGCCACCGGACCCCCTCGCCGGCGTCGTGGAGGGGATAAGGTCGCCACGCCCCCGCCTCCTCGATCCCGCCTCCCACTCACCCCCACTCTCGCCCTCGGTCCCTGCGCCTCTCCCTCTCCCCTCAGATCCACCCCGCTCTCCTCCTCTCCCATCGCATCTGAGCGCCGCCATGGACCCGCCGCCGTGAAACGCGCGGCCACAGCTACCACCTCACCTCGCCAGCGTGTCCGTCGTCTCCGCCATCGTCTTCCTCGTCGACCGGTGGCCGCAGCTGGAGCTCGGAGGCGCTGCTGCGACGGTCCCCTTCTTCCACATATCCGATCGCCGCCGTTCTTCGCCAACTCTAGCGACGCCTTCTGCAGCTACTAAGCCACCAAAGGCCATCGTGCGTGCCGCTAGGTGAGCTGCCTCCCTCCTCTGCCCTCTAGCTCACGCCCTAGCTAGCTCGTCGTCGTGCCCAGGCTCTGGTCACCGCGGTGTACCTTGCCGCCGTGGCCACAGCCGCCGTCACGCTCGCCCGAACTCACCGTTGTACTCCTGGGGTTCCTAGGAGCCTAACGCGCCTGCGCACGCTCTCTCCCGTGCCTCCTAACGCCGTCCCTGTTGAGTGCCCGAATGTGCTGCCGCCTGCGCTCGTTGTCGGCGTGCCTCCGGTGATCAAATGGTCACGGGCCAGCGCCCGTTGCGTTCGCCGCCTCGCGTACGACTCGCCTGGCCTCTCCTTTCATTCGCTAACATGATGCGTCGTCGTTTCCTCTCGCGCCCGACTCCGGCCGTCCGCCGATGAGCTCGCCGTGCTCGATTTGGGCCACCACTGCCCGCGTAACCACCACCAACCGTCGTGTCGTCATCTTGCCATTCTAACGCGCCCGACCGCGACCAAAATGGTGCCCTGTGGGCGATTTCCGACGATGCCTGAGGATGCACCGCCGCGAACGAGCTCGCCGGCGTGATTCCGATGAGTCGCCGGCCGTCGCTGAGCTAGCCTGACGTGTGGGTCCCCTTGTGTCGCTGACGGGTGGGCCCCGTTGAACCCTTGACCCGGTCAACTGCTGACTGGCCCTGTTGAACCCTTGACCCGGTCAACTGCTGACTGGGCCGCCCGTGTCTCACTGACCTACAGGCTCCACCTCAATAAATGAAATAAATAAAAAGAATAATTAGTTAATTAAATAGTTTAGCTAATTAAAACCCTAATCTCTCACTAACTACTGGCCCCCACTTGCTAATTAGGTTAGTTAGGTTAAAATAACTCTGTTAGTTAGCACTGTCACTGACATGTGGGTCCCAATGGCCCTACCTGTCTGGTTTGACTAGTCAACCGCATTGTTGACTGCTGACATCACACCTACGTCATGCTGACATCATCCCATACTGTTCTGAATAATGTTGGATTTAAATAATTAATTAAAATCAACAAATGATTAAAACTTTAGAAAATCATATAAAATAATCCGTAACTCGGATGAAAATACTTTCTACATGAAAGTTGCTCAGAACGACGAGACGAATCTGGATACGCAGCCCGTTCGTCCACCACACATCCCTAATATATCAAACACACAACTTTCCTCCTCCGATTCATTTGTCTGTAAATGCGAAACTCCGGGGATACTTTCCCGGATGTTTCCCCCCTTCACTGGATCACCTCCTACTGCGTTAGGACACACCTGGCATCGTTACTTGTCATGTCATGCATCGTCATGCATCTGTTTGCATTGTATTCATTGTTTCTTCCCCTTCTTCTCTTCGGTAGACTACGAGACCGACGCTGCTGCTGCCCAGTTCGACTACGGAGTTGACGACCCCTCCTTCTTGCCAGAGCAACCAGGCAAGCCCCCCCCCCTTGATCACCAGATATCGCCTATTCTCCTCTATACTGCTTGCATTAGAGTAGTGTAGCGTGTTACTGCTTTCCGTTAATCCTATTCTGATGCATAGCCTGACATTGTTGCTACCTCTGTTGATACCTTACCTGCAATCCTAAATACTTAGGATGCTAGTTTATCATTTGTGGACCAACATTCTTGTCAGTCTGCCTTGCTATACTATTGGGCCGTGATCACTCGGGAGGTGATCACGGTTATATACTATACATACATACTATACAGATGGTGACTAAAGTCGGGTTGGCTCATTGAGTACCAGCGGTTGATTCACGAATTGGGGGCTGAAAGGACATATTTCCCGACGGCCCTCTGTGTGGGATCTTTGTGGCGAAGCGACATAGAAGGTTGAGGCCACCTAGGAGAGAGGTGGGCCTGGCCCTGGTCGGCGTTCGCGGTTGCTTCATAATAACACGCTTAACAAGATCTTGGTATTTGATCTGAGTCTGGCCACTGGCCTATACGCACTAACCAACTACGCGGGAAAGATATGGGCACTCGACGTCGTGGTATCAGCCGAAGCCTTCTAGACGTCAGCGACGGAGCGGAGCGCGCCCAGTTGGACTGGAACACCTGTCGTTGTATAAGGAAGGCTAGGTCTGCTCATTGGCCGCGTACACAATGTGCAGGTGTGCAATGGGCGATGGGCCCAGACCCCTGCGCGCATAGGATTTAGACCGGCGTGCTGACCTCTCTATTAGGCCTAGGTGGGGCTGCGACGTGTTGATTTTCCGAGGCCGGGCATGACCCAGGAAAGTGTGTCCGGCCAAATGGGATCGAGCGTGTAGGGTTATGTGGTGCACCCCTGCAGGGAAGTTAATCTATTCGAATAGCCGTGTCCCTCGGTAAAAGGACGACCCGGAGTTGTACCTTGACCTTATGACAACTAGAACCGGACCCTCAGACAAGTTCCACAGACAACCCGGTGATCGCTTTTCCACAGAGCGACGAGGGGAGGATCGCCGGGTAGGATTATGCTATGCGATGCTACTTGGAGGACTTCACTCTACTCTCTTCTACATGCTGCAAGACGGAGGCTGCCAGAAGCGTAGTCTTCGATAGGACTAGCTATCCCCCTCTTATTCTGGCATTCTGCAGTTCAGTCCACTCATATTGCCTCCTTACACATATACCCATGCATATGTAGTGTAGCTCCTTGCTTGCAAGTACTTTGGATGAGTACTCACGGTTGCTTTGCTCCCTCTTTTCCCCTGTTTTTCCTCTTCTTCTCGGATGCCGCAACCAGACGTTGGAGCCCAGGATCCAGATGCCACCATCGATGACGACTACTACTCTGGAGGTGCCTACTACTACGTGCAGGCCGCTGGCGACGACCAAGAATAGTTTAGAAGGATTCCAGGCAGGAGGCCTGCGCCTCCTTCGATCTGTATCCCAGTTTGTGGTAGCCATCTTATGGCAACTTGTTTACTTATGTCTGTACTCAGATATTGTTGCTTCCGCTGACTCGTCTATGATCGAGCACTTTTATTCGAGCCCTCGAGGCCCCTGACTTGTATTATGATGCTTGTGACTTATTTATGTTTTAGAGTTGTGTTGTGATATCTTCCCGTGAGTCCCTGATCTTGATCGTACACGTTTGCGTGCATGATTAGTGTATGATTGAATCGGGGGCGTCACAGACAGATACCTTATCGAATGAGGGGCGGAGCGTGGAGCCTGAGTACCGTAGGAGGTGGGGGCCGGGGGCGTCGCTCTGGTTGCCGGCGGAGGAGGTAGGGCGCTGGACCTTGATCGATGTCATCTCTCATTTGGTCGTCTCGAGCCGTGACTTAGATGCTTTTGTTGGAGCCTTCCTTGATTGTATTTTTATAGCATTGTCTACCAAACCTGCCGAAGAAACAAGTAACGGAGTTCTCTGTGAGGATGTAAGATGCCCAGTTACAGACTTAAGGAAGGAAGACATCCAGTTTCTTACAGACAGAAGTAAGGAAAATATACAGTTGCGTGCGTACACGTACGGTTTGCTCGTGCCCACCTGCACACTGCTACACTCCTAGAGGTGTACTCGTTAACTACGGAACCCAGGACGAGCCATGCCGCAAGTTTGCTACGTAGATGCTGCAAGAGGTGTGCAGTTCAGCAACAGCGGAACCGAAACCCACATCACACCGCTGCGACTTCGCTCATTGGCGGCCGCCAGGTGATGGCGATGGGGCTCGTCACAGTGTGCTTGCCGTCGCTCCACGCGATCGACCCAAACATGTACTCCTTGATGCTACCCTTGGCCCGGATAGCGAAGGTGACCTGGTACTCCTGTGTGTTCTGCCTCATGCTGAACTGTAGCTTCCGCGGCTTCACGTCCACGCGCATGCCGGTGGGGCTCGTGACCGTGGCTCGATACGTCACATCCACGTTGTTGCCGACGTTGCGCACCACGCGGTGTGGCGTGATGGTCTCGTTGCGCGAGGTGAACACCGCCATGAAGGATGGGTAGTTGTGGTCTCCCACATAGAAGGAACCCGAGCAGTTGGTCGACGAGCCGTCTCTCGTGAAGACGGCCATCTGCTCGGAGGTGTAGCCGAGCGCGCACATGAAGGTGACGTAGTTGTCGGTGCATGCCTTGTACACGAGGCCTGGGTCAAGGGCGCGGCTGGGGTCGACGTGGCCTGCCCCGCACGCGAACAGCGTGGATGGTTTGTCTGGTGGCCATATCCCTGATGACAAGGCCACCATTGTCTACATTGTATGCGGTGGTCATCAGGGCGGACTTGATCGCGGCAAGGCTCCACTCCGGTTTCGCCTGCCGAAGCATTGCAGCGATGCGCTAACGTGTGGGCACGCCATGGACGTGCCCGATAGGATATTGTAATGCACTAGTCTCATGTCGCTGTCGAGGCCCAAGGGCGAGGCGGTGCAGGTCCAAGCGGCGAGAATCTCCATGCCGGGGGCTGTGACGTCTGGCTTGAGGATCTCCGGCGCCAGGAAGTTTGGGCCGCGACTCGAGAAGGGTGCCATTCTAGGGGAAGAAGGCGTGGGGCCGATGACCGCGCCGTGGAACACGATCGTCGCCGCCGGTGATGTAGTGTTGCTTATGTACGCTTTAATCCTTTTCCCGGCAGCGAAGGTGACGGTTGTGGCAGGGAAGGTATGGGGGCTACCGACGACCAGCTCACGGAATTCTTTGATGATCCCGAGGATTGCTCCGACGCCACCAGCAAGCTTGACGGTCTCTCCTTGCGCAGCAATCACGCCGGGGTCGCACAAAACGATCTTCCCGGCGACCAAGCTGGCGTTGAGCTTCCTAGCTTCACAGATTTTTGAGCCAGCAGTCCGGCCATGCACGAGAGGTATCTCGGTTGCACCAAGCGGCGGGCCAGCGTAGAGCAAAGTGCCAGAAAAGGTATCGCCGTTGCTGAGGACGACGTCCGCCGGGAAATGGCGGTTGATGGTGGACGCGCCGATGGCCAGGAACGACGGCGCGATGTTGATGGTGGTGGACTCGACGGGGCCGGAGTTCCCCGCGGAGGCAGAGACGATGTTGCCCTTCTGAACGGCGTTGAAGGCGCCGAAGGCGGTGGAGTCCATATAAAACGGTTGCGCGTAGCCGGAGGAGCCGAATGAAGCGGAGATGACGTCGACCCCGTCGGCTATGGCCTCGTCGAACACCGTGAGGATGTCGGAGCTTGCGCACCCGTATTTCCAGCACACTTTATAGGAAGCGACGCGCGCGCCCGGAGCCATACCGACGGCGTCCCCTCTGGTGTAGCCGTAGATGAAGGAAATATGTCCTAGAGGCAATAATAAAGTTATTATTTATTTCCTCATATCATGATAAATGTTTATTATTCATGCTAGAATTGTATTAACCGAAAATATAATACATGTGTGAATACATAGACAAACATAGTGTCACTAGTATGCCTCTACTTGACTAGCTTATTAATCAAAGATGGTTGAGTTTCCTAGCAATAGACATGAGTTGTCATTTGATTAACGGGATCACATCATTAGGAGAATGATGTGATTGACTTGACCCATTCTGTTAGCTTAGCACTTGATCGTTTAGTATGTTGTTATTGCTTTCTTCATGACTTATACATGTTCCTATGACTACGAGATTATGCAACTCCCGTTTACCGGAGGAACACTTTGTGTGCTACCAAACGTCACAACGTAACTGGGTGATTATAAAGGAGCTCTACAGGTGTCTCCGGAGGTACATGTTGAGTTGACGTATTTTGAGATTAGGATTTGTCACTCCGATTGTCGGAGAGGTATCTCTGGGCCCTCTCGGTAATGCACATCACTATAAGCCTTGCAAGCAATGTAGCTAATGAGTTAGTTGCGGGATGATGCATTACGTAACAAGTAAAGAGACTTGCCGGTAACGAGATTGAACTAGGTATTGAGATACCGACGATCGAATCTCGGGCAAGTAACATATCAATGACAAAGGGAACAACGTATGTTGTTATGCGGTTTGACCGATAAAGATCTTCGTAGAATATATAGGAGCCAATATGAGCATCCAGGTTCCGCTATTGGTTATTGACCGGAGACGTGTCTCGGTCATGTCTATATAGTTCTCGAACCCGTAGGATCCGCACGCTTAAAGTTTGGTGATGATCGGTATTATGAGTTTTTGTGTTTTGATGTACCGAAGGTAGTTCAGAGTTCCGGATATGATCACGGACATAACGAGGAGTCTCGAAATGGTCGAGACGTAAAGATTGATATTTGGATGACTATGTTCGAACACCGGAATGGTTTCGGATGGTTTCGGGCATATACCGGAGTACCGGGGA
>NC_041391.1:645687865-645692702 GCF_002162155.2 Triticum dicoccoides | reverse complement strand
ATGGGCCCTAGTGGAGAATTGGAGGGGCAGCCAGGGCAAGCCGCACGCCCCCTCCCCCTCTAGTCCGAATAGGACAAGGAGGGGGCACTACTAGGAAAAGGGCTATAGATGGAATGGCCACTAATGGCGCACCTTTCATGTGGTGCGCCACTACTATATAGCAGTGGCGCACCATGTGCAGGTGCGCCATTAGTGTGGAAGACACTAATGGCGCACTAGGCACACGGTGCGCCACTAGTAATTTTTTGTTCTTATTTTTCCAAAGATACTAATGGCGCATCATGGCAAGGTGCGCCATTACTAGTGCTAACTAGTAATGGCGCACCGGCCACATAGTGCGCCACTACTATTGTTGTTGTTTTTATATATTTTTTGGCAAAACTACTAATGGCGCACCCTAGCGTAGTGCGCCATTACTAGTTTAAACTAGTAATGGCGCACTGTGCCATGGTGCGCCATTAGAATATATATTTTTTTGCAAAACTTTTAATGGCACACCAGCAGCAGGTGCACCATTAGTAACCAGGGTTACTAATGGCGCATTTGCAGGTGGTGCGCCATTAGTAACCTGGGACCAACAAGATATTTTGGACAACCCACCTACCCACTCACTTTCCCCACTTCATTCTCTTCACCTCCTCCTCCAAGCTTGTCTCGGCTGCCTCCTCCTCCTCACCTCATTTGCACCATAGATTCATCCAAATTAAGTGGTTAAATTACCTTTTTTTGATAGGTAAGTAAGGGGGAAGCTATCTTTATGTTGTTCTCCCTCTCCAACAACATGCACATGCACTTTTTGTGGCCTAGCTAGATCTATGTATGTTCGTGGTGTTGCATATGTTTGTGGTGTTGCATATATGTTTGTGTTTGCAGGTACCGGTATTTGAAATGCGATAGTTGCCAATATTTTGCCGAAATGTTGATTCATTTCCGTTTCGGCGAGAATTTTGGCACTATGCATTCTTTTTGGTCCTATTTTTAGGGAAAGTCATGCCAAATTATTTCTTGGTTCTAAAATATTGTTTTGCTCTATCCCGCAGGCGACCATGGTCCGCACGATGACCGAAGGCATCGTGAATAGGTTTTTGAGCTCCGCGAAGGCCGAGATGCTTCAAAAGAATGAGACGGAGATAAGATGTCTGTGTCGAAGATGCAAGCTGAAGAGCCTTATTGCGGACCCGGATTCCGGGCAGGTGCGGGACCACCTGCTCTTGCGTGGTTTCATGGATGGCTATCGGTGGCAAGGTGATGAAGATGACTATGAAGTCGTCCATGGGGGCCGGGCGGCAAGAAATGAGCAAGACTCGGGCGAGCGAGAAGACAAAGAATCTCCAGGACATGATCACGACGGTGATGCTGTACACAGTCATCATGTAGAAGATCAAGGACATGATGATGAGGAAGATGCCAGAGTAGACGAAGGGCATGATCATGAAGATGAAGATGCCGGCAGAGCAGACGACGATGGACCATCGATGGGCTGGGTTCAGGACCCTCATGTTCAAGAGCTGCTTCTCAAGCAGACGGATAATGCAAGAGCTGCCACCCAAGAGAAAGCCAAGCTGGATCAACTGGAGATAGACGCGGTTACTCCATTGTATGAAGGATGCAGGCCCGAGGATACCCGCCTGAAAGTAACGCTCATGGCTCTAGAGATGAAGGTAAAACACAAAATGACCGACGCATGCTTCGACGAGAACATGTCATTCTGGCGCGAACGTCTTCCCAAGGGGAACAAGTGCCCGACCAGTTTCGAGGAGGCGAAGAAAATCGTGTGTCCTCTAGATTTACCGCACGTGAAATACCATGTGTGCATGAACAATTGCATCATTTATCGGGACGAGCACGTGGAGTCTACCATATGTCCAGTGTGCGGCGTCACTCGATACAAGAAGAGGAAGAAAGCTCCTTGAAAAGTGGTGTGGTACTTTTCGATCACTCCTCGTCTGCAGCGGTATTTTGCGGACCCTAATGTAGCAAAGCTCCTGCGTTGGCATGCGAATAGGTAGGAGAAGAAGCAAGAAGATGACGCAAATGATCCAGAGATAAATAAAAAAGACAAGATGCTGAGTCACCCTAGGGATGGGAGCCAGTGGCAAGCGTTGAACTTTGAACACCCAGAATTTTGAAGGATCCAAGGAACATCGTGCTGGACGCGAGCACCGATGGAGTCAATCCATTTGGCAACTAGATGAGCACACATAGCACCTAGCATGTGTTTGTGTGGATGTACAACCTTCCCCCCTGGTTGTGCATGAAGAGGAAGTACATTCACATGAGTATGCTAATTGAAGGGCCGAAACAACCAGGAAACGACATCAATCTGTATCTGGGGCTGCTGAAAGAGGAGCTAGACACGCTGTGGAAAACGCCAGCCAATACGTGGGACGCCGCACAGAAAGAATATTTCCCTATGAGAGCCGCACTGCTCACGACGGTGCACGACTATCTCGGTTACGGATATCTCGCGGGGCAGGTGGCCCACGGATTTTCTGGATGCGTCAGGTGCATGTATGACACAATGTATCGCCAGCTAGATAGAGATCCCGTGTCTTCAAAAACCGTGTTCATGGGACATCGAAGGTGGCTTCGCGACGATGACCCATGGAGGAAATGCAAGGATCTGTTCGATGGTGATACCGAACCCTGAAGACGCCCGCGTACGAGGAGCGGCGAGGAAATAGACCAGCTGTTGAAAAATTGGAAAGATTGCCCACTGCCGGGAAAGAAGGAAAAGGCGCCATAGCCGGGAAAGAAGCGAAAGGCACCAGAGCCGCTGCTGAAGGTATGGAAAACGAGGTCTGTTTTCTGGGCCTTGCCGTATTGGAAGATCCACTGTGTGCCTCACAGCCTTGATGTCATGCATATCACGAAGAATGTGTGCGAGAGTCTGCTTGGTACCCTGCTCAACATGCCAGAGAGGACCAAAGATGGGCCGAAAGCAAGGGCAAACTTGAAATCAATGGACATCAGGGAGGAGCTTCACGCTAATGATCATGATGATGATGAGGCGAAGCAGGACACGGAAAGTCGTCGCAAAGGCAAAAAGGCCAAGAAGACCGGAAATGACTACCCTCCCACGTGCTTCACTCTAAGTCAGGAGGAGATCGATCAGTTTTTCACCTACCTCGTAGGAGTAAAACTTCCTTAAGGTTACACGGGGAAGATAAGCAGATACCTAGACCCAGCGAAGCATAAGTTCAGCGGGATGAAGTCTCACGACTGTCACGTGCTGATGACGCAGATACTTCTAGTTGCAATCTGTGGGATCATGGACGCGCACGTCCGTGAAACACTATTTGGCCTATGCAACTTTTTCGACGTCATCTCTAGGAAGCCGGTTGGCATGAGGCAACTCAGAAGGCTACAGGAAGAGATCGTGGTGATACTATGCGAGCTTGAGATGTACTTCCCGCCCACATTCTTCGTCATTATGGTGCATCTGCTGGTCCATATCGTGGAGGATATCATCCAACTCGGGCCGACGTTCCTGCACAGCATGATGTCGTTTGAAAGGATGAATGGTGTCATCAAAGGATATGTTCGCAACATGTCACGTCCAGAAGGAAGCATAGCCAGGGGCTTTTTGACCGAAGAGTGCATCTCCTACTGCATGAATTATCTAGGCATCGAGGACCCCGTTGGTCTGCCCATCAAGAGGCACCTCGGCAGGCTCGCTAGATGGGGTCACCGTGAGGGTCGCCGCGAAATGCATGTCGACTTCGAGGGTCGACTCGCCGACTTTGAAAGAGCAAATCTAGTCGCGCTACAAAACATAGACGTGGTCGATCCTTGGGTGGTAGAGCACAAAACCTTTATTGAGAAGACGTACAATGACCGAGGCCAACAGAGGACGGACGGAGATATAATCAAAGAGCACAACTCATGTTTCATGCGTTGGTTCAAGTAGAAGCTTCTGTCGTACCCTTTACATGAGGATTCTTCCGCGGAAGAACAACTCATATCCGCCTTGTCATAGGGTGCCGAGCACAACCTGATGACCTATGAGGCGTACGATATCAATGGCTACACATTCTACACCGAGGACAAGGACATGAAGAGCGATGGTTATTAGAACTCCGGGGTAACGATGGAATCCTACACCGGTAACGACAAGGACATATACTACAGAAGGATCGAGGAGATCTGGGAGCTGAGCTACGCTGGAGATAAGGTCCCGATGTTCCGTGTCAGATGGGCCAAGAGCGTCATAAAAGAAGACCGGTATTTCACCACCATGGTTATACCCGAAGCCAAATCCAAGACCGCGGGTGCAAACGTCACCGCGAAAAATGAGCCATGGGTACTGGCTTCCCAAGTGGACCAATGCTTCTTCATTACCAACCCGCCAAAGCCCAGTCGTGTTGTCGTGAGGAGAGGCAAAAGGAAGATCATCGGAATGGATGGAGTCGCCAATGAGCAAGACTTCGACAAGTACGGCGACCCGAAGATGGAACATGACGACGACGATGAAGTATCAGCATACACCACAAGAAGAAGCAGGACCACCCTACCTAAAGGACGTCCGTTCAAGAGAAGAACTCCATTTACGAAAAATAAGGGCAAGAAGATTGTGAACAGATAGCTAGCTAAGATCGATTGTATTTAAATTGTAGCCTTCATTTCTCATTGTATTTCATAGGCACTTTTTGAACTCATGAATGTTTTTAAATTTCATGGACACTCGATCTCGACCCCCCTCCATCTCGATCGCTATCCCACCTTGCCAGATCTGGTCCCCCTCGCCGCCGAGCACCCCCCGCACCATCTCCCCCGCTCCACCGGCCGCCGCCGCCGACCCCCGGCCCGCACCCTCCCCCACTCGACCGTCAGCGAC
>NC_041391.1:645649139-645687356 GCF_002162155.2 Triticum dicoccoides | reverse complement strand
AAATATTTTCAAATAACAAATTTGAACATATTTTTTAAAAAATTATTACTGTTTTTATAAAAAAATATTACTGTTATGATTTAAACAAGTTTGAACATATTTAAACACAAATAAATATCAAACATCATTTTAAATGCATAAAAAACAAAAATTGGGGAGCCTTGGAATAGAACCCAGGACCTCCTAGTGTGTGTGCTGCGTGCTGGCCAATCGGGCTAGTGGGCGGGTTCTGATATAGATAGCGTTAGGTGGAATATAACCTGACCAGTCGGGCTAGTAATTAAAACAAAATCTAATGGCGCACCGAGGGGAGGTGCGCCATTAGAATAGTCGTACTTATGATGCACTAGGGGAGGTGCGCCATTAGAACCCTCCCCGCTTCACCTATTGCCCTTGCACTGTGGCCTCCCTCCCTCCCTCGCCAAATTCCCCACTCGATCGACCCCAACCGTACGCCGCCACCGCCGCCGCCCACGCGCCCCTGCCGTTCGTCGCCTCCGTCCGCCGCAGCCGCCCACGCGCCCCCGCCGCCTCCCTCTCCCCTTCCTCCCCCTCGAGCACCGCCTCCCTTGTGAGCGCCGCCTCCCTCGCCTCCCTCCCTAACCCTCGGAGCCGCCGAAGACTTGGAGCCTCGGCGCCACCCCACGTCCACGTCAGCGCGACCACTGGCCGCCCCGTGCTCTGTCGTCGTTCCTAGGAGCTACGTCCATGGATTAGAGCCGGGTCATCAAGGATCGAGCGCATCGACCTCTTCTTCCTCATCACCACCACTGCTTCTCGGTGTCGATCCGCGCTGCCCCGACCACCGTCTGCCTCGTCGTCTCCTTCCCCAGCTCTGCAGTGAGCGTCTCCATCGATTCCCCCTCTTTTTCCCTTGTTTAGTCGCCGTTTGTGCCGCCCACCACTTCCCTGCGGGCTCGTGCTCACCGCGCCGGCCGCCCCTCGCGTGGTCGTGCGCCACCCACGCCCTGCCTCGCTGTGGCCGCACCCTGCAGAATGCACTTTCTGAATATGCTGTCACAACTGGTAGTATGCATCAGATGCAGAGTAGATGGAAGGCAGGGGAGGGATAAAATTATGCACTAACATCAAATTCTCAGTTTTTAGTCACTGCTAGTATTTGACATGAGTGCTTCCTTCATCATTGCAAGTTTTATGTGTGTAATCATCAACTCACAGATTTGTTGATATATAGCAGTATCAACATGATACATCTGCAGTGTACTTCATCAAGATCATGACAGTTTTATACTATGCCAATAATATATCTTTGAGGATGGGTCTGATTCTTCTTCATTATTGGAGCTTAAATAGTAGAGTAGGCCCTTCGAGCAAAATGTTTCCTTCGATGTCGCTTTCGCGTAGAAAACTATGCAAAAGAAGCTCATTATCCTAATGTTGGGTCCCTTGGGGGATGATGTTAAACTATTTTTTTGGCATCATAATTGACGATGATGCTGCTAAATGCTAAATGAGGTCCCTGTCCCAAGCCTACTCTGGACCATGACCCGGTCCAGCTATCATCGTCATTGCAAATACAAAAAAAGAATCGCATAGTATATAATTGCTAGTTTGACAGCCTTATTCCAAAAGATTATATATACTGAGTTTGCGTCGATAAGAAAGGGATTTGTGCCATGTCTTGTTCTTGGTTGCCTTGCTTTGCTAGACGGTCCATGGATTCAAGTGATAAACTCTAGTAGTAGCTTGGAGATGTTCTCAAAAACTTTTAGCCGGCCTCATGGTTTCAGATGCTCACTTAAATTTGTGCCTGTTCTTTGCACAAAGATACTTCATCAAGATTATGGCAGTCTCATACGCCAATATATCTTGGTGGATAGGGTCTGATTCTTCTTCGTAGTTGGAGATTCATTAGTAGGCCTTGTTTGGCGCAAACAAAATAAAATCTTTCCTTTCGCATCGCTTTCGCGTAGAAAACTATGCAAAAGAAGCTCATTATCGCCTAATGTTGGGGCCCTGGGTGATTATGTTAACAACTAATTCCTAGGGATTAAACTAGTTTGGCATCATAATTGATGATGTTACTAAATGCTAAATCAGGTCCATGTCCCAAGCCTACTCCTGACCATGACCCGGAGCGCTATCATCGTCGTATCAAATGAGTAGTGCTTTTGCATAGTACTAGGACATAGCAGCAGCCAAGTAACCAGCTCATTCAAAACTCACAGAATGGTTAAAAGGATTATCTGCCCTTTTTGTTTCAATGAGTTGCAGTCAATACTGTTAATTGAACTTTTTTAGCACAGTGTTCCAATACTTGTTGCTACAGTTAACTGAAAATGTTCAATTGGGAGCAATATTTGTTTGCCTCAATACTTGTTAGATAGAGGTTTAGCACACATGCTTATGTGGCATTGCAGAGAAACGGGTTGAGCAAGACCACACCAAAAGCAAGTAGACCTGCTTGCAGTAGCTCTTAGGTGAATTTTAGGTGAAGTAGACCTGCTTTTAAGATTTGTATAGAGGAGTAGATTTACAGTAGTTTTACAATAGCAGTACTCTTTGCAATTGGCAAGTTTCAATAGCAGAAACCCAACTGAACATCTGCTTCTGTAGAACACTGCACTCCACTTACACATGGTATTTTTCTGCAAATAGGACACCACACCCACAAGCACATGGTATTTTTCTGTAAATTTATTTAAATTCAGTGTATATCCAGTTTGCATACTCAGTTTATACTCCTAAAACAATGCAAACAAATCAGCATTGGAGGCTCATCTTTGAGGCTCATCTTTATTACATATCAGAACTTGCAAACAAATCTGTGAAAGACTTGTAAAGTTGCTGGGTTTTGTCTCCGACCATTGTGTCGTGATGAATTTGCAGGTACCCCGAGAGGCCCTTGAGTTTGCCGGAATGTCGATTAACTTCCGTTCCGGCAAATTCGGGTACTCCATATGTCCTATTTTCAGCAAAGGTCATGCTGAAATTTTCCGTGAATTTTAGCATGACTTTGCTAAAAATAGGACATATGGGGTACTTGCGACTAATGCATGGGCCGGGGTATCTTAGTACTTAGTTAAGTAGGATCAACTGCCCTGCCATCGTGATTAATGCATGGGCTTAGCTTTTAGGATGCCTCGGTGTCGACAAACCCTAAATGATGAGACCATGATCTTGTTCCTTGACAATAACCAACTTTTTGACCAAACTTTTTTCCTATTTAGAGCGAAACATGGCCAACAACGATGAGGCCGGCAGTTCGGGCAGCAAGCAATTCTGGGAGCTGTCCCAGGAGATGGAGGAACAACCTCACTGCTATGAGGGCGCCGCGGAAGACACCGATCCTGACTATACAACCCCTAGTGGCGTCGGGGATGACACCACTGATGGTGCCGCCAAGGATGCCACCACTGATGATGGCGGCGCACGCACAGATGGCAGCCAACCGAAGAAGCAACGGAAGGACCGGCGCCCGAATGCGCTCCGCACCGTCAAGGAGGAATTTACTCAAGTGGATTCCGACGGGCATCCAACGGAGCCCAAACATATAGTCAAGGGGTACTCGGTTCAGCTCGGGTGCATTCTCCGGAGCACCGTCTCGATCAACACCGAGAACCTTAGGCATAAGGACCGAGGGAATTTGCGCAACCTCCTGTTCACGAAGCTGCACGAACGATACAAGTTCCTCGCTGAATTTGAAAACACATGCCTCTCAGGGAATAAAGTGAACAGTGCCGCCCTCACGAGGATGAGCACGGCCCTGTCTACTTGGAGAAGCGCGGTGAAGAGAATGATTGAGAAAGGTGATAGTTATGAGAAGATCAAGGCGAAAAATCCTTCGATCAGCAAAGATGACTACAAGGAGTTCAAGATCAAGTGCGAGAGCAGTGCAACCTCTGAATCAAGTCAGTGGGGGAAAGAAATGCGGGAGTTGAACTTAGAGGAACACAAACTCGGTCCCAGTGGTTACAGAGTGGCAGAGTCTATATGGGACAAGGAGGACGCGGAGTGTGCCGAGCAAGGCCTACCGCCCCGCTTTGAGAAATACAGCAGTGACAAGCAGACCAGGAACTTTGTCAGGGCCCGGTACAAGGAGGACCCGATAACAAAGGAGCTTACCACGGATCCGAAGACCAGGGCGCTTGAGCTTGCTCTGGCGAAGGAGACTGAAAGCAGTAGCGCGGGGTCATCTCAGAGCACCCCTGCTTGGGACAGCACTCTAAATAGGGCGTTGAACGTAATGAAAAACAAGGATAAGCTCAGTAAGCCGTCGTTAGCTGGTCGTGTGGCTGACAAAGGCTTGTCCACAAAATGGTCTTCATACTATAGCGCTGGTGGGCGAAAGGAGAAAAGACCAGCTCGGAAAGCCAATCGCGCGAGGTTGAAGAACTCAAGGCACAAGTGGCGTGGATTCCGGAGATTATCCAAGAGCAAGTGCAACAACAACTGGGAACGATGCTCACGGCATTATGCCTACCTTGATTCATGGGCTGACGACGTGGATTGCGGGTGGCCAACAGGGGCCGCCCCCGATTCCCAGCTTCACGGCCAGCAACTCGCACAACGCGCAGGCGGTGCCATTGGTGTCATCGGCGGTGGCGGTATTGGTGTCTCCGGCACCGGCACGAGCATTGGAGCTTAATGCACCCGGGTGTACGCCGGCCGGCACCTCGCCAGCAAGCGGCCCCTCCGTCAGTTGCACGCCTGCCGTTGGCGGTGCCTCGACATTAGCCAAGCTCGACGCCATCATCACGGTAACTAATTAAGCCTCTCGGCCGAGGACTTCATCTCCTTTTGCCTTTGACTGGGCATCCCTGACGCCCTACATGTTTTCGCAAGGCGCCGACGACGTTCCGTGCACTCTCCTGCACTTCGTGAACGACGAGTTGGTCGATGTCGCCAAGGGAAAAATCGTTCAACCGGGCAACCCCGTGTTCCATGGTAAACCGATGCCACCCACCATGTATAGGGTTCAACTGGTTTGGGTGCTGCCAGGCTACGACGAGTTGTTACCTCTGATTCAACCTGCCGGGGCCGACGAAGAAGATCTGATGACCCTCAGCGCCTGCCTAAGCTGGCCCCTGCTTTGGCCGAAGAGCCAAATTCGTTTGGGGGCGGGGGACACCACCCCACAGACAAGACCGCCAGTCGTGCCGGCGCTGCGCCATGGCAAGAACGCCGCAACGCTACCGGACATGCCGGACATCCCTATGGCACAGGATCCGGACATGCATATGGCACAGGATCTGGACGACGACGACAACGATGGTACATTTACCAACGTCGATAAGTACTTTGCTGAACATGGGTACGGTGACGAGTTCGGCGGGCCTCCTTCTCAAGAACCCAACCAAGACGACCGCGATCTAGCTGGTACGACGGAGAAATCCAATTGCAACAGGCGTCGTCTGGCGTTCAGTTCTCAGGAGACGCCTCCAGCTCCTGCCTTCACCAAGCCTCAGATAGCTGAGGTGCGAACTATTATCAGCCCCAACACGCTCAAGAAGGCGGTCTGTGAGCAGAACTCGGTCCCATTACAGCAGATCAAGAAGAAGGGACAGAAACGAAAGACTGCCAAGGGCGCCGGTGCGAGCCAGCCGGCACTGAGTACGATCCGTGCTCAGGACGGGTCACCTTCACCTCAGGATATCTCGAGGAGGGTGCATGTGGCGGATAGGGCGATGCTACCGACAAATATGCTCAATGCTGCAACCGGTGCTATGCGGAGTTTGCATGACAGCGTTCTTTCTTTGGAGAAGCGGCGTCTCTCCCAGAAAGATGTGGCATACCCGGTTTTCATGGCCAAGGTGCCAGAGGGAAAGCGCTTTGTGGATGGAGCCATCGGGGGTACGATCGTCCTGTGGTTTGATGACATCTTTGCTATGTTTAATCTTCATCCGCTGCACTACTCCTTCGTTCGGCTATTTTTGCTGAGTATGGAGATGTGGATCATTCGAGACAAGACCCCGGACATCGTGATAGTCGACCCCTTCTACATGCGTGCCAAGATCTTGGGCAGCGCTGGGGACCGGCAAGTCGCACCTTCACACCTCGAAGGCGTCATTCTGGAAAACCCAGATAAGGATAACTTCCTCGTCCCTTACTTTCCCGCGTAAGTCATCCCCTCACTGCCCCATAACATATGATTTCTTAGATTTAGATCGTTCTTTTTTTTCTAACATTCCGTGTTCTGTGCAGTGACACACATTGCACACTCATCCTCTAAAGCCCGAAATATTTCACGGCCACGTATTTCGACCCGGACCGTGACTCCAAGATAGACTACACAAATATCAAGAAAGCTCTTGATGATGCTCTCCCCGGCCACGCCACATCTGGAGGCACCTTTAAGAGGCCAGTTCATAGGTACAACAGGCACGTGTTCACCCACAATACGATGTTCCCCTGCGTCAAGCAGCCGCCTGGCAGTCAGAAGGATGATCGTACGAGACCATAATCACCTTCTGCTACCAAATAATGTCAAAGATTGGGCCGCAAGCTTGGCGGCAATCCAGGACGCAGACCTCCGACAAGAATTCTTTTGCATCCAGTCGGAGTTTGCAGAAATCATCCATCAAGATGTCCTTCGTACCTCGACGCAGTTCTACCTCAGAGAACAACCGTCCAACAGTGAGATAGACACAACACTTCAAATGCAGGCTGACAACGCCCGCGACTTCATGACCATCACGAAAGACGACGGCTTCATCCACGCTCCGGTCCCATGAGTCGAGTCGAAAGTAGTGATGCTATTTGTAGTTCTAAAACATCGATTAGCTCATGCTGTAATTAAACTTTAATGAACTTGTATGTCTCTCTGGTTTGGACAGTCATTCAACTTAGATGTAATCGATGCCATTTATTAGTATGACCATGAATCATGCTATTAATGTCTTGCTTTTCTCTTCCAATCCTTTTGTTGCATACTTATATATTGCTTATGTATTGTTTGTTGTTTGGCTTGTGCATAGAGATGCCGTCGTATGTCGTGTACAAGGGTAAGGTTCCCGGAGTCTACGACGACTGGGAGGAGTGCCGGAGACAGGTTCACCGTTTTAGTGGTAACAGTTACAAAGGGTACATCACTAGGGCGGAGGCAGAATCTAGATACGCCTGCTATCTAGCGGGAGAGAGGAGGGAGCGTTGGAGGAACCGGGTGAAGACCAGTTTCATCGCAATGATGCTCATCGTGATGACCGCATCTCTCTTCTATGTGATGGTAGTTTAGATGATCGATATCGACTTGTAATGTGAAGACAAACTCGCTACTCGCGGTCTCTAAGACTTGTAATGTTCTATCTTCGTTCGGTCTTTTGTATTCGGAGACTAATATGATGAATTGTATTCAGAGACTTACCTTCTATTGTATTCGATGAATCTGTTGTTGCTGTGTGGTGCTGTCTATATTTTGTCAAATAATATATTTTGTAACCTGTGAAAAAAACAAAAAAAACAAAAAAACCTAATATTAATACTAGTGGCGCACCACACAAGACACTAATGGCACACTGTGATAATCACACTAATGGCGCATCACCCACTGGTGCGCCATTAGTAAGCCAAAGCACATGGTACATATGGCCCCCTGGGAGGCATTCTAATGGCGCACTATGGGCTATACTAATGGCGCACTGCTTGGTGCGCCATTAGAACACTAGATACTAATGGCACACCAGAGGTGCGCCATTAGAATTTAATTCTAATGGCGTGATGCTAGTGGCGCACCAGTAGTGTGCCATTAGTAGGCAAAACTGGTGCGCCACTAGCATGCCTTTTCCTAGTAGTGGGGGGGCAACACCCTCCCTTTCCTTCCTCTCCTCTCTCCCTTCCTTCTCCCCTCCTACTCCAACTAGGAAAAAGAGGAGTCCTACTCCCGGTGGGCGTAGGACTCCTCCCTGGCGCGCCTCCTCCTGGCTGGCCGCCACCTCCCCCTTGATCCTTTATATACGGGGGGCAAGGGGGCACCTCTAGACACAACAATTGATCTCTTGATCTCTTAGCCGTGTGTGGTGCCCCCCTCCACCAGATTCCACCTCGGTAATATCGTAGCGGTGCTTAGGTGAAGCCCTGCATTGGTAGCATCATCAACACCGTCATCACACCGTTGTGCTGACGGAACTATCCCGCAAAGCTCTGCTAGATCGGAGTTCGTGGGACGTCATTGAGCTGAACGTGTGCTGAACTCGGAGGTGTCGTACGTTTGGTATTTGATTGGTCGGATCGTGAAGACGTACGACTACATCAACCGCGTTGTGCTAACGCTTCCGCTTTCGGTCTACGAGGGTACGTGGACAACACTCTCCCCTCTCGTTGCTATGCATCACCATGAACTTGCGTGTGCGTAGAATTTTTTTGAAATTACTACATTCCCCAGCATTGGCATCCGAGCATGGTTTTATTCGTAGATGTTATATGCACGAGTAGAACACAAGTGAGTTGTGGGTGATACAAGTCATACTGTTTACCAGCATGTCATACTTTGGTTCGGTGGTATTGTTGGATGAAGCGGCCCGGACCGACATTAGGCGTGCGCTTACGCGAGACTAGTTCTACTGACGTGCTTTGCACATAGGTGGCTGGCGGGTGTCAGTTTCTCCAACTTTAGTTGAACCGAGTATGGCTACGCCCGGTCCTTGAGAAGGTTAAAACAGCACCAACTTGACGAACTATCATTGTGGTTTTGATGCGTAGGTAAGAACGGTTCTTGCTCAGCCCGTAGCAGCCAAGTAAAACTTGCAACAACAAAGCAGATGACGTCTAACTTGTTTTTGCAGGGCATGTTGTGATGTGATATGGTCAAGACATGATGCTATATTTTATTGTATGAGATGATCATGTTTTGTAACAAAGCTATCGGCAACTGGCAGGAGCCATATGGTTGTCGCTTTATTTTATGCAATGCAATCGCCCTGTAATTGCTTTACTATATCACTAAGCGGTACCGATAGTCGTAGAAGCAATAGGTGGCGAAACGACAACAATGCTACGATGGAGATCAAGGTGTTGCGCCGGTGACGATGGTGATCATGACGGTGCTTTGGAGATGGAGATCACAAGCACAAGATGATGATGGCCATATCATATCACTTATATTGATTGCATGTGATGTTTATCCTTTATGCATCTTATTTTGCTTTGATTGACGGTAGAATTATAAGATGATCTCTCACTAAATTTTAAGGTATAAGTGTTCTCCCTGAGTATGCATCATTGCGAAAGTTCTTCGTGCTGAGACACCATGTGATGACCGGGTGTGATAGGCTCTACGTTCAAGTACAACGGGTGCAAAACAGTTGCACATGCGAATACTCAGGTTAAACTTGACGAGCCTAGCATATATAGATATGGCCTCGGAACACTGAGACCGAAAGGTCGAGCGTGAATCATATAGTAGATATGATCAACATAGTGATGTTCACCATTGAAAACTACTCCATCTCACGTGATGATCGGACATGGTTTAGTTGATTTGGATCACGTGATCACTTAGATGATTAGAGGGATGTCTATCTAAGTGGGAGTTCTTAAGTAATATGATTAATTGAACTTATATTTATCATGAACTTAGTACCTGATAGTATTTTGCTTATCTATGTTTGTTGTAGATAGATGGCTCGTGCTGTTGTTCCGTTGAATTTTAATGCATTCTTGAGAAAGCTAAGTTGAAAGATGATGGTAGCAATTACACGGACTGGGTCCGCAACTTGAGGATTATCCTCATTGTTGCACAGAAAAATTACATCCTGGAAGCACCGCTGGGTGCCAGGCCTGCTGCAGATGCAACTGACGACGTTAAGAATGTCCGGCAGAGGAAAGTTGATGACTACTCGATAGTTCAGTGTGCCATGCTTTACGGCTTAGAACCAGGACTTCAACGACGTTTTGAATGTCATGGAGCATATGAGATGTTCCAGGAGTTGAAGTTAATATTTCAAGCAACTGCCCGGATTGAGAGATATGAAGTCTCCAATAAGTTCTATAGCTGCAAGATGGAGGAGAATAGTTCTGTCAGTGAACATATACTCAAAATGTCTGGGTATAATAATCACTTGATTCAGCTGGGAGTTAATCTTCCTGCTGATAGTGTCATTGACAGAATTCTTCAATCACTGCCACCAAGCTACAAGAGCTTCCTGATGAACTATAATATGCAAGGGATGAACAAGACTATTCCCGAGCTCTTCGCAATGCTAAAAGCTGCGGAGGTAGAAATCAAAAAGGAGCATCAAGTGTTGGTGGTCAATAAGACCACCAGTTTCAAGAAAAAGGGTAAAGGGAAGAAGAAGGGGAACTTCAAGAAGAACGGCAAACAAGTTGCTGCTCAAGAGAAGAAACCCAAATCTGGATCTAAGCCTGAGACTGAGTGCTTCAACTGCAAGCAGACTGGTCACTGGAAGCGGAACTGCCCCAAGTATTTGGCGGATAAGAAGGATGGCAAGGTGAACAAAGGTATATGTGATATACATGTTATTGATGTGTACCTTACTAATGCTCGCAGTAGCACCTGGGTATTTGATACTGGTTTTGTTGCTAATATTTGCAACTCGAAACAGGGACTACGGATTAAGCGAAGATTGGCTAAGGACGAGGTGACGATGCGCGTGGGAAATGGTTCCAAAGTCGATATGATCGCGGTCGGCACGCTACCTCTACATCTACCTTCAGGATTAGTTTTAGACCTGAATAATTGTTATTTGGTGCTAGCGTTAAGCATGAACATTATACCTGGATCAGGTTTGATGCAAGACAGTTATTCATTTAAATCAGAGAATAATGGTTGTTCTATTTATATGAGTAATATCTGTTATGGTCATGCACCCTTGAAGAGTGGTCTAAATCTCGATAGTAGTGATACACATATTCATAATGTTGAAGCCAAAAGATGTAGAGTTGATAATGATAGTGCAACTTATTTGTGGCACTGTAATACGTCTCCAACGTATCTATATTTTTATTGTTCCATGCTATCATATTACCCCTTTTGGATGTTTATGCGCTTTATTTTACACATTTATATCATTTTTGGGACTAACCTACTAACCGGAGGCCAGCCCGTATTGCTGTTTTTTTGCCTATTTCAGTATTTCGAAGAAAAGGAATATCAAATGGAGTCCAAACGGAATGAAACCTTCGGGAGCGTGATTTTTGGAACGAACGTGATCCAGAGAGCTTGGAGTGCAAGTCAAGAAGCTCCGAGGACCCCACGAGATAGGGGGCCGCCCCCCTGTAGGGCACGCCCCCTGTCTTGTGGGCCCCTCGGGCGTCCATAGACGTACTTCTTCCTCCTATATATACCTACGGATCCCGAAAACATCTAGGAGCACCACGAAACACAATTTCCACCGCCGTAACCTCCTGTATCCGCGAGATCCCATCTTGGAGCCTTCGCCGACACTCTGCCGGAGGGGGAATCGACCATGGAGGGCCTCTACATCAACACCCTTACCCCTCCGATGAGTTGTGAGTAGTTTACCACAGACCTACGGGTCCATAGTTATTAGCTAGATGGCTTCTTCTCTCTTTTTGGATCTCAATACAATGTTCTCCCCCTCTCTTGTGGAGATCTATTCGATGTAATCTCTTTTTGCGGTGTGTTTGTCGAGATCCGATGAATTGTGGGTTTATGATCAAGTTTATCTGTGAATAATATTTGAATCTTCTCTGAATTCTTTTATGTATTATTGAGTTATCTTTGCAAGTCTCTTTGAATTATCAGTTTGGTTTGGCCTACTAGATTGGTCTTTCTTGCCATGGGAGAAGTGCTTAGCTTTGGGTTCAATCTTGCGATGTTCTTACCCAGTGACAGAAAGGGTTGCAAGACACATATTGTATTGTTGCCATCGAGGATAACAAGATGGGGTTTATATCATATTGCATGAGTTTATCCCTCTACATCATGTCATCTTGCTTAATGCGTTACTCTGTTCTTATGAACTTAATACTCTAGATGCAGGCAGGAGTCGGTCGATGTGTGGAGTAATAGTAGTAGATGCAGGCAGGAGTTGGTCTACTTGTTATGGACGTGATGCCTATATACATGATCATGTCTAGATAATCTCATAACTATGCGCTTTTCTATCAATTGCTCGACAGTAATTTGTTCACCCACCGTAATACTTATGCTATTTCGAGAGAAGCCTCTAGTGAAACCTATGGCCCCCGGGTCTATCTCTTATCATATTTGCTTTCAATCTACTTTTATTTGCATCTTTACTTTTTGCATCTATATTATAAAATACCAAAAATATCATACTATCTCTATTAGATCTCACTTTCGCAAGTGGTCGTGAAGGGATTGACAACCCCTTTATTGCGTTGGTTGCGAGTTCTCAGTTTGTTTGTGTATGTGCGTGGGACTTTTGAGGAGCCTCCTACTGGATTGATACCTTGGTTCTCAAAACTGAGGGAAATACTTACGCTACACTTGCTGCATCACCCTCTCCTCTTCGGGGAAAACCAACGCTAGCTCAAGACGTAGCAAGAAGGATTTCTGGCGCCGTTGCCGGGGAGGTCTTCGCTCAAGTCAAGACATACCAAGTACCCATCACAAACCCATCTCCCTCGCATTTACATTATCTGCCTCCCGTTTTCCTCTCCCCCACTTCACCCTTGCCGTTTTATTCGCCTTCTCTTTCCCAATCTCCTCCTCTCTTTTCGCTTGCCTTTTTCCGTTGCCCGTGTGTTTGCTCGTTTGCCTTGTCATCATGGCTAGCTCGGTCTTTATCCCTTCGTTTCCCGATTTTGAAGATCTTCAGTTCAAGCAAGGACAAGGAGAAAATTTAAAAGATGATTGGTTTAGGATGTTAGAATCTTATCGTAGTTGTGCTGTGGAAGGAGATTTCAAGATTTTAATGCGCAATTTTTATGTTGGGTTAACCCTATCCCATAGACAACTTCTTGATTTTGCCGCAAAAGGATGTTTTATCGAAATTGATCCTAGTTTCGCTTATGAAATTATAGAGGGGTAGTAGGAGTACTTCCCTTAAAAAAGGGATCTTCATTCTCTCTTGAAGGAACTCAAATTTTAGAGAAACTTTGTGAATTGCAAAAAATTGTTGAACCACTTAAGAATACTGGTGGGAGTATCAACCGCATGAATAACTTGATCGTACTTTGTAATAAGCGGTTGGATGCCTTAGATCAAAGGATCTCTGAGCATGAAGGGAAGCGCAAAGAGCCTCCCGGACCTGAACACAACTCCATTAAAAAGTTGAGTGCCAAAGATTGCACTACTTGAATCTATCTTTGCTTTTATGCCTAGCTAGGGGCGTTAAACGATAGCGCTAGTTGGGAGGCAACCCAATTTTCTTTATGTTTTTTGTTTTTGCTCCTGTTTAGGAATAAATCTTGCATCTATTCTCTGTTTAGATGTGTTTTATCTTTTAGTTAGTGTTTGTGCCAAGTAGAACCTATAGGATAACCTATGATGATAGTTGATTAGATTCTGCTGAAAAACAGAAACTTTGCGCTCACGAGAAAAAATTCAATAAATCACAGAAACGTGCATTTGCATTGATTATTTTTGCTGCTGATCAATAAACAAATTTTCCAGTACGTCCTATTTTGGTAGGATTTTTAGAGTTCCAGAAGTTTGCGTTAGTTACAGATTGCTGCAGACTGTTCTGTTTTTGACAGATTCTGTTTTTCGTGTGTTGTTTGCTTATTTCAATGCATCTATGGCTAGTAAATTAGTTTATAAACCATAAGGAAGTTGGAATACAGTATGTTAAACATCAAAATAAATAAAGAATGAGTTCATGGCAGTACCTTATGTGGTGGTTTTGTTTTCTTTCACTAACGGAGCTTATAAGATTTCCTGTTGAGTTTTGTGTTGTGAAGTTTTCAAGTTTTGGGTAAAGCTTTTATGGACTATGGAATAAGGAGTGGCAAGAGCCTAAGCTTGGGGATGTCCATGGCACCCCAAGATATTCAAGGATAGCCAAAAGCCTAAGCTTGGGGATGCCCCGGGAAGGCATCCCCTCTTTCGTCTTTGTTCATTGGTAACTTTACTTGGAGCTATATTTTTATTCGTCACATGATATGTGTTTTGCTTGGAGCGTCGTGTATTATATTAGTCTTTGCTTTTTAGTTTACCACAATCATCCTTACTGTACACACCTTTTGGGAGAAGCCTATTTGATTAGAATTTGCTAGAATACTCTATGTGCTTCACTTATATCTTTTGAGCTTGATAGTTTATGCTCTAGTGCTTCACTTATATCTTTTAGAGCAAGGTGGTGGAATAATTTTGAAGAAATTGCTAGTCTCTCATGCTTCACTTATATTATTTTGAGAGTCTTTTAGAACAGCATGGTATTTGCTATGGTTACAAAGTTGGTCTTAGAATGATGAGCATCCAAGTTGGGTATAATAAAAACTATCATAGAAAAAGAATTGGATGCTATGATCAACTTGATGCTTGATAATTGTTTTGAGATATAAAGGTAGTAATGTTAGGGTCATGCAAGTGGGTAATTATGAAATTGAGAAATACTTTTGTTGAGGTTGGCAAGTCCCGTAGCATGCACGTATGGTAAAAGTTGTGTGACAAATTTGTTGCATGAGGTGCTCTTTTGATTGTCTTCCTTATGAGTGGTAGTCGGGGACGAGCGATGGTCTTTTCCTACCAATCTATCCCTCTTGGGGCATGCGTAGTAGTACTTTGCTTCGAGGGCGAAGTAGACTTCTGCAATAAGTATATGAGTTCTTTTTTGACTAATGTGAGTCCATGGACATATGCACACTCATCCTTTTACTTTGCTAGCCTTTATTATTACCGCACAACTTTCACCGGTATCATAAACCCTTTATTGACCTTCCTCAAAACAGACACCATACCTACCTAATATGTCATTTCCATAGCCATTCCGAGATATATTGCCATGCAACTTTCCACTGTTCCGTTTATTATGACACGTTCCATCATTGTCATATTGCTCTTTGCATGATCATGTAGTTGACATTGTATTTGTGGAAAGGCCACCTTCATAATTTTCATACATGTTGCTCTTGATTCATTGCATATCCCGGTACACCGCCGGAGGCATTCATATAGAGTCATATCTTGTTCTAGCTTTGAGTTGTAAATCCATAAAAGTGTGATGATATTCATTATTAGAGCATTGTCCTAGTGAGGAAAGGATGATGAAGGCTATGATTCCCCCACAAGTCGGGATGAGACTTCGGACTTTACAAAAAGAAAGAAAGAAAATGAGAAAAGAAAAAATTGAGAAAGGCCAAAAAGAAAGAAAAAAAGAGGCCAAAGAAAAGAAAAAAAAGAGAAAAAAGAAAAGAAAAATAAAAAAAGAGAAAGAGAAAAAAATAATAAAATGAGAGAAAAAGAGAGAAGGGACAATGCTACTATCTCTTTTTCCACACTTGTGCTTCAAAGTAGCACCATGATCTTCATGATAGAGAATCTCCTATGTTGTCATTTTCATATACTAAGTGGGAATTTTTCATTATAGAACTTGGCTTTTATATTCCAATGATGGGCTTCCTCAAAATGCCCTAGGTCTTCGTGAGCAAGCAAGTTGGATGCACACCTACTTAGTTCTTTCGTTGAGCTTTCATATATTTATAGCTCTAGTGCATCTGTTGCATGGCAATCCCTACTCACTCACATTGATATTTATTAATGGGCATCTCCATATAGCCCGTTAGTGCGCCTAGTTGATGTGAGACTATCTTCTCCCTCTTTTTGTCCTCACAACCACCACCATATACCACCATAGTGTTATGTCCATGGCTTACGCTCATGTATTGCGTAAGAGTTGAAAAAGCTGAAGCGCGTTAAAAAGTATGAAACAATTGCTCGGCTCGTCATCGGGGTTGTGCATGATGGGAGTATTTTGTGTAATGAAAATGAAGCATGGCCTAACTATATGATTTTGTAGGGATAAGCTTTCTTTGGCTATGCTATTTTGATAGGACATGATTATTTGTTAGTATGCTTTGAAGCATTATTATTTTTATGTTTTATAAGCTTTTATTTTGAATCATTTGGATCTGAACATTCATGCCACAATAAAGAGAATTACATTATGAATTATGCTAGGTAGCATTCCACATCAAAAATTTCTTTTTTTATCATTTACCTACTCGAGGACGAGCAGGAATTAAGCTTGGGGATGCTTGATACGTCTCCAATGTATCTATAATTTTTGATTGTTCCATGCTATTATATTACCCCTTTTGGATGTTTATGGGCTTTATTTTACACATTTATATCATTTTTGGGACTAACCTACTTACCGGAGGCCCAGCCCGTATTGCTGTTTTTTTGCCTATTTCAGTATTTCGAAGAAAAGGAATATCAAACGGAGTCCAAATGGAATGAAACCTTCGAGAGCGTGATTTTTGGAACGAACGTGATCCGGAGAGCTTGGAGTGCAAGTCAAGAAGCTCCCGAGGACCCCACGAGATAGGGGGCCGCGCCCCCCTGTAGGGTGCGCCCCCTGTCTCGTGGCCCCCTCGGGCATCCACCGACGTACTTCTTCCTCCTATATATACCTATGGACCCCGAAAACATCCACGAGCACCAAGAAACACAATTTCCACCGTCGTAACCTCCTGTATCCGCGAGATCCCATCTTGGAGCCTTTGCCAGCACTCTGCCGGAGGGGGAATCAACCACGGAGGGCCTCTACATCAACACCCTTGCCCCTCTGATGAGTTGTGAGTAGTTTACCACAGACCTACGGGTCCATAGTTATTAGCTAGATGGCTTCTTCTCTCTTTTTGGATCTCAATAGAATGTTTTCCCCCTCTCTTGTGGAGATCTATTCGATGTAATCTCTTTTTGCGGTGTGTTTGTCGAGATCCGATGAATTGTGGGTTTATGATCAAGTTTATCTACGAATAATATTTGAATCTTCTCTGAATTCTTTTATGTATGATTGAGTAATCTTTGCAAGTCTCTTCGAATTATCAGTTTGGTTTGGCCTACTAGATTGGTCTTTCTTGCCATGGGAGAAGTGCTTAGCTTTGGGTTCAATCTTGCGGTGTTCTTACCCAGTGACAGAAAGGGTTGCAAGACACATATTGTATTGTTGCCATCGAGGATAACAAGATGGGGTTTATATCATATTGCATGAGTTTATCCCTCTACATCATGTCATCTTGCTTAATGCATTACTCTGTTCTTATGAACTTAATACCCTAGATGCAGGCAGGAGTCGGTCGATGTGTGGAGTAATAGTAGTAGATGCAGGCAGGAGTCGGTCTACTTGTTATGGACGTGATGCCTATATACATGATCATGTCTAGATAATCTCATAACTATGCGTTTTTCTATCAATTGCTCGACAGTAATTTGTTCACCCACCGTAATACTTATGCTATTTCGAGAGAAGCCTCTAGTGAAACCTATGGCCCCCGGGTCTATCTCTTATCATATTTGCTTTCGATCTACTTTTATTTGCATCTTTACTTTTTGCATCTATATTATAAAATACCAAAAATATCATACTATCTCTATTAGATCTCACTTTCGCAAGTGGCCGTGAAGGGATTGACAACCCCTTTATTGTGTTGGTTGCGAGTTCTCAGTTTGTTTGTGTAGGTGCGTGGGACTTTTGAGGAGCCTCCTACTGGATTGATACCTTGGTTCTCAAAACTGAGGGAAATACTTACGCTACACTTGCTGCATCACCCTCTCCTCTTCGGGGAAAACCAACGCTATCTCAAGATGTAGCACACTACCATTTGGGTCATATTGGTTTAAAGCGCATGAAGAAACTCCATACTGACGGACTTTTGGAATCACTTGATTATGAATCACTTGGTACTTGCGAACCATGCCTTATGGGCAAGATGACTAAAACACCGTTCTCCGGAACTATGGAGCGAGCAACAGATTTATTGGAAATCATACATACTGATGTATGTGGTCCAATGAACATTGAGGCTTGCGGCGGGTATCATTATTTTCTCACCTTCATTGATGATTTGAGTAGATATGGGTATATCTACTTAATGAAGCATAAATCTAAAACACTTGAAATGTCCAAAGAATTTCAAAGTGAAGTGGAAAATCATCGTAACAAGAAAATAAAAATTGAAACAATGTGGAATAGTTTCGCAACTCACGCCACCCGGAACACCAATGTAATGGTGTGTTCGGACGTCGTAATCGTACTTTACTAGATATGGTGCGATCAGTGATGTCTCTTACAGATTTACCGCTATCGTTTTGGGGTTATGCTTTAGAGACGGTTGCATTCACGTTAAATAGGACACCATCAAAATCCGTTGAGACGACGCCTTATGAACTGTTGTTTGGCAAGAAACCAAAGTTGTCGTTTCTTAAAGTTTGGGGCTGCAATGCTCATGTGAAAAAACTTCAACCTGATAAGCTCGAACCCAAATCAGAGAAATGTGTCTTCGTAGGATACCCAAAGGAGACTATTGGGTACACCTTCTATCACAGATCCAAAGGCAAGACTTTTGTTGCTAAATTTGGATCCTTTCTAGAGAAGGCGTTTCTCTCGAAAGAAGTGAGTGGGAGGAAAGTAGAACTTGATGAGGTAACTATACCTGCTCCCTTATTGGAAAGTAGTTCATCACAGAAACCAGTTCCTATGATGCCTACACCAATTAGTGAGGAAGCTAATGATATTGATCATGAAACTTTAGATCAAGTTACTACGGAACCTCGTAGGTTAACCAGAGTAAGATCCGCACTAGAGTGGTACGGTAATCCTATTCTGGAGGTCATGTTACTTGACCATGGCGAACCTGCGAACTATGAGGAAGCGATGATGAGCCCAGATTCCGCAAAATGGCTTGAGGCCATGAAATCTGAGATGGGATCCATGTATGAGAACAAAGTATGGACTTTGGTTGACTTGCCCGATGATCGGCAAGCCATCGAGAATAAATGGATTTTCAAGAAGAAGACTAACGCTGATGGTAATGTTACTGTCTACAAAGCTCGACTTGTTGCGAAAGGTTTTCGACAAGTTCAAGGAGTTGACTACGATGAGACTTTCCCACCCGTAGCGATGCTTAAGTCTGTCCGAATCATCTTAGCAATTGCCGCATTTTATGATTATGAAATATGGCAAATGGATGTCAAAACTGCATTCCTGAATGGATTTCTAGAAGAAGAGTTGTATATGATGCAACCAGAAGATTTTGTCGATCCAAAAGGTGCTAACACAGTGTGCAAGCTCCAGCGATCCATTTATGGACTGGTGCAAGCCTCTCGGAGTTGGAATAAACGCTTTGATAGTGTGATCAAAGCATATGGTTTTATACATACTTTTGGAGAAGCCTGTATTTACAAAAAAGTGAGTGGGAGCTCTGTAGCATTTATGATATTATATGTAGACGACATATTGTTGATTGGAAATGATATAGAATTTCTGGATAGCATAAAAGGATACTTGAATAAAAGTTTTTCAAGGAAAGACCTCAGTGAAGGTGCTTATATATTGGGCATCAAGATCTATAGAGATAGATCAAGACGCTTAATTGGACTTTCACAAAGCACATACCTTGATAAAGTTTTGAAAAAGTTCAAAATGGATCAAGCAAAGAAAGGGTTCTTGCCTGTATTACAAGGTGTGAAGTTGAGTCAGACTCAATGCCCGATCACTACAGAAGATAGAGAGAAAATGAAAGATGTTCCCTATGCTTCAGCCATAGGCCCTATCATGTATGCAATGCTATGTACCAGACCTGATGTGTGCTTAGCTATAAGCTTAGCAGGGAGGTACCAAAGTAATCCAGGAGTGGATCACTGGACAACAGTCAAGAATATCCTGAAATACCTGAAAAGGACTAAGGATATGTTTATCGTTTATGGAGGTGACAAAGAGCTAGTCGTAAATGGTTACGTCGATGCAAGCTTTGACACTGATCTAGACGATTCTAAATCGCAAACTGGATACGTTTTTATATTGAACGATGGAGCTGTCAGTTGGTGCAGTTATAAACAAAGCGTCGTCGCGGGATCTACATGTGAAGCAGAGTACATAGCTGCTTCGGAAGCAGCAAATGAAGGAGTCTGGATGAAGGAGTTCATATCCGATCTAGGTGTCATACCTAGTGCATCGGGTCCAATGAAAATCTTTTGTGACAATACTGGTGCAATTTCCTTGGCAAAGGAATCCAGATTTCACAAGAGAACCAAGCACATCAAGAGACGCTTCAATTCCATCCGGGACCAAGTCCAGGTGGGAGTCATAGAGATTTGCAAGATACATATGGACCTGAATGTTGCAGAACCGTTGACTAAGCCTCTTCCACAAGCAAAACATGATCAGCACCAAGGCTCCATGGGTGTTAGAATCATTACTGTGTAATCTAGATTATTGACTCTGGTGCAAGTGGGAGACTGGAGGAAATATGCCCTAGAGGCAATAATAAAGTTATTATTTATTTCCTCATATCATGATAAATCTTTATTATTCATGCTAGAATTGTATTAATCGGAAACATAATACATGTGTAAATACATAGACAAACATAGTGTTAGTAGTATGCCTCTACTTGACTAGCTCGTTAATCAAAGATGGTTGAGTTTCCTAGCCATAGACATGAGTTGTCATTTGATTAACGGGATCACATCATTAGGAGAATGATGTGATTGACTTGATCCATTCCGTTAGCTTAGCACTTGATCGTTTAGTATGTTGCTATTGCTTTCTTCATGACTTATACATGTTCCTATGACTATGAGATTATGCAACTCCCGTTTACCGGAGAAACACTTTGTGTGCTACCAAACGTTACAACGTAACTGGGTGATTATAAAGGAGCTCTACAGGTGTCTCCAAAGGTACATGTTGAGTTGGCGTATTTCGAGATTAGGATTTGTCACTCCGATTGTCGGAGAGGTATCTCTGGGCCCTCTTGGTAATGCACATCACTATAAGCCTTGCAAGCAATGTAGCTAATGAGTTAGTTGCGGGATGATGCATTACATAATTAGTAAAGAGACTTGTCGATAACGAGATTGAACTAGGTATTGAGATACCGACGATCGAATCTCGGGCAAGTAACATACCGATGACAAAGGGAACAACGTATGTTGTTATGCGGTTTGACCGATAAAGATCTTACTAGAATATGTCGGAGCCAATATGAGCATCCAAGTTCCGCTATTGGTTATTGACCGGAGACGTGTCTTGGTCATGTCTTCTCGAACCCATAGGGTCCGCACACTTAAAGTTTGGTGACGATTGGTATTATGAGTTTTTGTGTTTTGATGTACCGAAGGTAGTTCAGAGTCCCGGATATGATCACGGACATGACGAGGAGTCTCAAAATGGTCGATACGTAAAGATCGATATATTGGATGACTATGTTCGGACCCCGGAATGGTTTCGGATGGTTTCGGGCATATACTGGAGTACCGGGGGTTACCGGAACCCCCCGGGGGGTTTAGTGGGCCTAATGGGCCCTAGTGGAGAAGAGGAGGGGCGGCCAGGGCAGGCTGCGCACCCCCTCCCCCTCTAGTCCGAATAGGACAAGGAGGGGGGCGCCCCCCCTTCCTTCCTCTCCTCTCTCCCTTCCTTCCCCCCTCCTACTCCAACTAGGAAAAAGAGGGAGTCCTACTCCCGATGGGAGTAGGACTCCTCCTTGGCGCGCCTCCTCCTGGCCGACCGCCCCCTCCCCCTTGATCCTTTATGTACGGGGGCAAGGGGGCACCTCTAGACACAACAATTGATCTCTTGATCTCTTAGCCGTGTGCGGTGCCCCCCTCCATCAGATTCTACCTTGGTAATATCATAGCGGTGCTTAGGCAAAGCCATGCGTCGGTAGCATCATCAACACCGTCATCACATCGTCGTGCTGACGGAACTCTCCCGCAAAACTCTGCTGGATCGGAGTTCGTGGGACGTCATCGAGCTGAACGTGTGCTGAACTCGGAGGTGCCGTACATTCGGTACTTGATCGGTCGGATCGTGAAGACGTACGACTACATCAACCGCGTTGTGCTAACGTTTCCGCTTTCAGTCTACAAGGGTACGTGGACAACACTCTTCCCTCTCGTTGCTATGCATCACCATGATCTTGCGTGTGCATAGGAATTTTTTTGAAATTACTACGTTCCCCAACAGTAGAAAGCCGCGTCCGGGACGGCGGAGCCGGCGACGGTGGAGGCGGTGTGCGTGCCATGGCCGAGGGTGTCGAGCGGCGACTTGGACTCCTCCGTCTCGTCGATCAGGCCTCCGAGGTCAACCTTGTACTCCTTGTAGAAGACCTTGGCGCCAACGAGCTTGCCGTTGCAGTACGCCGAGGCGTTGAACGACGGAGCCGAGATGCAGGCACCGTGGAACTTGCTGGGCGGCAGCGGCAGCGATGTGTCCACCGCGAACGCCGCGTGATCGATGGGGTACACACCGGTGTCGAGGACGCCGATGACGACGTCCGAGACGCCGTTTGATGCTGGCAGCAAGCCCGACGATGCCGACAGGCCGAGGAAGGACGGCGTCAGCGTGGTGTGCAGCTGCTGCATCACGTCGGGCATGACGGCGAGCATGGAGCGATGGGCCGCGAGGTGCGCGTCCTGGCGACCCGTTAGGCGAGCCGCGAAACCTGTGGCAGCGTGGGAGTAGGAGTAGAGCACCTGCGGCGCTGGGAGGGACATGTCCACCGGTATGTGGTGGCGCAAAAACAAGGCGTACGCCCGGGTAGCACGCAGGTGATAACCCACAAGTGTAGGGGATCGCAACAGCTTTCGAGGGTGAAGTACAACCCAAATTTATTGATTCGACACAAGGGGAGCCAAAGAATATTCTTGAGTATTAGCAGTTGAGTTGTCAATTCAACCACACCTGGATAACTTAGTATCTGCAGCAAAGTATTTAGTAGCAAGAGTGGTATGATAGTAATGGTAATAGTAGCAACAGAAAAGATAAATGTTTTTGGGTTTTTGTAGTAGTTGTAATAGTAGATCCGGAAAAGTAAATAAGCGAAGAACAATATATGAAAAGCTCGTAGGCAATGGATCAGTGATGGATAATTATGTCGGATGCGATTCCTCATGCAATAGTTATAACATAGGGTGATATAGAACTAGCTCCAATTCATCAATGTAATGTAGGCATGTATTCCGTAAATAGTCATACATGCTTATGGAAAAGAACTTGCATAACATCTTTTGTCCTACCCTCCCGTGGCAGCGGGGTCCTAGTGGAAACTAAGGGATATTAAGGCCTCCTTTTAATAGAGAACCGGACCAAAGCATTAACACATAGTGAATACATGAACTCCTCAAACTACGGTCATCACCGAGAAGTATCCCGATTATTCTCACTTCGGGGTTGTCGGATCATAACACATAATAGGTGACTATAGACTTGCAAGATAGGATCAAGAACACACATATATTCATGAAAACATAATATGTTCAGATCTGAAATCATGGCACTCGGGCCCTAGTGACAAGCATTAAGCATAGCAAAGTCATAGCAACATCAATCTCAGAACATAGTGGATACTAGGGATCAAACCCTAACAAAACTAACTTGATTACATGTTAAGGGCCTGTTCTGGAACTCTCCCACTCTGAGCTTCCCAAACTCCACGTGAAAAACGAAGCCGAACGCATTAGCTCCGAGAAGCTGAAATAGCGAAGCTGGGATGGGCCATAGTGCATTTTTGCGGAGCGAGGAAAACCCAGCTTCACGAATCGACAGAATCTGGAGTTCCTTGTATTTACAGCGCTTTGCCACCGCCCAGGAAAACGATTGGCGCGCACACCCTCCTTGCACGGCTCACATACAGAACAGAGAAGCCCAAACTCGAACCGTTCTCGCTCCTCTGCTCCCTCCTCGAACCCTCGCCGCCGCTAGACCGGCTGCCCCCGTCGCCGGCCGAATCCCCTCCTGCACGTACAGATCCAGCCACCCCGACCTCTTTCCCGCCGGATCCCCTGCTCAGCAGCGCTCGTCCCGGCACCAGGTTGGAGCAGCGAGCCCTTGACAATGGCGAACTCAGCAGGTCGCCATTGACGCCGGAGCCAGGAGCAGCAGCCCGGAGGCCGAGCCCCCTCGCCCAAACCACAAGGTGAGCTCCTATGTCAGACTTGGTGCCCCTGTACTGTTAATGGAAACTGAATTTTTGAGCTCCTATGTCAGACTTGCTGCCCCTGTACTGATAATGGAAACTGAATTTTTGTGCAGTGTTGTATGTGTATTGCTAAGATATATACAGTATGAACTAGTGCCTGCCTAATTTGGTGAATGTAATTTGTGAAGTGTAGTACTGGTAGCATATTAACAGTTTGAATTGTGTAGTGCTAAGATATTAGCTGTACTGCTAAGATATTAATTGACTTTGTGAAGTGCTATTCAGATATGACATGATTTCGGCTTTGCAAAAAACTTCAGTTTACATATTATGCTAGTACATGTGAGGACCAATGTGACATGCATTTTCGTAGATAAGTGTCAAGCATGACTGCTGAATGGAGTGTTGAAAACAGTCGGATTGTGTGCGAGTTGTTCGCCGAGCAAGTGGACGCTGGAAATAGGCCAGGCAATTATTTGACCCCAAATGCATTTGATGAGGTGACAGGACAATTTAAGATGAGAACCGGGCTTGACTACACACATACAACAAATGGGACAAGCTTAAAGCTGATTTCACCTTGTTCAAGAAACTCAAGTTTTGGGAGACCGGAGCCGGATGGGACTATGTGAACAACACCGTGTCACAAGATGATGAGTGGTGGAAGAAGGCCAAAATTGTGAGTTCTTTTGTTGTTATATCATGTATCTTAATTTAGCCATATCTCTTTATTTACTAATAATGTGTTTCACTTGTTGCATTACAGGATATTAAAGGTTGTGGTAAGTTCAAGAAGAAAGGACTTGCTAATGAAGAAAAGTTACGGGTTATTTTTGGAGATATCACAACTGATGGTACAGACCATTGGAATCCCTCTTCTGGCATACCTCCCCCCTCTAGTGCGGCAGTGAAAGAATCCATCAATGTTGACGAGATCGAGGACCTTGATCTGGATGATATGGAAGAACAAGCATCTCAGGCAACACCTACTTCATCTAAAGTGAGGCTTGGAATCATCATTCCAGAAAAGAACAAGAAACCCAAGACCGCACAAGTGATGTGTGAGCAAGTTACAAGGATTGGTGACATTGCCGAGGCTTCTCACTCGTCATTTCAGTCTTTCCAAAAGCAAGATGAGGCGAACTGTGTCACCTCAATCATGGACGAAGTTAGTGCTTGTGGTGCAACAGTTGATACCGATAAGTTCTTCATGGCTAGCGAGTTGTTTGTGAAGAGGGCGCAAAGGGAGATGTTTCTTTACATGCCTCCTGACTCTCGGAAGGGTTGGTTGCGTAGGAAATATGACTTGAAGTATGCGAAGTAGTTAGTTTATATTCCATCTATGTGTGATTGTCGATTATCCTCTGCTATCAAAACTATTTATGTCTTTTATGTTGAACCTACTTCTTAAAGTATGGGAACTACTTGATACCATTCCATCTATTTATGTAGGCTTTATGGAACCATCTTTTATGTCTATGTTGTTTAACCTAGTGTTTGTTATTTATCTATGCATTATGTCTATGTTGTTGATCCAATATATGCTAACTTGTGTTTCATATGTTGGTGATTGTTTATATGCAGATGTCATCGGATAGTGAAAGTGATGATGACACTAATTATGAAAGAAAGAAAATTATGGTTTTACAATATCAACATGATATGGACATGCGTTGTTCAGGCGTGTCTTCGATAGTTGGTAAGTATTGTAAAAGTTGGGTCATGAAGGCCCAACCTAGGACATCTAGGTTGACTGGTTTTGAATGGTTGCAAGAGACTATTGGCACTCCCGGAGAGACATACACAATATTGAGAATGAATGCACATGTGTTCTTTGATCTTCATGACAAGTTGGTGGCAGAGTATGGCCTCAAAGAAACATGCTTTGTTACCACTTATGAGTCTCTAGCTATGTTCTTATGGACCTTGGGGGGTTGTGAATCAAATAGGAGAACCCAAAACCGTTTCAAACATGGAGCAGATACGGTCCATCATAAGTTCCATGAGGTTCTACATTGTGTGATCAAGATGTCATCTCACTACATTAGGCCTCAAGACCCAAATTTTCACATTGTGCATGATAGGATTAAGCTTGACAAAAGGGCTTTTCCTCACCTCAAAGGTTGCATTGGTGCAATAGATGGGACACATATTAGGGCTTCTATTCCGGAAGGGCCTTCAAAAGTAAGGTACATTGGAAGAACGGGTGCAACAACTCAAAATGTGATGGCAGTATGCGACTTTGATATGCATTTCACCTACGCTTCAATTGGACAACCAAGTTCTATGCATAACACAAGTGTGCTATTCCATGCAATTGAAAATGACAAGGCCATATTCCCACATCCTCCCAAGGGTTAGTATATCTTTTTGTTGCAACTTATGTAACATATCCTCCAACTCACAATAATGTTTGTTGTTGCTTTGTGTAGGCAAGTATTACCTTGTAGACGCCGGCTATCCTAACAGAGATGGCTATCTAGCACCCTACAAAGGAGAACGCTATCACGTCCCCGACTTCCAGAGAGGTGCGCCCCCAACTACTCCTGTAGAGAAGTTCAACCGGCTCCACTCTTCCAAGCGCAATACCATAGAGAGAACCTTTGGTGTATGGAAGATGAAATGGCAAATCTTGCTCAAGATGCCAAACTACTCGATTGCAACACAAAAGATGATTGTTGCGGCCACCTCCATGACAAAGAGGATCTCCACTTTCTTCGGTGTGAGAGGGATCCGGATTATGTTCCAACTATTCCTGATAGATACAAGAAGTATGCTATTCCTTCAAATGCATCGGATGCTTCAACAACGGCAGAAAGCGGTCCTAACATGGATTTGTTTAGTCATGAACTAGCTACAGCCATTGCTCTTAGTTGGTGAAGAAATCATGTTCATGATTTTCTATGCGTGACCATATTGATTTGCAAACTTATTGGCAAATGAAGCTTTTGTGGCATGAACAAGTTTTTCTGCTAAATTATGACCTATGTTAGCTCCGAAAATTTGGGATCTTTCGAATATTACATGATTGTTGTATATTTGTTGCTCCATGTAACAAACGGCAATCTCTCTGTACATGTTCCTGTATAGCAAAAGTAGCTGCAGTAGCTACTGTATTAACAAGAACTTTGCATGCTATAAGCCCAAGGCACCACGTACAGCCCCGCCCAGCCATAAGTGTATCCTTTTTTTTAACACGCCAAATGTGTGTATCACCACGTACAGACTAGCTAGCCCAAGGCATGACAACTGTGGAAAAAAAATTCTGCTACATATCTGGGCTGCCTCCAGCCAGCCCAATCGGGAGCCTAACAGGCCTTTTGCCTCCCAGCTAGGCTGCAGCGAAGGGAGAAGCCAGCGTCCCTCCAGAATGTTTTTTGATCGCTGGGTGAAGTGAGGAGCTCGCTCCAGAAGCTGAAATCGTGGATTTGGTGGAGCTGGGAGAGTTCCAGAACATGCCCTAAATCTCATCCAACTCATCACCGTCCAGCAAGCCTACGATGGAATTACTCACGCACAGCGATGAGCATCATGAAATTGATGATAGAGGATGGTTGATGATGACGACGGCGACGAATCCCCCTCTCCGGAGCCCCGAACGGACTCCAGATCAGCCCTCCCAAGAGAGATTAGGGCTTGGCGGCGGCTCCGTGTCGTGAAACGCGATGAAACTTTCTCCTCGATTTTTTCTCCCCGAGAAGGTATATATGGAGTTGGAGTTGAGATCGGAGGAGGTCCGGGGGGCCCACGAGATAGGAGGGCACGCCCCTAGGGGGGGCGCCCCCCTGTCTCGTGGACAGCCCGTGGGCCCCCTGACCTTGATTCTTTCGCCAAAAATTCTTATTAAATCTGAAAAGTGCCTCCGTGGATTTCCAGAACATTCCGAAAACTTTTCTTTTCTACACATAAAACAACATCATGGCAGTTCTGCTGAAAACAGCGTCAGTCCGGGTTAGCTTCATTCAAATCATGCAAGTTAGAGTCCAAAACAAGGGCAAAAGTGTTTGGAAAAGTAGATACGTTGGAGACGTATCAGCAGGCCACGGCACGGCAGCGGCAGCGCGTGCGCGTGAGCGACATGCACGATGTAGCAGGACCGCTCCTCTTCCTTTTCCCTCGCCGGCGAGGCCGCGGCGGTGGCGACGACTGCGAGCAGGACACAGAGAAACGTGAGTAGTCTGGCCATCATCGTTGCACCGAAAGAAATACGCGGCGGCGGTGCTATGTAGTGTGTGGTACGGTGATCGGAGTCGCGAATAAGTAGGCGACCAGCTCTAATTTCTTATCCGTCAGAGTTGGCTGGATGAGTAATGGCGTCAGATTCATCTTCGGGTGATCCACATCGATCGTCGTGGAGGGGCCAACGATCATGTGAGGTCCCTCCCAATGCTCCATCTTGTACAGGTGCTAAGGTTGCCAACTAAGCAAAAAATCTGATGTGGCATGCTAGTTAAGAAGAGAGAGTAGTATAGTGACCCATGAAGAAATGGTGCTAAGCACGTGTACCTAGGTGGAAGCACAATTCTGAGTCTACAAACTAATTAAATGCATGAAGCTTAGCACCCAAAATCTTAGCACCTTTGCATTGGGGACTTGAGTTGCTAAGACATTTAATATACTTAGCACCTCCTCTAAGCACCTTTGCATTGGAAGAGGTCTGAGATGTTCATGTGATGAGTAATCAGCATTCATTCAAGTAGCCCCTATCCCAACCAGACGGTTTTATGCTCGTGAAACAGTAACAACACGTTTTGCATTGCTTAGTCGGACTTCTCCTAGAAGAGAAAACTTTAGGAGATGGGATTGCTAAATCTCAGTCAACTAAGACTTAATGAAGTTCGAGTAGATGTTATATTCATGAGCTCTTGCACAGAGATTCATGCAATTTTTTTTAATATGTTTTAGTTTGACTAAGACTTTGTTAAGTCTCAGTGGGTTGCAATCTAACCCTACCCTTAGGAAAATGGTATCTGGTTAACGTCCATGAGTGTATCACGACCTTTCTCAGCCGTCTATTTCTTTGCGCGGATCTCAGGGCAGAGAAGAGAGTCGCGGCATATTGTTACTAGTTTGCTACAAAACAAAATAAACGCAAATGACCTCATCACAAAATGTTACAAATGCATGGGCTAGCTCACTGGTTAGGGCCGTCCACCTGGGAGACCTGGATTCAAATCCTCCTCCATTTTACTCTTTTTGTAAATAAATATAAGACGTTTCTGAGACTTGACAGAGATAATACTTTTTTAGCAGGGGTCGCCAAATATGCAAAAAAAATCCATACATGAAAAAATTACAATAAAAAACCTTTTCTTCACTAGGTGGCAAAAAATTTGCAAAAATTAGTTTTAGATACATGACAAAATTATTTTTCCTTTTTCCCTTTTTTCAATTCATCCATGGCAATTTTATTAATTCTTTTTCGTATTTTAGCATGGCAATTATAGTTTTTTGACTATGTCAACAATATTTTTTTGACTATGGCAAATTTAGTTTTTGGAACATGGCAAATTTAGTTTTTGAACCTTGGCAAAAAAGATTGTGGCATGGCAAAAAATTGGAACATGGAAAATTTCACAACATAACACAATATGCCATGGCAAAATTTCCATGGGTATAGATTTTTTTTCCTTTCAAACCATTTTTAGTTTTTGTAATTATATCATCTTGGTAACATGGCAATTGTAAATTTTAATAGTGTTTCACATAGTCTTATGGCAATTTCACAATTTTTGGGTTTTCAAAAACGACATTTTTTTTGCAACTTACTATGCATTATTGTTTTTACATGGCAATTTTTCAAACAAAAAAACAACTAATTGGGCCTAACCCATTTTTCTGCATGTTCCATAACTTGTTGTGCCAGCTAGGGTCGCCGCCGGGAAACACCCCCTGGAGCGGAAACCTAGGTTCGCTCGATCGCCCCCCCTGGGGCGAACGAATCATTCGCCTGGGTTCCCGCAAGAGCTGTTGATCGTATCTTTTTTCATAGAAGGTGAATTGTACAACTCATTATGTTGCATTAAGATGATACAAACACCACGAAAACACATTCAGCCTTTGTATGAGTAGTAAGCACAAAATAACTTCGACACACAAAGAACAGAAAAAGAAACATCCAAAATTTCTGTCAAAGTGAACTAAAAAAATGCAGTTGCGGCCGTCAACATCACCCATCACCAACAACGAGGCTCATGACACATCGATGACACAAATGAAAATCTAGCCTGTCACAATGACCATTTTATTCCTCCCAAGCTTCTGTATGATGTATCTCGTCGGGCATAAACATGACATGAATAAATACGCATGTTCCCCTCTGAACATAGAATTTCAATTTTGTCAACTTATATTATTGATAACAATATAGATTGTCTTTGCACATACTTGTGTAAAGACAACCTATGTTTGGGTTGCATCAAGCTAACTGCCCCAACAAAGGGTACTCCGTCCGATCCATATTACTTGTAATATGGATCAGAGGGAGTAGTTTGGTTGGAAAAATATTTCAAAAAGGTTTTGTGGTCTGGTGATAGTTACCCGTTTTTTCATGCTACAAGAAATGACTAATTTTGGTGTTCAAAAAAGAAATGACTAATTTTACCCCGTATTTGACAAGTTTCAGTGTTAGTGTGTGCCTCTGTGAGTTCTTCCAAAGGAAGGTTTTGAGATTTAGTGGACAAAATAACTGCAATTTGATTCTCTTCACGTGATGCACCATGAAGAATTAAAATGATGGTTTTAGAGCATTATTTCATAGATGACTACAATGTAATACTCCCAAGAAACAATTACCCCCTCGGATCATTGTACGAGGTTGCGTCAATTACCCCCGGTCAACAAATTTTACATACATATACAAAGATTACGCACAAAAAAATCAAAAACAAGCTTGACCGATCCATATCAACAGTTTTTTTTAGTACGGATCCAGTATCAACTTTGGATGCTAAATCTAACCGGTATTAAAAGTTAATCAATAAAGTTAGCCATGATGGCATTCCCTCGAAAAGAAAAGAGTTGAGAGATTGAAGGTTAAAAGAGAGTTTAGAAACGAAAACATCACTTGACGATAAGTTGAGGGATGGAAAATGCAATTTATTTTACCAGTAAAAAAAATAGAACAGAGACCTCATCAGTGAGGGAGTGAGACTGCCTCGTGGGCCCAATCAATTCGGAGTCCTTTGTAGCACAACGACGCCAGCACCTCCCCCCGCCCCGCCCCGGCGCCCCCGCATGCATGCCGCCGGCGCCCCCGCTTCCTGCGCTCCTCACCGGCCTCGCCAACCGCGCGACAACCGCAGCGGCGGCGAGGCAGCTCCACGCGAGCTCCTCCTGCGCGGCCTCCCGCTCCCCGCCCGCTCCGCCGTCACCCTCCTCACCGCATCCTCCTCTTCCTCCCCACGCTACGCCCGCGCCATCTTCGACAGCGTCCCCGCGGCCTCCGCCAACGTCTACCTCTGGACGGCGACCATCTCCCTCTACGCGAAGCACGCCTCCTCCCCCGCGCTCGCCGCCGAGGCGTTCGCTCTGTTCCGGCTAATGCTCCGGTCAGGCCTGCCACCCAACGCCTTCACCGTGAGCTCCGCGCTCAAGTCCCTCTCCGCGCTCCGAGAGGTCCGTGAGGTGTGCCAGGTGCACGGGTTCTTGGTGAAGGCCGGCCTGGGCTCCTCCGTGCACGTGGCCTCTGCGTTGCTCGATTTGTATGGGATCCTCGGCCAGGTGAGGGACGCGAGGAGGGTGTTCGACGAAATGCCTGCGAGGAACGTGGTGGCTGGAAACGCCATGGTAGTATGTTATGCCCGAGCAGGGGATGTGGAGGCTGCGCAGGAGATGTTCGACGGCATGGTGGAGAGGGACCTCATCTCCTGGAACACGCTCATGTCAGGGTACCTGCGGCAAGGCGATGCTGGTGTCGCAAGGGGCCTGTTTGATCAGATGCCGCAGAGGAATGTGAACAGCTGGAACATGGTGATCACCGCGTACTCCCAGGCAGGGTTGTGGGCTGACTCGGTTGGGGTGTTCAATCAGATGCGGCTGATGAGTTTCCAGCCTGATGCTGCAACAATGGCCGTGTTGATGTCCGCATGCGCACAGCTAGGCTCCTTGTCAGTTGCAAGGCAGGTGCATGGACTTCTACACAAGGGCTGTGTCGAGATGAACTGCCATGTGCAGAATTCTTTGGTTGACATGTTTGCCAAGTGCGGTTGCATCAGGGAAGCCCGTTTCTTGTTTGGCGAGACACGTCCGAAGGATGCGGTGTCTTACAATGTGATGGTCACTGCTCTTGCGCAACATGGACATGGCAAAGGTGCACCGACATGATTGAGGAAGGGTTGCGGCCTGATGCAGTGACATTTCTTGGCGTGTTATCAGCTTGCGCCCATGCTGGGCTAGTGGACAATGGAAAGCGCTATTTTGAGTCCATCGGAATAACGTATGCAATTCAGAAATCCGCAGATCACTATGCTTGCATGGTGGATCTCTATGGCCGAGCTGGGCTTATTGAAGAAGCGCACTCCTTTGTGAAGGTAATGCCCGTGAAGCCACATGCAGGTGTCTGGGGAGCATTGCTCAGTGCCTGCCGGAAGCATTGCAATGTTGATGTAGGCGAGGTCGCCGCAAGAGAACTCATCAGGATCGAACCCATGAATGCTGGAAACTACGTTCTCCTTGCAAACACACTAGCTCGAAGCCAGCAATGGGATGCTGAGGATGTACGTTGACTGATGAGGGGAAATGTTGTTGAAAAAGATATAGGGCTCAGCTAGGTTGAAGTGGATACTGTTGTTCACGAGTTTTTGACGGGGGATTTCAGCCATCCCAGTTTTAATCAAATTTACAACATTCTGGAGCATCTGTATCTGCAACTGACCTAAGAATTATCACTTCTTACTGCTAAATATCATCATACATGGCGATAGGACAACACAATGACCAATATTGATATGTACATACATGCACTTTAACAAGGAGAGAGGCCTCCGAGAAGTCAAAGGGTTCGAGCTTAGGGTAGTTCCAAACTTCCAGTTCACAATGGCTGAATGATTAAGATCAAGGCTGCAACCAACACCCTTGGCACAAAAATTCCCTAGCCATTACTCCCACTCAACCGAACAGCACGCCCTCGTCTTTCATGTCATGCAGTACGGCTTGCAAGCGAACCTGACTAACCGGCTCTCTAACGCTGCTGCGCTCGAGCTTGTTGCCTTGAATGTTCTGTTGCAGGATTTCCAGCTCTCTCAGGGTCCGGACGAGCGGGTCATAAACCATGGGGGCACATTCTCTTCGAAGGCTGCCTATGCACGGCTTGTTCGAGAAGATGTGGAAGATGATAACTGGAGGTCGCGAGCTCACCCCAAGCTTAAGCTATTTGGCTGGCTCCTCTTTCGCGGATGGCTAAACACTAGAGCCAACCTTTTCCACAAGCATATAATTTCAGAGGCTAACTGTCCCAGATGCCCGTGCTCCTCTGAAGATACTGCTCATCTCTTCATTGACTGCTCCAAAGCGCGCCAAGTACGGGGTCATCTTCAAAGCACCCCGACTGCCAGATTCCAAGACCTCTGGTCTGTCGTCGCCCCAGCTGGCCTTGACCCTGCTGTCTGGCCGGAGGTGCTGCTCGCAATCCCGTGGAAGCTTTGGGACTCCAGGAACGCTGCTGCCTTCAGGAACGACCATCATGATGTTTCCACCACTATCCGCAACATTTGTAATGATTTTGGACTCTGGTGCAACCGGTTTAGAGATCCGGTAGACAAGATAGCAGCTAGGTCTTGGCTGATCTATTATGGGCGGCTGTTTGGCTCGACGAGAGCAAGGGAGATGACGATCAATCTTGATGTGCTGGATCTGCCGTCCCATGATCTTCAGCGGCTGGAGGCGCAATTTGAGGAGGAGGAAGTTTTCAACATCATTAAGTCAATGCCTCTCGACAAGGCGCCAGGCCCGGACGGGTTCACTGGGCGTTTCTTTGCCACTTGCTGGCATGTGATCAAAGACGATTTCATGAGGGCGCTGGACCACTTCCATAGAGGAGATATGAGGGGTATGGCCGCTATCAACAAAGCCATTGTCACTTTGCTACCTAAGAAGCCAGGAGCGGTGGATATAAAGGACTTCAGGCCGATCAGCCTAGTCAGTGGACCGATCAAGATCTTCAACAAAATTTTGGCTACAAGGTTGGCGGAGGAACTAACAAAACTAGTGGGGCACCACCAAAGTGCGTTTGTTAAGGGGCGATCACTGCACGACAACTATATGCTAGTCCAGTGCACTGCCCGGAGGTTGCATGCGCTTCGGAGGCCAACGGTTATGCTCAAGCTCGACATTACCAAGGCGTTTGACACTTTGCAATGGCCGTTTGTGCTTGAGGTTCTGAGGAGAATGCGTTTTGGTGAGAAATGGTTGACGTGGATCTGTGGCCTTTTGGCAACGTCGTCAACTAGGATTATGGTCAATGGCACCCTTGGTAAACCGATTCTGGCATGTCAAGGCCTTCGACAAGGGGACCCGGTGTCCCCAATGCTGTTCATCCTTTGCATGGAGCCACTACGGGCACTTTTTGAGTATGCGACTATGAAGGGGTTCCTCTCCCACCTAGCCAGATTGGGCTTGCGGCAGCGAACGTCAATGTTTGCGGACGATGTGGTTCTATTCTTCAAGCCAACAACTTTGGAAGCAACTACTTGTGCTGCACTCTTGAACATCTTCGGACATGCGTCGGGATTGAGGGTCAACATGAGCAAGAGCGCAATCTGGCCGATCCGCTGCTCTCAAGAGGAGGTGGAGGAGACCACGACCATTCTGGGATGCACCACTTCGGCATTCCCTTGCACCTACTTGGGCCTTCCCTTGACGATCCGAAAGCAATCGGCGACCCAGTTCCAGGGTCTCGTGGACAAAGTTCGAAACTCCTTGCCACTGTGGAAGGCGGCTCTTCTGCCGAAGAGTGGGCGGTTGCTCTTGATCCAATCGGTACTTTGTGCCATGCCCGTTCATTCCATGCTTGCGCTATCTCTACCTGCCAAAACACTCACCGCGCTTGTCAAGATTTGCCGAGGCTTCTTGTGGTGTGGAAAAAGCGAAGCTAATGGTGGGAACTGCTCGGTGGCCTGGGATGAGGTGTGTACGCCCAAGTGGGCAGGCGGTCTGGGCTTGCCAGACTTGAGGTGGCTCAACAAGGCGCTCCAGGCCCGTTGGCCATGGTTGCAGAAGGTGGACAGGGATAGAGCTTGGGCGGAGTTCTCAATATCGGTGCCACAAGAAGCCCACGCTCTGGTCCAGGCCGCAGCTCATACGAGGAACGGTGCCAAGGCCTTATTTTGGGAGGACCGTTGGGTCAGCGGAGCGAGAATTAGCGAGATTGCACCGGCTCTGTATGCCAGAGTACCACCATGCATCAGAAGGAAGAAGGTGGTCAAGGAGGCTCTAGCTAATGGTAGTTGGGCTTTAGATGTTGGCCCAAACCTGATGTGGGATGAGCTTCAGGAGTTCCTAACTGTTTGGTCACAGCATGAGACGGTGCAACTGGCTGATGAGGTGGAAGACACATTCAAATGGGTCTGGGAGAGCAACGGTACCTTCTCGGCGAAATCTGCGTATGAGGCCAGATTCTTGGGAAGGGAAGTCTCGCCGACGGTAGCGTTTACATGGAAATCCAAAGCACCATTAAGATGCCGCTTCTTCTCTTGGTTGGCTATCAGGAACCGATGTTGGACCTCCGACAGGCTAGCGCGTAGAGGGCTACCTCATCAGGACGCCTGTCCGCTCTGCAGCCAGCATGACGAAACCATGCAACATCTGCTCATCGACTGTACGTTCGCAAAACAGATTTGGCATTGGTGCACCACGCTCAAGGGGCGGTTAGACTTCCTTCCGCTACCAGGTGAGACCCTGGCTGGCTGGTGTGAGAGGCAGGATGCTAGTGGTCTGCACCGCAAGTCAACTAGGGCTATGTGCATACTAGGAATGTGGGCGCTCTGGAAACACAGGAACATAATAGTCTTCAACGGCGTGACTCCATCGCTGCCTTGGTTACGAATATGCTCATGGAGGAAGGTGCGTCCTGGACGAAGGCGGACTGATAGAGGAGGGCATGTGGCCGGCAGAGTGGGCAGAAACTTGAGTAGTTGTAACGCATATCTGTATTCGGTAGGCCAGTTGAAAGCTAGCATGTAAATAACGACTAAGCTTGTATTGGTGGATAGGGGCTCCCCACCCCACTCTCTTCTTTAATGGATGATACGCACTCTCGTGCGTATTCGAGAAAAAAAATGGTTCAGGTGGGGATCCTCTCCCCCCGCGGTGATTCCTCAAAAAATAGAGGTCTAGTTTTACATGGCAGCAGAAATAGTGCAAAAAATTATAGAAACATGCAGACAAGTGTTTGCTCGTCTTTTCGTTAAGAGGAAAAGCAAATGTAGATACAAGAGTCTAAATATGTTTGATCGATGTACTTTCATTAAGAGGAAAAGCAAATGTAGATACAAGAGTCTAAATATGTTTGATCGATGTACATCCCCACCAAGTACATGTAATCCTTTCATGTTCAGGCAACAATGTACAGCACAAAAAACTTTAGCATTTCTCCTGTGGTGGAAAGTCAGGTAAAGGTAACATATGCCGCATCATAGAATACACAGAAGAAACAAAGCCCGATTAAGGGATATTTACTTTATGTATGTTGTGAACAATTTATGTTAGAATAAGTGTATAAACCTATTCAAAATGTTTAGTAGATAGATGCAATGTATGCAGGATAGAACTAGGCACTCATTTGTTTCTTAACTGTAGTTCTGATGAGGAAACTTGGATATGGATTATTGAATTTCTACGTATCAACCTCCCTGTCACCGTTTAACATCCTTTCAACCTCCTAGAGCTTTACTAAACTTGGTAATACTCTTGTACACACATCAGCTCGTTTCTTTCTTTTTCCTATGCAGTTTTGCTTGTTTTATTTCAATGGGGTGTCATAACTGGCAATGGAACATAAATTAATCTTTCTGACCATCTTTTGAAATTTGCATAGCATACATGGTGCTTAAGATTGAAAGCATGATATGTATTGTATCTGAGTGCTGTATGTATATACTCCCTCCGTTCAGAATTACTTGTCCCGAAAATGGATGTATCTAGAACTCAAATATGTCTAGATACATCCATTTCTGCGACAAGTAATTCCGAACAGAGGGAGTATTATGTAGTCCTAGCTTTATTGTCATGATGGTGTCAACTGGTTTAGTCTTTTTCCTTGTTTTCATTACCTTGTAACAGAATGAAAACATCACCAGGTCTCTGGTTTTTGTTAATGTTATCGCAGAATGCAATGTCTTCATGATCTCTACAGTTTCCCCGTTCTTCAGTAAACTATAGCATCTTGAACCAATGTGCAGTTTCTGTAAAGTAGAAATGAAAATATCATACCGTGAGGCTCCCTTTTAGATACCTAAAGCTAATGACAATGTAAATTCCATACTGCACGCTGAATCTAAACAAGCCGATGGTTTGAATTTAAATGCCATTCCGTTAACAATTTACATGCTGAAGAATCCCTGCAATTAGTATATGAGAGGAATATTTGTCTTTCTAGTACCAAAATTTTGGAGAACATTAATGATTCCATCAGAGTCATAAATAATTGAATCTCCATTCATACCTCTCTTTCTCATCGTTCTTTTCTCCAGTCTGGTAGAAACTTGAAGAAGAGAACAGTGAGTAAGTTGATGCTTTAGAATTAAATAATGGTGTGTTTCAGTCACCTCTACTGTTCCTAATGGTTCTGAGTCAAGCACGTGCAAGTTTTTTCTTTTCTAAATTTCATGACTTGATGAAGAGGAAGCCAAGTATCTATGACCTTGAAGAGTCGGGCCAATCCAACCGCTTGCTCCTGACAAAGGTATCTTCTTCCGGTGGCAGTTGTTATACAACTATGTTAACTGGCAGTCCACCAAAGGTATCTCCTAAAATTTTCTAGTGGCAGTTCAGTTAGATCAATATGTAACGTGTTAACATACTCTCGAAAAAAAAAGTTTCCCGCCCTCGGCATGCACTCACATAGACCACCATGATCTTTTACAAACGACTTGCTTTCCTTCAATTATAACAACCTTCCAAGTACTTGTCTTGAGCCAAAAGATGTTTGCGGGTTTCAAGAATCCTCGGTGCCACAATCCGCCGCGCACGGTTTGCCCGACACCGTCAATGACGACGGTGGGAGGAGAT